>NC_056731.1:371875682-372243182 GCF_019279795.1 Protopterus annectens
TACTGGAAAAATGTTCAAACAATAAATTTAAAATGTGCTCTGCCTAACAAGTGTGTTGTGTTATATAAGGAATGTAATTTAATAAAGTCAGGAAGGTGTATCAAAGAAAAGAACACATGTATGTTTCTTGTTTTGTGTGCAAGAGGCCAATGATTTGAAAACAGCCCAAGGCAATCTTTATCCACCACTGACCAGATGCATTTTCTTTGGATGTGGTGTGGGTTTCAATGCTGTTTCAAAGAATGTGAGTTTCAAGGGCAGAGAAGTTTTAATGCCAAGCCTATTTTCATTGTGAGACAGTATTGCTTTGTTTACCAGGTGTCTATTAGTGTTTCTGCATTGTGCTGTCAATGTAAAAATAAAATCCAAATAATCATTGTAGAAGTAAAGCAGTATGCATACATTAGCGTTTATGGTAAATTGGGCAAAACAGCAAGGTAATGGGATATTGGAATGGCTGCAGGGGGCCTCTGGTGCCATATTTTGGTTGTCTGTTCTTCAGTTTGCATTTGAAAGTTGGTATCCCAGAATGCGATTGGAGTGGGTGGGGTTACGTAATTATGTATGCACATTATATGTTAATCAGCGTACAGATTTGTACCTATTTTTCATGGGCCTTGTCCAGATTTTTGATGTTTCCAGGTTGAGAGGTATGTTGGCAATATCAGTTGGTTCTGTAATTTTCGTGCCTTTATGCTGTAACTCAGAGCAGATCTGGGTGTTGCCATCTAGATTCTTGACATAGCTATAGAATGCTTTGTGGTTGTCCTTGGATTTAGTGGCAACTTTGTTTTCATAGCTAGCTTTGGAGGATCTTATAAGGGATCGCAGCTTCTTACTGAGGATGACCAGGGAGCTCCTCCACTCATGGGATTTTTCTCTATTTTGCAACAGTTTCTTCCTTCTGTTGTACAGTTTGTTTATGGCAGGGGACCACCAGATTGGCTTCCTTTTTTTGGAGGATAGCATCTTGGTTCTGTTTGGGATAGCACGATCCATGCACTCGTGTAAGTGTTTATAGAGTGCATTTGTGTAGGATTCAGCAGTTGTAACTGTATTGTCCATCTGCATAGGTGTCATGAAGTTTACCACTTCTGTCTTAAGAAGCATGAAGTTGGCTTTGGAGAATTTTTTACTGTAGTTTCCTTAATGGGGGGTGGGAGCAGGATGTGGATATCAAGGGTGATAAGTTTATGGTCGGATCGGACCAACGAGGAGTTGACTTCAGGTGTGGAACACCGGTCACTCATGTTGGTAATGACTAGGTCTAGGATATTGTTGCCCTTGGTGGGGGTGTGGATAAGTTGATCTGGGGCATTGGAGTTTATGAATTCCAGAAAGCATTGAGCTAAGGAGTTTGTACATGAGTAGTTTTCCCAGTTAAAGGTGGGGTAGTTGAAGTCGCCCATTATTAGGGTGTTTGGTTGAACCCTAATATTTTCCAGTACATCAAGAAAAGAGGAGTGGGAATCCTGGGGCATGGTGGGGGATCTTTAGCAAGCTACAATTTGGATTGCAGTTTTGCCCAGAGTTAGTTGCACTTGGATAACCTCGGATACATTATGCTGAGCAACTAGCCTGGAGGTGTGGATATCCCTAATGAATATGGACACACCTCCGCCTTTGGTGTTTCGGTCCAGTTTACATGGCCAAAAAGTGTGGTATGAGTTATAGCCTGGTAGTACAGGGGTGCTCTCTGGAGCCCTGAACCAGGTCTCAGTCACTGCACAGATATCGATGTTCCCCAGTTTAAGGAGTGCCTCTAGTGAGCGCATTTTGAGATTTAGACTTCTAGCATTGAGTAGCATTACCTTCAGTTTTTGCTTGCCTGTTCCTGTTATGGTGGTGCATTTTTATTTGAACCCTACCTAAAAAGGCACTATAGGGGCAGCAAGAGCCTTAGCCAGTATCCGGAATCCCAGGGGTGACAGGTGCAGGCCATTTGTGGCAAAGTATCGTGGTCTGTCGACCATGTCATCCCAAGCAGACAGATATTGGATCCCCGTAGAATGACACCAGAAGCTTAACCAATTGTTGAAGTCAATCATTTTGTCCTTGTACTGCAGTATCATTCTGGGCAATGGCAGAATGCTACTCAGGGCTAGGGTCATACCTGCCTGGGCTACAAGATCGGAGAGCTCTTCCATGTCTCTTTTCATGTAGTCCAGGGAAGTACGTCTCAGGTCATTCAGACCAACATGGACAATGACAGAGTCATATTTGTACTTGGTGTGGAGTGACCTGAGTGCGTGGGTTATGTGGCAGATCCTGGCACCCGACAGGCAGTTGACAGTAACCTTCTCCTTGTCTAGCCTGGTGAGTGGGACATCAGTGTGCCTGACTATAGAGTCACCTATGACTAGTATGTTGGGTACGTTGTTTTGCCTTATTGGCTGTGGTTGAGTGGCACACTGAGTCTGTGGGCTATGTGTCATTTCGGTTGTGTTGGGGGATGGAGGTTGCTTGCGTTTCTGCTTTGGAGGTCTCTGTTGCTTAGACAGATTATTATTGAGAGCCTCTGTGAATGTTTTTGTGTTACTGTGTGTGGATTTTGGTGGTGTAGATTTAGTAAGACTATGTGATGAGTGTGGTGTGGTGCAAATGTTTACCTTCTCCTCATGACTGTCAAGTTCAGGCTTGGTTAGAGAGAGCTTTACCTCCAGTTTGGCTAGATAAGTGCCTATCTCTCAGGTTGTAGTGTTGGGTGGTAGGAGGAGAGGGTTGTCAGTGTGCATGAGGCAATTTCTACATTGCCTGAAGATGCCCAGATTCATCAGATAGGAGAGAACACTGGAAGCTGACCCTTGGACATGCCTGAATAAAAAACTCTTTTCCTCTAGATAAGTGAGGAAAGTGAGTACAAGAGCTGTTTTTCTCTAAGCAAGTGAGAAAAGTAAGTACCAAAACTGTTTTCCACTAGATAATGAGGAAGATTGAGTGCTATAGTAATTAGTAGCTTATTTAATGCTTACAAGTTCTGAACAAGTGCTGAGCATGAACAAGCAAATTTAAGTGCTAAAACTAAGAATCTTTATCTGCACTAGACGAGTTACAGGACAGAAACAAGTGCAAATGCAGGCTTTCAAATCAGAAAGTTGAGAGAGATGGAAGAGATTGCCCAAACGGCCAATAACTACAATTTCTGGGCTAGAACCACTCCTTATGTGGTAGACAGGTTGCCTAGTGCTTACCACTCCCACTGATAAGCTAGAAGGCTTCCCTCCAACACAGAAAGGCTTGGGGGGGCTCAGAAGCTTACATATAGTCCTGGATACAGCAAATCTGTATCTGGAACACTAGTTACAGGAAAGGTAGGAAACAGACTTACAGTTTTTTTTTTTATGTATTGTGGCCATCTGTGTTAATTCCTGTCTCACCTTCAAAGGGAAATACTATGAGAACCTAGAGTCAAGTGACCAGTTGAGGTAATTTTGCCAGCCCTCTTGGAAAATATATTTTAGATATTACAAAGAGAATTCTCAAGAGTATGGAGTTTTCTGTTTGGGCAGCCTGACTAGAAAGACCCTCACCCACAGCATCTTGCTTTGCAGTAGTAAGTAACTTAACTAGGGAACAATAATTCTCTTAGATTCAGTCAGGAATGTAGTGAAGCTTAGTTTAGATATTGTTTTTCTTTATTTGTCTGAGTCTGTCCATCAATGTTCTTTTCAATATTTCCTGTGATCTGAATTCTGACGTTTACTCTGGATATATATTCAGTATTTTCATGTACTTTTATTATTTATTTAAAACTTTTATTTTGGCTGATCCTTGTAGAGAGTACTTAACCTTTGAGAGTGCTGATATTTATTTGGTGACACTTTGTTGGCCACTCCAGAAGGCCTAGCCATCTTGGTGAACTACTGCTATTTGTATTAGTATTAATATTACACAGTATAACTGAATACCCTTTTAAAAACCTTATAGTAACTGACTGGTGGCAGTGATAACTACCTTATATTCTGGGCAAAGTTGGTACAGTGAGTAATCTGTGCCAGCCTTTCCCATGTGTGTGTGTGTGTGTGTGTGTGTGTGTGTGTGTGTGTGTGTGTGTGTGTGTGTGTGTGTGTGTGTGTGAAAATTAAATCTTAAAGAGTGTGTGTGTCAGTTACTTGGGGCAGGGACATGAAGCACTGGGTTTACAGAAAGGGTATTGGAGGACTTGGTTTGGACACTCAGCTGAGGACACAGCCCTCCAGCTGTACCAGTGGGGAGTCTTATTGAGGATCTGGAGGGAGACAGATAGAGACATCCAGAACCCAGGCTAAGTGTGTTCCCTGTGTGCTCTTAAGGGAAATTGTATTTGATACAGAGAGGTCTGCATCTGGAAATAATGAGTGTATCCATTTGTATTCCAAGTGCACGTCCCTATCCAATGTCATTGGTGAGGATTCAGGCTCCTTGATTACTGGCCTAGTGTGGGGATGACGCATATTGGTAGCATTGGTGAGCATCACAGATATCATCACTGATTGCCATTTCTCTGGTTATATTGTCACTGGTCATCATACACTTTCTTACATCACCCTCATCCACTATGACTAGGGAATGGCATTTGATTCAATGAACTTAAATTCCTGGAAGATTTAAATTAAATGAAATAACTTCAAATACACACATACACACAGACATACAGATACACAAACACACACACGCACACATGTACACACACGCGTGCACACACACACACACACACACACACACACACACACACACACACACACACACACACACACACACACACACACACACACACACACACACACACACACACACGCACACACACACATACACACACTTGTGTCAGTAGAAAGGAGAACAATTAAAAATCAGTCCTAATAATTAAATATCATGCCAGGTATTATAAGAAAAAAATATAGTGCTAACTTTGCCCTACCAACCCACTGTCCTTGAATTTTTTAGTTCCCCCTGAAATTACCTTAGAGTAAGTCTTACAATCTCTGTCAAACGCTAAAAATAATATTTCTCTGGGAGGCAGATAGCATACCAACCTGTTTTCACGTGGGTGACAAGTATGCACTACCTGAGCCTACTGTTAAACTGCTCAGGCTCAGCCTATCTGCAGAGTTTGTCACTGATGCCTGGAAAATAGCCACTGTGGCTCCTCTACACAAGGGTGGCCCCTTTACAGAATCAGATAATTATATGTTCATGAGCTTCACCAGCCGTATATGCAAAGCCTTGTAACATATTGTAGCAAAACTCATTTATGTTGACATAGGCTACTTAACTGATCTAGATCTCAATCAGTTTAGTTTTGTGAAGGGTGGGTCCTGCCTACTGAACCTAGTAAGTTTCTTTGAAAGGGTTATTGTGTGCATGCTGTTTATCATGACCTGGCCAATGCTTTTGACACTCCTCCCTCATACTGGTATTTTTGAAAAAAATTGGCAAACTTAAAGGACAACAGTGGGATTCTATTATTAAATGCTCAACTTCTCTGTCCTTTTTCTTCCTATTTATTGTCCCTGCTATGAATAAACAACAACACAGCATTTAAATATTTTAAATTGTTTCTCTTCACTAGAACAGTACCTTGCTGTACTGTGGTAGCTTTACTTTCAAAAAACTTTTATCCTGCCCTGAAAAAGTCTTCAATTCACTGATGTCATCAAGGCCACTGAATACAGGTAGTTTTCTGGCCAATTCCCTCCCCAAACTGACATCACCATGACCGTCCTAAAAACCCACCCATGTTGTGATGTCACAGCTTCCTGGTCCTTTCCCTACCCATACAGAAAGTAAAGGCTAGAACAAGGAAATAGTAGATGAGTCAAGTCTCCTACTGTGAGCTGTCGATCACAGCAGGTAACAGATCAAATTACCCTTAGCATTTTAACAGCTAGGGAAGTTAGGTGTGAAGGGAGATGAGACAAAGTAGTACAATTCAGACTTCACAAAAAACTGCAGCTTAGCCATTCTAAAAAGAAGCAGCAAGAGAAAACACTGAAAGTCTGTTCTGTAGCATTTGCACTGTTTGTGTTTTAAGTAGTCACTGAACGGCATGAAATGTTACTTAAAACTAACTGACTGAAAGACAGCAGTGTATGCATGTAAAATCAATGAAGTGACAGGAGCTTTAGGAAGAATAAGGCCTGCGTGTTGTAACTTTTTTACAGATGAGCACTGCATTGTGGGATACCTAGAGGCAGACTAAACAATCAGAATTACTTCAAGATGCCAGACCTCATGGGGTCAGACTCAGAAATTACGTAAAAATATATATAAAAAACTGTAAATAGTCCCAGAGTGGTGTTAAAATGTAGGAAACACCAAACCACGATGAAATAAACATGTTTTTTGAGTCTGTGGGTGCGGTTCTCCTTTAATGTTTACCCCTACATTGCCTGCTGGATTGCAATCCAAAAGATCCCACATAGTGAAAGTTGCTTGTACTCTGTCTGAGTGTAAAATTGAAATTAGTGGGGCACCACAAAGCTTGACACTGGCTATTCTCCTGTTTGGTATCTCTTTTGCAAAGATCAAAACCAATATCCTAGCAGTGTGCTTGATGACATTTGCTGATGACTGCAAGCTGGGCATTGTTAATTACTCATGCTCTAAAGCTTAACACCTCTAAGGGATGGAATATGTATATGCCTCATATAATAAAAATGGTCTCAAGGTGAATGTGAAAAAGTGAAGCATAGTAGCTTTCAGCAGAAAATCTGCTCTGACCTCATATGTTATAAATGGTATTCCTCTTCAAATATTTATGGGCATAAGAGACCTGGACACTTGTGTGGGTAACTGTGTTATTCGATCATCATGTTTCCTGCATAGCCAGGAAATCTTTTGCCTGGCCCATTTAATTTACAGCAGAACATCTTTAAGATCCAAATAAGTCATCTTGCTACTGTATTCTTCCCTTAGTTGAATAAAATGTCCCCCTTGGTATTTACAATCCAAGCATATCACTCAACTGGAAAGGACCCAATAATTTTTAACAAAAAAAAAATTAAAGTCCTTAAATTCTTCAATTATCCAGATAAATTAATATGACTCTCTTTATAGTATGTAGTTTAACAATGGTAATGAGGTGACCTGTGTCTCACCTTTTGAGACATAAAAGACCCAGTTCTATTTCTTTACAAAACCATTAGCTTCAGAAACACCCATACTAGGGACCTAAATTAATACCAATAAATAAACAAGACTGACTGGAGAGAGGTTCATTACTCAACATCTCTCTGGCCTGTAGAACAAGTTACCTCTATATGGTATTAGTAAAGTACAACTTCATCTGCCTTTGAGGCTAGCCTTGATGATTCCATGTGAAGACATGAATTTACAACATGGGTATTATGCACGGCTCTGCTTGATCTGGGAGGTGAGCACTATTATGTGCTCGCAAAGGTTGATAAGAACTTTTAAATTTGTCTTCTTAAACTTGTACATGGCTATGCATCCCATGCATAGCCGGCCTTAGGCATAGGCCAACTAGACGGCCGCCTAGGGCGCCGCTGTAGCAGGGGCACTTTTCCAGTATTTATTTGGTGTAGCTAGACCAGGATGGGGGCCCCAGGTGGTATGGTGGGGGCGCCGTGGAGCCCTTTTGCCTAGGGCACCAGTTGACCTAAGGCCGCTATTCCCATGGTACCTGTGATTGCTTGCCTAATATTGTTTATATGGTCTATCACTCAGATGATAGTGGGGAAAAGGTTTTCACAGTATTCAGCATTTGTCTATGAGTCATTTAACTTACATAGACTGGATAGTCTGTACTGGATTTATGACTGTAGGAAAAAAAACTGACAGTCATACATTCTGCTTAAATCCATTAAAAAGTTCAAGACTTTTCTAATGAAAATCAGTGACTCAATAAACTGGGTAGCATAACAGTGTTGCAGTTAGTGTTGCTGTCTTACAACTCCTGATTCTCTGGTTTGGTTCCCAACTAATGCCTTGTGACTGAAATCTCTATATTATCATGTGTCAATGTGGGGTTTTGCTGGCTGTTTTAGTTTTCTCCATATCCCTAAAATTTGTACTTTAGTAAGTTGGAGGTCTTCTAAACTGCCCATTGGTGTGTGTGTGTGTGTGTGTGTGTGTGTGTGTGTGTGTGTGTGTGTGTGTGTGTGTGTGTGTGTGTGTGTGTGTGTGTGTGTGTGTGTATCTACTTTGCATTACCTTGAACAAAATAAACTAGAGGATGGATTAATTACTTAATGGTTTTCACTTGGCTTACATTTTGAACTATGGAAAATGTATGATAATGCACAAAGGGAACAACAGTTCTCATCATAAAATAAAAACACTTTAAGGAGGGGGTATCTTAGAAAGATCAGAGGACAATTTGAGGATATATTCTAGCTGAATTTTGCCTTTCATCATGTAAATATGTATAAAGGCAAATGTATTTTGTAGGATGATTTTTAATACCTTCAAAACTAGTAACAGAGAAGTACTACTGCCATCATATGTATCATTAGTAATGTATCTTTTTGAATATAACGCAATCATCTCCAAGGTTTGATAATATGTACAATTCATCAAGTCTGTTCTGTGCAAAGTGCCTTAACCTATTGTAGGTATAGATAACTTCTGTGATTAGCTGAGATTAATGTTATTCAACTTATATTCATTCAGCTATAGAAAGTTAGACAGCAAATTGTACTGTACAGTCTTGAAGGTGCTGAGGGAATGGTATGTGTGGGAGTGCGCAGGTTCATATCTGAAAATCTTATATAGACAAAGAAATTGTGTGCATATAATGATTCCAAGAATAAATACTGTTAGGCAGAAAGCATGATTAATTATTAGAGCTCTGAAAGTAGGGGAATAAACTACCTCTGCAAATTTGTCAGACTAACTAAGCACAAAGCCAAGAGTGTTTCAACTGCATCTGAAAAAAAATAACAGGAGCTGTGTGCTATTCTGTTCATTTCTGAGAGGATAACAGGAGCTGTGTGCTATTCTGTTCATTTCTGAGAGGTTCCAGCTAAAGAGCTGGACCTAATTATCAGAAAAAGTATATGTTTAGGTAGTAAGAAAATAGGGAAAGGAAATGGGGAGTATGCGATGGGTCACAAGACAAGACATATAAAGGTGGTGCATAGTGGGGTGAGGATGAAATTCTGCTGCTAAGAAACTCATTCAAAAAAGGAGTTATATAGCGATATCTAAAAGCTTATGGCAGGTTACAGAATTTGGAGAACTAACTATGAATATCACAAACAAGACCCCATTGCAAGAAGTCGGAATAATAACAAGTAATGACCAGACTGTAGTGAACATAAGAATTAAAGCTCTATCTGGATGGAAAAGAATCAATTGTGTTGAAACAAAAAGCTATGCCAATATATTATAACTGATTTTAGTATTGTTTTAGAATTGTGCGTACAATTCAACAGGTGCATCTACAACAATGGAAAACTGAAGAATAAGGGTAATTCAAGCAGAAATATGCAATCTAAAGTAAAGAGTTTTTTTTGCTGCTTGTTCTTAAAAGCATTCAGTTGCTATTATTCTGTTGCATTTCTTACTGCGTGTTAGTAGACTGATTAAATTCTAACTGTTATTCTAAGCCTCTTAGTTTTGATTTAAGCACTTGGGCTTCAAACTAGTTATCTTACATAAGGAAGGCTTGCAGTCTACCCCCTTGTGGTAGGAGAGGTAGCTTACATCCTTCTAAGTTGGGAATTACTGGTTGAAAGTTTATTGTGCCTGTTACTCCATAAGTGTCTTTGTTCTGGTTTAAGCTCAATTAACCAGAGCTGCTCTGCATTTGGTGTCCTTTGCCAGAGGTCCAGAGTGTTTCTACTTGAATCCAAGCCATCCAAAGCTAAGAACAAGAAAGTAAGTTTATTTTGAGTTTGATCTGCATTTTTTGTGCCTTTTTAACTGTTTTTACTGTTTGTACCGCCTTATTATCTGCACTTGTTTTGCACTGAAATATTGCTTGCAGCTATGCATCATGCAACAGGGGTTAGCAGTGCCTTGTATAGATGCAAATGCCTAAAAACTATTTTTTTCCTTAAACCCCAATCAGTGAAAACCTTCCAGGTTCCCTGCTGCTCTGTTGACAATGCAGCTGCGCATTTCTGCACTGCAGGCAACAACTCAGCTGAGCACTGAACTGTGTCACCCTGCTTTTCATCCCTGATTTTCTATAGAATAAGTCCCCTTGTTAATCCAAGAGCAATAGCTGATCTAATTTGCCTTCTCACAAATTAGTACTTAAGAATTACCTGATACTATGGACAGGCAGTTTCCTAACATTTCTCCAAACAGCCTAATTGATATGGGTATCCAGAGGCAATGTATACTGATAACCACTTGCTCCTAAAGCAAACAAATACAGTATGTGAGAAATGTAGCTATAACATGAAACTAGAATCAGTATGCTCACGTAACAATAAACAAGACATCAAACAGGTTGTCAGCACACTCACCTCTCCACTCACACAAGATAAGATCAAGAAACATAAAACCACATATGTGGAGATTCACTAAGAGCCTACCAAAAGGTCAGAGACCTCCCAAGTGCAAACAACCTACACATAATGGCACAGGATCAGAATCCACCACTACAAATAACAACACACATACCAGTGTCTCAACAACCTAATATCCTAGTCATAGGCAACTCAATAGTGAGACACACAGATGTCCCCCTCACCAGGTTGGACAACGAGAAGGTCACAATCACCTGCCTGTCAGGTGCCAAGATCTGTCAAATCATGCACACACTCAAGTCACTCAGAAACAATTACCATTGTATGTTGGAGAGAATGACTTGAGATGTACCTCTCTGGACTATATGAAGAGAGACATGACTGAACTCTCAGATTATGTATCCCAGGCAGGTATGTCCCTTACCCTAAGCAGCATTCCTCTTTTACCTAATATGATGCCACAATACAGACAAAAAATGATTGATTTCAATAATTGTCCTAGCTTATGGTGTCACTCCAGTGGGATCCAGTATCTGTCAGACTGTCAGGATATAGCTGACAGACCATGCTGCTTTGCCAGAGATGGCCTTCACCTGTTTCCTCAAGGCTTTTGGATACTGGTAAAGATGCTTACCTTCCCCATAGTGCCTTTTTTAGGTAATGTCAAAGAAACAAAACTTCTGATGTAAAGAAATCCACTAGAGACAAACTCAAGGTCATGCCGCTTAATGTTAGGATCCTAAACAGTAAAGTTGCTCAGTATACAGCTGAAGACATTGCTGCCATCATTCTTTGGTACCAGCACAACTGGGAAGGCCCAGGGACTGCTGGACTCCTGGATTACCCCTATTTCCAACATTTCCTGTATCTCCTCCCTCAGAGTCTGATTGACTCTCTCAGACACCCTATAAGGGGACTGCTTAATAAGCCTTTGGGGTCTTGTATCCACATTGTGCTGCACTTAGGTAGGTGCACCCTGGTTTGTGAACATGCCCACAAATTCCTGTAACACTGCTTGGATTTCTCAAACTTGGGTAGGGGATAGCTGCTGGGACATTGCTACCCCTTCCACTGAGGTGTCAGTCTGAGCTTCACTAAGGAGATCACTCACCAGATCCCCCTCAGACTCCTCCTGCCATCCACTGCAAATACTTGGCACTAGGGCCTCCCTGTCATGGTAAGGTTTCATCATGTTAACATGGCACAGTTTGTGCCCCTGCTTCCTGCCTAGCAGTTCTACCATGTAGTTAACATCACTGACCTTCCTTACTAGTTTGTAGGGTCCCTCCCAGGCTGCCTCCAGCTTTTTGTGTCCGACATGAATGAGAACCATTACCTGCTGCCCTACAGCATACTTTCTAGCTCCAGCATTCCTGTCATACCAGACCTTTTTCTGCTGTTGGATTTCTGCCAGGTTCTCCGGGGCCAAGCCCATGAGTTCCCTGAGCCTTGTCCTGAGGTTTAGGACATATGCCACAACAGACTCCTTTTGGGATTCACACTCGCCCTCCCACTCATCACGGACCAAATCTAGTGGTCCCCTCACCCTATGCCCATACAACAGCTCAAAGGATGAAAACCTGTGGATTAATGGGGCACCTCCCTGTAACCAAACAACAAATGGGGCAAATATTTGTCCCACTCCTTCTTAAACTGGTCTGCAAATGCCCAGAGCATTGTCTTTAGTGTGGAGTTTAACCTCTCCAACAGACCATTAGTCTGGGGATGGTAGGGGGTGGTCTTTAGGTGCTTCACTCCACAGTTTTTCCACAGACAAGCCAGCAGGTCTGGCATGAAATTGGCACCTCTGTCAGTCAGTATTTCTTTCGGGAAACCTACCCTGCTGAAAATCTCTAACAAAGCATTTGCCACCTTTTCTGCCTCAATGGAGGACTGAGTCACCACCTCAAGGCATCTGGTAGTATAATCTACTACCACTAGGATATACCTTTGCCCTGTGGAACTTGGGGTACTCAGAGGCCCCACAATATTCATAGCTACCCTCTGAAATGGTTCCTCAATCACAGGCAAAGGCATCAAAGGAGCTTTCACCTTGTCTTTTTCCTTGCCTGCCCTTTGGCACTGCTCACATGTCCTGCAGTACCTTGTTACATTTCTGGAAATCCCAGGCCAATAAAAGTTCTGCATAATACATTTCTTTGTATGCTTTATGCCCATATGACCTGCAAAGGGAATGTCATGGGCTATAGCTAGAAGTGCCATACGGTAGGCTGTGGGCACTATCAACTGCTGTATTCTATCACCCTGTAGCCCTCCCTTGGGGTTCCACTCTCTATACAGTAACCCTTTGTCCCAGTATACAGATTCTCCTTTTCCTTGAGAATCAGGTGTCTCACTGGCTACCTCCCTTAGGCCATGTAATGTAGGGTCTGAAAGCTGAGACTGTCTCAACTCTCTTTTGGTAACCCTTCCCAGATCCCCTTCCACAAGAAGTCTGTTATTCTCTGATATTGGCACCTCATTGTCAGCCTGGGTACTGCTACTCACCATGCCCATGCAGTCACTCTGTCCAAGGGAACATCAGTACCCACAAGCAGCTGTGGTTCACCTTCAGTCTCACTGCTACTGGGTAGCTCCCTCCCTGAAGTAACCATCACAACAGTCTTGGATTCAAATCTGTGGTCTATCTGGGCCACCCCCGCCAGGCTAGCAGACCGACAGACTTGTCTCCAAGCCTGACTGTGTGTCACTGCATGCACACAAGGTACTTCATTATCAAAATCATTCCCTATCAGGACATCTGCAGGGATATCCTCAAACACACCTACTTGCTTGCTTCCTTTTCCACCCACCCAGTCAAGGTGAACCCTAGTCAAAGGTATTTGGAATGGGGTCCCTCCTAAAGCTCTGACAGGAGTAGACTGCCTAAGTAAGTAGTGCTCATCTTTAACCATTGCAAGCTTCACAATGGTTAGGCCAGAGGCTGTGTCACAATTAGCAGTGGCCTCTTTCCCATCTACTAAGATAGGATATAACCTCTTGTGGTAGTTTGGTACCCTTGTTGTCTCCAGACAACTCACTGCTGGCATTCTGTCATTCCCACTTACTGGCTCTCCCACCTTTTGTTCCTCACCTTGCCTCCATAGACATCTATATGCTACATGGCCCCACTGGTTGCATTTAAAAATTTAACCCTTGGTCCTGGATGTGTACCTGAACTAGTGGCTTCCCCTGCTATTGGTGGACTCTGTTGGGTCAGTTTAGGCTGCCCAACATGGGTTCCCTTAGATCCATGAGCAGCACTGGGTATCCCTTTACTTTGCAGTGATGCCCTGCTTGCTAGGTATAGGTCTCTCTTTTTCCCCAACTCATTTGTGGTATTTCATTGTCTATCAGCTAACCAGATTCTCATGTCCTCAAGCAAAGTGCTATGGGTATGTTCCCTCACCAAAAGGTCTGCCAGCACTTCAAAAGTGGTGACTTGACAACCACTCACCCACTTATGAAAATACATGCTTAGTTCAGAAATATATTCACACACACTTTCATCTGCCTTGCATCTATGCTCACAAAACTTTTTCCTTTAAGCTTCAGGTTTTAACTTAAAACACTCTAGCAGGCAATTTTTAACAGTATTATAATTTAAGCACTCTTTATCAGACAATTTAAAAATAGCAGTTACAGCTTTACCATGGGGTATGGGGGTCAGGAACTGTACCCAGAGCCCTTGGTCAACATTATACTGTTTACATACCCTTTCAAACATATGAATAAAACTGTCAAAATTATCACCTTCTGTAAATTGTAGAAGAAATTTACTGATCTTTGTTGCATCTTGGGTTTGGTTACTCACTTCCCCATTACCTCCATGACCCTAGTGAAGAGTCAGCATCTCCTTTTCATGTTGCTTCTGCCTCTCTTTCTCTTCAGCTTCCAGATGCCTCAGTCTCTCTGCTGCTTCTAATTCCATTTATTTCTCCTGCTGCAATCTCTCTGTCATTTCTATTTCCAAATGTTTGGCCTCCAGTTCAACTCTCTTTAACTCCAGATGGATTTTTTAAAGTTCTCTGTGGAAAGCTTGAACTGTCCATTTTCTGGGAGTTGTACATCTCCAAGGCCAGCCTGCTTGTCCTCTCATTGGCTGGTTTGTGATGCAGCTGTGACTAAGGCTGCAATCATTTCTGCTTTAGTCAGGTTGGCATGCCCCAGTCCTTTGGCTTAGCACATCTCAGCCACCTGGCTCCTTGTCAGCTTGCCATACTCTTCTGCTGACATCCTTGCCTGCTCTTTCTGACTATCTAAGCTAACAAAAAACAAATAAAACTCTGAATGTTCACTGTGTGGCTGATTGAGAGTACAAACACCTTCTGCAGTGACCACTGTTTACAGGCTACAGGACTTAAAAAAACACAGCACTGAATCCTAATATGAGGCTATCCCACCACTGCCAACCAATTAATATGTGATGTCCCACCACTGGCCCAGTAATGAAGGAGCCTCAATCCTCACCACTGGCAACAGTGGAGGACGTACACACTTGGAGGATACAGGTACACACATTATTTCCAGATGCAGCTCTCTGCATCAAGTGCAGTTTCACTTAAGAGAACACAGAGACCACAGTCAGTCTGGGGCTGGTTTCCCTCTCTTTCTCCATATCCCCAGTAAGACTCCCCACTGGCACAGCTATAGAACTGAGATCTCAGATGAGTGAGCAAGCCAAGGCCTCCAGCATCCTCTCGGTCCAACCAGTGCTTTGTGTCCCTGCCCAAGTAGCTGACACACACACTTAGAGGTTTGATTTATACACACACGCACACTCACACACATACACACACACACACCTGAGAAAGGCTGGCACAGGTTTACTAGCTATGACCCCTTCTGCCTAGACTATAAGGTAGTTATCATTGCCACCAGTCACTCCTTATCAGCTACTTTAAGGCCCTTAACAAATGGTGTCCAATCAATACAAATGATAGTTTGACCAAGAGCAAGGCTGTTAGTACTGGCCCACAGTGTCACCAAATAAATATGTAAGTACTCTCAAAAGTTAAATATGTCTCACAAATAACAGCCACAATGATAGGTTTAAATATATTTAATAATAAATAATAAAAGAACAAGAAAATACTTGTTACATTGGAGTTCAAAATCACAGGAAATACATAAAACAACATTGTATGACAGTCTCAAATAAATACAGAAAACATCTTAAGCTATACTTCACAATATTACTGACTGAATCTAAAAGAATTACTATACCCTAGTTAACTTACTTACAGAGCAAGGTAAGTGTGGTGAATGGATCTTTTTGTCAGGTTAAAGACAAAATACAGAGTACTATGTCCCTCTCAGAGACTCCTCAAATTAATATCTGAAATATTACTTCTGGGATGCTTGCAGGATGACATCACTTCTTGTCATCTTACTTTAGTTCCCAAGCAAAAGCCCCATTGCTAGAAACTGCCAGGATTTACCATCTACCTGTGAAAATACATAGCCCTCAGATCTTTGCAGCTGCTGGAAGACATAAAACAATAAAACAAGACAATGCAGAAGGTTCCCTAGTTTTAGAAAACCTGTCTTCTTGCTGTATTGAAACCATCTTTTATGGCGCATATATAAAATAATTTAATTTCAACTATTTTTCTGAAGTTTTGCAAGTTAATCTTCTGTGTTCCAGTTTCCACTGTTAAAATATATGCATTTACACAGTTACAATAGTGTATATACAGTTCTGTTCTTTTTCTTCAGGGTACACTGTGGATACATCTTTAGGTTCAGTACTTTACAAACCCTTTCAACACACACTTCTGTACCAGCAGTTTGATATACAGACAGCATACAGTTCTAATACATTTGTGACACAAGCATATGAATCATGTTGATATTCACAAACACCATATAATTATTTACAAAATTCCAGCTAGCTGTGCTGACAGTACCTCCTTTTGTCACACCAGGCAAAAAGAAAATAAATCCATATAAGTATAATATTTCCTGATGTAGAAATCAAGACTTGTATAATAGTGTCTGGCAGTAGTGAATAGGAAAAGCAGAAAGTAAGGTCAGAATTAAAAATACACTTTACAGTCTGCCAGAACATTGCCATGTCCCCCGGCAAAAGAAAAATTCAGGCAAAGATGGTTAAGGGCTATAAAGAAAATGACATTCAAACTACAGATGCTACAAAAAATAATTAAGAAAAAAATGAAGTAATAAAAGCAGACACAAAGAAACATGTATAAAATTCGACAGCCAGGAGAAAGAGTTATAAAGCATGTATAGCTACTGTGGACAGAATCCTCCCAAGTCACATGCTAAATATATGTAGAGTGGCTGCAAAGTGTAAAAAAAAAGAAACAATAGAAAGCAGAAACACAAATAAGAAAGGACAACCTAAGGAATAAAGGCCAATGGTGATAAAGATAGCCAATGTAGCAATATAGAAAGGCACATGTAAAGAATGTGTCTTGTTAGTATAGCAAAACAGATAGTGAAGATAATATCAGTGAAGTAAAAAATCTTGAAGACACAGGCAATCACAGTCAAGACCAGAAAAAAAAAGGTTGCAATGACTGAGGCCAAATCCAGTATTATGTTAAGTCTGAAACCAGATTATATGCATGCAGGTGTACAGAAATTATTGAGTTAAAATGCTGTTTTCAGTGGAGAACTACACATAAAAAAGAATACAATAGAAAGTGTCAGTGTGTTGCAGAGCAGAGGAAATAACTTGCTTTGGTACCATGCAGATAAACCACTGGGTGTGAGGCAAATAATGAGCAATACAGATGAAAATGCACAGACTTGATGAAGCCCAGATTAACTGATTGGTGAACAAAGATGTGTGTTAACTGACATTAAGAATGTGAAGCAATATCAGGTTAACTTGCATATGGACACAGGGGTGGCTCGTGCTGTCGGACTGCCAGACTGCAGCCCTCCCACCTAGAAAGCACAAAATAAAAATCTTTAAAACTAAAAAACAAAAACAGGAAAAAAAAAAAAAAAAGCACGAGTCCTGACACGACCTCAGACTGCCTTTATCAGCAGTCCAGATAGAGACAGACAGGTACCCAGCAATCATTGCTGCAAATGCACCCAGGAATCAGTGCGGTGATGACCGCACAGAAGAGAAGGTCCGGACTGCTTCGGCTGCAGGCAGACCCAATGCGGGCTGAGAGAGGTGAGCTGGCAGACCCAATGAGGACTGAGAGAGGTGAGCTGCTCTCGCAGGACATTCATTGCGCGGGCTTGGCTTCATTCAGGAGGTAGGTGTTTTTGTCGCTGGCTGAATTGCTCCTTTTCGCATGCTTGGCTTCATTCAGGAGGTAGGTGTTTTTGGTTGCTGGCTGGATTTCTTCGATCATGGATTACTGCTTCAGGTCACTGGCTAGATTGCTTCGTTCATCTGGCTGTTGAACGGATGGGACATACAGCTGTTGAACGGGTGGGATATACTGCAGGTAAGTGTGTGTGTGTGTGTGTGTGTGTGTGTGTGTGTGTGTGTGTGTGTGTGTGTGTGTGTGTGTGTGTGTGTGTGTGTGTGTAACACCCCAGTTACTATATACTGGTGGCTAGAAAGAGCAAATGGTGGTGGATAGAAATACTCAGGCTTGAACCCTGTACTTTGGTTACAAGTGGCAAGAACCTGAATTCCCTATCCACCACCATTTCTAAAAAAAATGTGCAGATTTTTGCCTCATATTTGTTCTGTTCCTCATAAAATCTGTGGTTTCTGTATCTACATTTTTCCTTGCAAAGTCTGTAGTGTAGTGGTGCACTGGTAGCATTGCTGCCTAACAGCTCCAGGTTCTCTGGTTTTATTCTTGGCTGGGGTGCCTTCTGTGTGGTGTCTGCATGTCCTCCCATCTTGCAAAGATGTGTCTGGCATTTCTCTCTGCTCTGCTAAAAATTGTCTTTTGTTCCAAGGCAGGCTAGTTTCCTAGTTAAATGTTTAAAAAATAACAGCCATTTGAGTTTCAGACTTCATATTCTTCAGAAAGTACATGGTAACATAAAATTGTTCTAGCAGTTGTCTAAGTTTATAACATGGATATTTGAAATTTGTCCCTATTTTTGGGACTGTATTCCCCCATTATTGGCTTTGTCCAGGTATTTTGTGTTAAGGTTGAGAGAGAGTTATCTATGGTGAGAACTGAATTCATTGAATGTTTGGGGGCTGTATTCCCCCCATTACTGGTTTTGTCCACATGTCTTTTGCTAGGAGGTTGAGAGCTATAGTGAGAACTGAATTCACTGAATATGTTTGGGGGCTGTATTCCCCCCATTATTGGCTTTGTTCAGGTGTTTTGTGCCAAGAGGTTGACAGCTATGCTGAGAACTGAATTCACTAAATGGTAGCCATTTAAGTTTGTCTTCCTCTCTTTTACAAAACAGCTGATTTGGCATAGTGGTATGTTTCTCTGACTGTTTTGCACAGGGTCCTCTGGGTTAAAGATGTGGCAGTGAAATGTATGGTGGTAACACAGCATTTTTTTCTAGCAACTTTCCAACATTATACAAGCAATGTTTAATATATGTCCCTGTTTTTTGGGCTTTTGTCCCCCCCCCAATAAATTTCGGCTTTTTCCAGATTTCTTGTGCTGCAAAGTTCAGAGATTCAACTGCATGTCGAGTAGATTTTACAAGGAGCTGAGAGCTGCAGGGGAACAAAACTTTAGTGCTGTTTATTCTGAGTCTGCTTGCATTAATAGCACAACAAGTAGTGTACTTGCTTTTGATGCAGAAGGCTGTGGGTTCTACTCCCACAGTAGATAGATGCATTTCTGATACTGTACTGTGTTGTAAAGTGGGTAGATGCTGCAGTCCTTTTTGGCAAAGATACCTAGAGTAGTAACTATGAACCTGAACCTATTATCAGTTTGTCATACAGTCCCTATTGTGATATTACTAGCTTATTTTTTTTAATGCATGCAACATAGGCAATTTATTCTTCAAGGGCAACAGGCACTTTATTTGTAGATGAATAAACAGTGACATATAAAGTTGTTTGCTAGCAGCAACCTCTTCATTGTTACAGATTTATTTAATGTGGAATTATTTAGATGACTTTTACTACTTTAGAGATTGTGCATATTTAGTGATACTGGTGGACTGTAGACTTTTATGATGGAAATGTTCTGAATTGGGTAGTTTTGTCATTGCTGCATGCATTTTGTTTCATTGTTTACTGGAAAAATGTTCAAAACAATAAATTTAAAATGCCGTCTAACAACTGTACTGTATTGTACAAGGAATATAATTTAGTAGAATCAGGAAGGTGTATCAAAGAGCACATGTATGTTTCATGTGCAAGGGGCCTATGATTTGAAAACAGCCCAAAGTTAATCTTTATCTGCCACTGGCAAAATGTATTTTCTTTGAATGTGGGTTTCAATGCTGTTTCATTGAATGTGAGTTTCAAGGGCAGAGAAGTTTTAAATGCTAAGCCTGTTTTCATTGTGAGACTGCGTTGCTTTGTTTAGCAGATGTCTTCGTGTTTGTGCTGTAAAATGCAAAATAAAACTTTCAAATGAAATCCAAATCATCATAGAAGTAAAGCAGTATGCACATTAGTGTTTATGGTAAATGGAGTGAAATAGCCAAGTAATGGATCATCGGAATGGCTGCAGGGGGACGGGCTCTATTCTACCATGATTTTGTGAGGGGGATGGGCGGCAAACTCAAAGACAGCCCCAGCTGAACTGTACCTCCCAACTGTCCAGCTTTTCACAGAATGAATAGATTTTTGCTTCTTATTTTTGGTTTGTTCCGCATAATATTTGTGGTTTTCTGGAAAATCGTTTAGGAATTAAGTCACTAAATGATGACACACTGAGTTTCAGACTTCATAACCTTCAGAAAAACGCATGCTAAAGTAACTCTATCAACTGTCTCAGTTTATACAAGAGCAATTTTTAGTACTGTTTATATGTTCCCCCAATATATTTGGCCTTGTATAGATTTATTGCATTAACAGGTTGAGAGGTACATGCAAATAAATTGCTTTATAGAATTAGGCATAGCCAAACCTCTCAACTGTCCCCGAATTTGGCTCAAAATGTTGCTCTTCCCCTAATAATCCCTCTGCAAAATAGCAATTTTGGAAGAAAACATGGAGGGTTTACAATTTAAGAAATAACTGTAATAATCAGAGTTATACATTACTTTTATTTCAGAAATGCATGTAGATTCTTTTATTTTGTCAGCTGCTCAAGTTAGCAGTACTATTATTAAAAAAAGTGTCCCTTCTTTGACAGGTTCCCAGCTGTATTGTGTGGCTATTTTATATTTTTGCATCACATTTTTGGTCCATTTTTCATAAAATTGTTTTTTTGGCAAACTAGTGGTAAATCATTAAAGACTAAAGTTAGAAAATAATGACAGACATTTGAGTTTCAGATTTCATATCCTTCAGAAAATTCATGCTAATGCAAGACCTACTATTTTATTATTTTTCTAAGTTTATAAGAGCAATATTTAAAAAATTGTCCTTATTTTTGGGCCTTTGTCCCACTTCTGTGTATGGCTTTGCTCTGAGGGTGAGAGGTATGACAAATGTGTCAGGGCCATTACAGTCAGCCAGAGACATTTCAAATTGTGACATACTTGTTGCACCCCACTCCCCCATGTAGTGACTCTGGATGTGTCCAAGCAAGGCAAGGAGCAGTTATGCAGTGTAAATGTGCAGGGTATCCCCCCCCATCCAAGGTAGACACAAGTACTACAGTGGCTTTTCATCTGTTCTTGATTTTGTAGAATGGTCTGGTTTCTGTCATATTTTTGTACTGTTGATTTATGCTTATTACTCAGAAAGTGCCTGTTGCTCTGTGTTTTAAGTAGCAATGATTTAATGACCATCAGGTAAGCTTGTCTGAGATCATAACATGCAAGTAAGCTTTAATAAGCATACTGTTAAAGAATTGCCAACATTGAAGCCTTTCTGTTGCTGCCATGCAGAGAATACTTAACTATATAATGTATAAGCGTTGGATATTGAAATGCATATGACAGTATTTGTAATAAAGGACAGAATTACATTATTTTAAGAAGCTCATTACACTTGTTGGAGACTTCCATTGATCTCTGAGGGCTTTACCCGTAAACTAAACAGAATGCCATTCATGTGTGGTCCATAACCTGTACAGTAATCCTTTAAGCAATGTATCTTGAGCTTGTTTGCTTTTCATTTTTTACTTTGATCATGTTTTCCCTATGAAACAAGTAGATAGTTGTCAGGCAGCAGGTCTTTTTTGGATAAGAAACATTTTTACAAGTGGGGGCATCACAGAGATTGTTACTTTCAGCATGTTACTTGGTACTTTAATAAAGCTGAATATAAATTATAATTAGAACTGCAGTGCAAGGAGAAGCGGTTTGAGTTGAGTGCTGCTTGTTTTTCTTATACTTGATTTTGACTGGCATTCCAGTAATGTATTTAAAAAGTAATTTATTTTTTCATGCCTCACAACCTTTTTGTTTCCATCTAGATATTAAGTAAGTTGTCAAGCAGCCAATTCATTGAAATATTTTTATTCTTTTATACTTCATTTGTCTTAATTGGACTCTCATAATGAGGGTTTGGCACCCAGGGCAGCATATTTAATTAAAGTTTAGTTTTTGTGGTTTTGAGCATAGCTCCTCCCCTTTCTAGTTGTCCACACCCCGTCCCATTGACCCCACCCATTTGGCTATCTCCTGCAGCCCCCCTTTGATTTGAAGTCACCAGCCGCCACTGTATGGACATTAGAATAACCCCTGAAGCACAGCATCATTGAAGGTTTCCTATTCAAAAAAGGAAACAGGACAGAGAAGAACAACAGGTGCTCCAGAAAATAGTCAAAATAGATGAGGTGTCAGACTCCACATCATGAGTTTCACCCACAGAGATGTGAATTAAGCTTAAAGGTCTAGGCAAAATCAAAATATTAGTAGTGACAAGTTCAGCGAATAGAGCTGTATACAGGGAAAGACAGTTGATATGAGTAGTAAATGACATCATAAGTGAAATGAGTTCCTGATAAGTGTTCAATAAGTTAGACCAAAGGGCAGATTATCTCTAAATTGATCTTCATTCTTGTAGCAAAAACACCACAATGCTTCCATCCCAAAAAGGTTTTACAGGTACAAAAATGGTGCTCAGTGTCAGTTCATCTGCTGAAACCTTTCATTGTGTAATTTACTAAATAATAAAGGGGATAAAGAATGCAAAAAAAATAATTGCAGTGACACAGTATATGCAAGAGATGAAAGACAGCATGCTGAATTGTTGGTTAGTCTAATAAAGAATCGTCTTGCACTACATACGGGAAAGATTGACTATGATAAGAATAATGCTGAGTTCTTTGGATTTATCTTTCTAAGAGTAGCATAGCAATACCCTTATGGAAGGTACCACCTGCATATGACATGACATACTATAACCAAGCAATGGGAAACAATTTATAAGTCTGTTATGTATTGCCAATTACAGTGGAAGGTCTGCCAAATATTTTAGCACAAATACAAGACCACTAAAGGAGCTGATGACGAAAGATGCTGTGTTTAGGAATTAGAAGCATTAGAAATATCAAAGAATGGACTGAGCTCAAGTACAACAATCTGTTACTTTCATGTAATTTGCCCTCATCCATTAGAAGTGAATTCAAAAGCTACATGATATGGAGCAGCATTAACCCATTTGCACAACGGACTTTGGAGACTCATAGCAGATCTTATCTGATGCTGAAATGCATATAAACAAACTAAAACAGGAGCACAATCCATTGTATGGGAAGATGGCCACCTTCTTATGTAGTTCTTTGAAAAAGACTTTAATTTGATGACAGATTATAAGCATTAAAACTATATGCTATAATCACAAATCAAAGACTCTCCTTGTAGCTAACAGAAGGTCCTTAGGATTTAAATCATACCAAATTATATTGTTGTATAGAAAAATAAATTAAAACATTGCTGTTTATTTGATATGATATCCTTGTGGTTTTAAATAAAATGGGAGTGAGGGATTTGATAGACTGACTGATGACTATATAAATGTAATGCCAGAATATATTATTAAACAGATATTAACATTAAAAGACATTGGCTTTGCAAGATGGTGTCAAGGCATTAGGAGAGAATTTTCTGTGCTCCTATCTTCTTATAACTAAATGCATTTTCAACCATAAATGTGTTCACTTTGAGCTTTTTTTTTTTCTCTAATTCTAAAACAAGCATTGGGTAACTGTATATTGAGCTACCTAAATTAAAAATAATCTGGTTTATATCAGCAATGACTAAGTCACAATACAACAAGCCTTAGGAAATCAATGGAAACATTCGCTCAACAGTTACATTCTGACTTAACCTTCTGATTCCAATAATGACATTAAACCTAAGAAACATAAAACCAATGACCTCCAAAGAGAAAAGAGCCAAACATTGTAAAGTTAAAACGTATTCCACGGTTACTATGAAGGACTCAAAGGAAGCTCTAATTTTGATACTAGATGCTCTGACAAATGTCATAAGAGAAACTGCAAAAATAATCCTCAAACTAAAGAGATAGAAATAAACAACTGCAGGATATCATTGCTGGTGTATGTTACATGAAGAATGGCATAATTTTAACTAAAATACTCTTCAGTAGTTAAAGTACTCCAGGATAAAAGTTCTGACTTGGAATCCTGTAGTTGATAAAATAACGTACTAATCGAAGATGTACCCAAATTGTTTAATAATACACTTCATATGTGAATTGCAAAAGGTTATCTTAATGCTTTGTCATAAGATCCACATTCCAAAAACAAAAAAGGTAGTATTTGAGATGGTTTGTCATGCCTTGAGACTAGCAACAGATTCACATTACTCATGAAGCATTTACATAAATCATTTAAACTACCAAGAAACTGTTTCCATCTTCTGCCCTACTTCTTTTGGACATTTTCAGGATCTATGCTGCTGCAGATTTACTGACAGAAATAAAACAAATGAAGCAATCAGCAATCACTTTCTGAATGTGTTTGGTGATTAAGTAAAAAATCAGATGAAATTTCCAGAGACTCTACAATTCAGTATTTGATAGTATAAGGTGTTCTGTGGACTAACCTTGTGGACCTATGAGAACATAAAAATGATTTGATATTCTGCTACTGTTTGACTTACTCTCATATGCTATTGCTTGGGTATGTTCTTGTTACATAGAAATGGCTTTCTCTATGTGTACCTAAAACGTGCAGCTTTTCAAATGCTGATTGCCATTTTTAAACACATTTGACAATGAATATTTGGGATAGTGCATGATATATGCTACATTCAGGAGTAATTTTCTAACTGTAGATAATATTAAAACCTGTTTGTCAGATTACTCTTTCATATAATTAAATTATCTGATCTGCAGAGGCTTAAACATAAATTCTAAACAACGTATGACTGTTTCCATTAATTTGCAGTCATTATATAAAAATGGGGTCATAGAAGAATATTAAGTTGTAAGCAAGTAAGCTAGGTAGTTCAAATATGCAGCATAAATAATTTTTTTTCTAGATAAAGATGGTGTAAACCATTTTGAGATGCAGTGTCACCTATAATACTCCAACTGAGCTGCTTTCATTTCCTTTTTTACACTTTATCAAACTGATTTGCTACATACTTGCTGTATTTGTTTTTTTTTCTTATTTGCTATAATAATAATTTCTCCCTGTCTCTCTGAATGCTTGTTTACCTTTTACAGTTAATCCTTTGTATCATAGCTTTTACCTAAATATCGTATTTCATCACAGTTAATTGAGATCTTAAGTTGCAGATTGATTTTGTCATATCTGGCTTTATTTTACTTTTAAACATTACAATGTAACATGAGAAATAATTGAAGGAACTCACTGCTGTAATTTCATGGAAGAGTTCTGCTGTTTGAGCCAGAAAACTGTAGCTTCAACAGAATTAATGAAAAATAATAAATCAGTACACACACACACACACACACACACACACATATATATATATATATATATATATATATATATATATATATATATATATATTAGCATATTGGAGGTACTGTGATGAATTCTAGCTGTACTATACTGTGCTTAGTGTATTTGAATGACCTTTTAAAAATGACATTTAGAAATGGGACTTAAATATTCCAATTACTTTTCGAGAGCATATTTGGCTTTGATTTATTATACTAATCAAGGGAGTATTTGTATATGACAGAGGTACTATTAGGATGCCCATGATTTGTTGGCTATCTTATGCATTTGATAAACTATTCAGTAGATGAGGTAAAGAATGACATGATCGCACTCAAACTGAATGCATCAGGATGTAAGACAAACTGATGACTGCTTTGTATAAACGTGACAGAAAACAAATAGTTGATTCAAGTACTCAACAATGTGGGTTTTTTTTCAAGCTTGTGGGTTAATCTGAACTATAAATTGACTGTACGAAAGCATCTGTAGTTCACAGTGCCTGATGGAGCTGCCAGAAAAGGATGATGGTGCTTACTGTGTGTGTGGAGGAGTCATGGACGTCAGTGCACTGCAGCAATTCTTCTGAGGACAGATGGTAGTGTAAATGAGAAGCCTGGGGGCTGGCATTAGCCTCACCAAGTAACTGCTTAGTGGTAGCCTCCAACACAGGTGGGCAGAAGTGTACACTCACATGAGGAAGGCATTACTGGCCTCAGCAGTGATTTGCTTATTTTATTAACTGATTTTCATTTGCTTACCAGGAAGGTCCAGCTGGGCTAAACAAGGTCCCTTCTTAGCAGAGGCCTGGGGAGAAAAGCTCCAAAGTATAAGAAAAATTATAAAATAAATGATATGTGTGTATGTATGTATATATATATATATATATATATATATATATATATATATATATGTATATATATATATATATATATATATATATATATATATATATATATATCACATTTTTACATTTGTAGAACATACACATCATAGAATAAATATTTTATATGAGTATAACATATGTAATATATTTTACTGAAAAAGCTCACTCAGACTCTGCCATAGATTGCTGTGAGGGAAAGGTTACTTTGTTTTTGCTTTCTTGTATTTTGAATTGCTTCACTGCCTTCTTCTATTTTGTATATTGTGGTTTATTTTCTTTACAATGTGTTTTACTTGTATTCTGCTTTTAATGGCATATTTAGCTAGGGCAGAGACCACAGATGTTTCTCTTGTGAGTCACACAGAAATTAAATTTTCCCTCACCCTCCCCCCTGGTGTTGCTGTGTTTTTAAACTCAACTGTCTTTCTAGTTGCCTGCCCCTTATGTTAATTTAACCCCATATTTCCTTCCCTCTCCTCTTTCATTGGCTATTGTGAGTAAGAACAAAATTATCATTTTGTAACATCACTCCCCTTCAGCTATTTAAATTTATTGGCCATCCCACTGTATTCCATAGGGCCAGAATGCAAAGTTCCCACCCCCCCTTCCAAACTATCTTCCTCTTTTAAAATTAGTGGTTCTCCACTCAGATAGCTAAAGGGTATGTTGCCATCTCTTTCATATCTGCTTAGTACACACTGTTACTCTTAAGAAATTATCCCATTTTTTCCATCTTACCTTTAAAATCTGCAACATCTACTCCAAGACCACCAATTATTGGAAAGCTCACATTCTACCTCTCAGCAGTCATCTTGGGATTAATGTTCCTGTTTTGCTTCTAGTGAGAGAAGGCACATAGGGACACTATTTCCTGGAGACTGTTGATTACCATAAAGCCTGATAAATGCTTCATAGGAGCCAGCTTGGAATTTGTTCTTATATTTTGCTCCTAATGAGAGAATGAGTTGAGTGTATTGATTTCTGACTACTTTTGATTGGGCAGTGAGTATCTGTGTTTGGCCTTCCTGATTGGCCTGATTGCTATTCAAGGCATTTACTAGGAAAAGCTACACCAAGCCTACAGACCTTTGCATCATCTGGGACAAGACTGTTGATCATCATAGAGCCTGTGCACACTTCTCAAGTGTCTGAGTATCTCAGCACCACTTGGTTTTAGCTCCAAAAGCTGATGCAATCCCATCCTCCCAATATGGTTGTTTTCAGTCCCGGTAATGCAACAGTAAAGCCCTCTGTTCTGGCTCTAGATGAATCAGCCAATCAGAACATTGATTTACTGTTCCTAATTAGCATGCTGCTGGCAGAATGGCACAGGGATCACATTGCTGACATCATAAACATCAATTTGTTGCTTCCTGCTTGTGCCGTGCTTAACACACAGACCTAAGATGTGCTGGGTTTTCCATTAGGTCCACAAGAGCATAGGAATCTAGTATTTCAAACTAGTGCCTTGATGCTGGAGAATTTATAGCAAGAAGAACTGAAGAATCAGTGGGACTGGATTGTTCTCTTTTATTACCAGCTTCATTATGGATAGTGTTCTTTGTTTCCTGTTTTTTGTTGCCACAACCTGGATCTAGATCACAGAAGATAGGAGGTTGGTGCAGGATTACCGAATCAAATGTTTTTTTAAATTCTGAAGACTTTTTTGTTGTTGCCATTTGCCACATGTTGAGAGGTACTACAGTGCAGATAGCTGCAGTTACACTCACAGAGACTAAGCAACACAGCGGCACCCAAGTGAGTGAAATTCATGTACAGAACAGCACTCACCTTTCCTTGAATTTGCAGAATGTCTCTCACTTTGCCTAATATTTTGCCTTGTACCTAGTTAAATGACTGATTGTCTTGTAAATTACTGAAGATTGAGTGAGTCAGTAATGCCGTACATTAATGTTTCATACTTCTGATTGTAAAGAAAGTTTGTGTATGTGCAAAGCCTATTGCTCAGTAAACTTTTTTACTGAATTAGAATAAGGCGATTTGGGCTTTTATACCCCCTCTCCCCATTTTTTCTCTGTCCAGAATTGTTGAGCAAAGAAGTTTAAGATGGTGGTTGTTAAAGTTAAAGCATTAAAGAGTGGGGTTGCACCAGAATTCAGGGAAGTTCACTTTTTTGTTAAGGCGGAATCTGTGCACTGCGCACACCTGAGTTCTGATAATTAGTTATTTTTATTTCAGCTTTAGTAGCTGTGAAGTATTAATCACAAAAAAGGGGGATAGAGTGAAATGCTATGGTGGTGAGAGATAGAAAATGAATTGTTCTTTACTTATTGTTCACTGCACTGGAGATATTGATAGTTGTTTACTAGAAATGATTAATAAAATAAACACAGCGTGATTTCAGTAGCCAACCAACAAGACCAGTAATACACCAAAGGGCTCACATCATGTGCACTGAGCAGAGACTTAAAAACTGTACAAACTTTCCAAATCTAAATGTGAAGAATCCATTCCAGGAAGAAAAACTTGAGAATCATATAAAAAGTGAATTTAATAATCACATAAGATGAAACACTGCAAACAATAACTAAACAGTCAAGTGCATTTGTCCCTAAAAGATTGGGACTTCCATGCTATCTGATTATTAAATTCACATTTTATATGATTCTTGAGTTTTGCTTCCCGGAACGTATTCTTCACATTTAGATTTGGAAAGTTTGTACAGTTTTTAATTCTCTGCTCAGGGCACACGATTTGAGCCTTTTGGTGTATCACTAGAAACTATTAAAATATGCAATATTTGAATATGCTCATTAATATTTTGAAAATCAAGTGACTTACAATAGGTGAAACCCTAATGATGTTGGATTCTGTCATTTGGAGGTTGAGAGGTATGAGCCCATAGTCTATTTCTCATCTTGGGATTGGTGCTACTGTTTTACTTCTGGTGAGAAGAGAAGCAAAGGGGCATTGTATTTCAGCATCGTGAAGCTGTGCTGAGACCAGCACTAGTAGTAGCCAGGCAGTAGCCATTAAGGTGACTCCTCTCTTTCCATCATTCTTTCCTTTTGCTAAGTACTGCTTGATTAACTGCTGTCTCACCTAACTTCAGCATATCTCCCTAAATACTTCATCCATAAGTCATCAGGGTCTACTTATTAGTTTCACCTCAAGTGTTTGGCAGTGCCCTGTATAGATGCAGATAACCTGAGTTGATATTTTTCATGTAAAAGCACCCTTGCAATTTCACTAATACCTGGTTGCACACAGGGCAGTGGCAAGTAGTGCCCCAGAGTTGCAAACCAGATACTCTTGACATTACTTTATATATTCTCACTGCAATTGTCTAATCAATAAAAAAGGCCTGTTGCCATGGATATGAACTTTCCCACTATCTCCATGACCAGCTTGTTGGATATGAGCATCCTGATGAAATGTAGAATTTGCCTCATGTTTACTGACAACCAGCTAGTTCTCAAACAAGCTGGCATGGTATGTGAGAGATGTATTTACACAATGTCTCTGGGGGCAAACTTCTTACATAAAAGCATTCATACTGTCATCCAAGTTGTCAGTAGTACACATGCTGCACCCATCACACGCAATTCAAAGCAGACATGTAGACCCACATAGGCTGAGGCACTTAAATGTAACCTTACCAAACCCCAAAGACCTCCCAGATGAAGAACATAATAAATACTCTCAGTACACCTAAATGCACTGTTTCAAAACAACACTGACATCAACACATACAGCCATATCATGGAGCCTCTACTTCTATGCCCAGAAGGCAAGTCACCACACTATCCAACATTCTGAGGAGCCAAGTATATTGAGCCAGAAGATATAACAAACTTACTGGCTGACAAATTCAACTCTAACTTTACTCCTCTCTCCCCACCTCTGCCTCCTCTCAGAAAATACCATCAAATACAACTCCCCCTACTATCACCAGGAACAGGTCCTTAATGCTGTCTGAGGCCAAGAAGACTACATCAATGGGCCCAGACAATATCCCAGGATGCCTTGTGAATAACATAAATATGACCTAGCAAACACTCTTGAGTTGCCATTTAACTGTAGCCTCCAAATAGGCTTTGTGCCTCACAAATTGAGAACTGCAAACAGGCATCCCACTGGGCAAAGGTGGACCATTAACAGACCCTGGAAACTACAGACCCACAAGTCTCACTAGCCTCCTATGCAAAACTATGGAAAGAATTATCATGAAAATGACCAATAATGACATAGGAAACCTCCAGGACACTGGACCCAACTCAATTTGTTTACATCAAGGGCAGATTATGCCTACTTAACCTGGTGGACTCCTTCAAGAAGGCCACCAAAGCAATAAATGAGAGCAAAATGGTTCACATTGCCTACCTTGTCCTGGCCAAGGCTTTTGACATAATAACCCACTCAGGCATTATTGACAAAGTCAGGAGATTAGGTATAAACCTTTATGTCACCCAGTGGATAGCCAGCTGGCTCACAGACAGGACCCAGGAAGTTAGAATTGTGGAGCCCACCTCTACAAAGAGGCCAGTCATAAGTGGGGTACCTCAAGAGTCGGTCCTGGGACTGCTTCTTTTTGGCATTTACTTCCCTGAAGTCAAGGCCAATATTAACAGCCTCTGGCTGACTAAATTTGCAGATGCTTGCAAATTAGGAGCAGTCACAGAATCTCTCACTGACACAAATGTTCTCCAGGATGGCCTGATACTGACAAATAACTGGTGTCAGAGCCATGGACTAAAGCTAAATGCCATGAAATGCATAATAGTATCCTTTGGGAAGTCATTCACCCCTGATAACTATCATATTGACAACACACCCCCTAATAGTTGACACAGTAGTATGGAAGTTAGGGACACACATAGAGAGTAATCTAAACTTTGACCATCACATGACTACAGTAGTGAGTGTGGTGCGGTGCAAGTGTTTACCTTCTCCTCTTGACTGTCTAGTCCAGTCTTGGGTGAAGAGATCTTTGCTTCCAGTTTGGCTATATAAGTGCATCTCTCACAGGTTGTAGTGTTTGGTGGTAGGAGGAGAGGGATGTCTGTGTACATGAGGCAATTGCTGCATTGCCCCAAGATGCCCAGATTCATCAGGTAGACAGGAGAAAACACCGGGAGCTGACCCTTAGAAATGGCTGGATAGGTGCTTATTTATTAAGTACTAAAAACTGTTTTCCTCTAGATAAGTGAGGCAAGTTGAGTACTGTAGTAATTTGTAGCTTACTTAGTGCTTATAATGCGTTCTGAACAAGTGCTGAGCTCAAAGAAACAGATTTAAGTGCTGAAACTAGAAAACTGGCTAGTTTTAAGAAACAAAATTAAGCTAGAAGGCTTCCCTCCAACAGAGAAAGGCCTGGGGGGTCAGAGGCCCACAAACAGTACTGGATACAGCAAATCTGTATCTGGACTAGATGACTTACAGGAAAGACAGGAAACAAGCTTAGAATTTTTTTTTTTTGTAAAGTGGAAAGGGGAAAGAAGGAGCAGAAACTAAGTGGGTTGGCCTTCTCAAATGTTCTCACTGGATTAGGTAGAATGAGGTAATGACACTAGCCTGGGAGGAGTATCCCACATCAGATTTACAGTAGGGGCGGGCAACTACAAAACCACCAAGTATAAAAACAGGATACCAATAGGGAGGGAGTGTGGGAAACAAAAATCAGAACAAACAAACCCAACCAGATGCTTAACAATTGTAGAAAATTTCTAGTTAATACCTCACACACAGTGAAACTAGCTAGCAAAGTATTTGTAGACAAAAAAAGTGCTATAAATAACTCAGAAATAAGCAAAAAACAAAAAAAGACAAACAGGAAACTTAATGTTATATATCACAGATTAGTTGGCTCAGAGCCCTTCCTCCAACTTCCTCCAATTAGCTCAGTGTGAAATGGCAGAAACACTCACAGGTTAACGTCTTAAGTAACAAAGTTGAAACCTGAAACAACTTTAAAAAAAGCTTGAATGAATCAATGAGGTGCTTACTCCAAGGCGTAGTCCAGGCAACCCCAGTCAGCCAATGACCAATAACAATTCACTCTCACTGAAATGCTATACTGGCTTTGTCTAAGCTATGATGGCCTGGAACATGTCCTCAAACACACAGCCTCTACTAACAAACAACTAGGCCCAAAACACAAGCCTGAATATTCATTAAGGATATCCACACCTCCTGGCTAGTTGCTCAGCATAATGCATCCGAGATTATCCAAGTGCAACTAACTCTGGGCAAGACTGCAATCCAAATTGTAGATTGCTACAGATCCCCCACCATGCCCCAGGATTCTCACTCCTCATTTCTTGATACACTGGGAAATACTAGGGTACAACCTAACACCGTAATTATGGGTGATTTTAACTACCCCACCATTAACTGGGAAAACTACTCATGTACCAACTCTTGTGCTCAACGTTTTCTGGAATTCATAAATTCCAACGCCTTGGATCAACTTATCCACACCCCCACCAGGGGCAGCAATATCCTAGACCTGGTCATTACCAACATGGGCAACCAGTGTTCCACACCAGAGGTCTATTCCTTGTTGGTCAGATCCGACCACAAGCAAATCACCCTAGACATCCACATCCCACCCCCACCCCCATTAGGGAAACCACCATAAAAGATTTTTCCAAAGCCAACTTCACACTTCTTAAGACAGAAGTGGCAAACTTCATGACACCCATGCTGACAGACAATAGAGGTACATCTGCTGAATCCTATACAATTGCACTTTATAAGCACTTATGTGAGTGCATATATCGTGCAATCCCTAACAGAACCAAGATGCTATCCTCCAAAAAAAGGAAGCCAATCTGGTGGTCCCCTGCCATAAACAAACTCTACAATAGAAGAAAGAAATTGTTGCAAAAAAGAGTAAAATCCCATGATTGGAGGAACTCCATGGTCAGCCTCAGTAAGAAGCTGAGATCCCTCATAAAATCCTCCAAAGCTAGTTATGAAAACAAAATTGCCACTGATTCTAAAGACAACCATAAAGCATTCTATAGCTATGTCAAGAATCTCAATGGCAACACTCAGATCTGCTCTGAGTTACAGCACAATGGCACTAAATATACAGAACCAACAGATATTGCCAACATCCTGGCAGATAGGTTCAGTGCTAACTTTACCCCTTTCTCATCCCCTAAAGGGCCCATCGCTATACTGGAAGAATGCAAAGTTCCTGTAATCACGACTGCACAGGTAGAAAACACACTCTCCAAAGCCAAGAACACAGCATCCATGGGACCTGACAACATCCCAGGCTGTGTTCTACATGAACTAAAGAACAAACTGGTACCCCACCTAAGTACCATGTTCAATCATAGCCTCACCTCAGGCTTTGTGGCCACTGAATGGTGCACAGCAACGGTTATCCCACTCCACAAAGGGGGAGCCACCACAGACCCTGGGAATTACTGCCCCATTAGCCTGAACAGCTTGGTCTGCAAGGATATGGAATGTATCATCATGGAACTTATAAGCAATGACATTGGTAATCTCCAAACTCTAGATCCTACCATGTTCGGGTTTGTAAAAGGCAGGTCATGTCTCCTAAACCTGATAGACTTCTTTGAAGTGGTCACCAAAGCCATAGATGAGGGTAAGGTGGTTTACACAGCCTATCTAGATCTCACCAAGGCTTTTAACACCAACCCCCACTCTGAAATTATAGATAAACTCACTAAACTAGGTATAAATCCCTATGTCACAAGATGGGTTGCCAATTGGCTCACTGACAGAACCCACACTGTGAAAGTAGCAGACTCTAAATCCAATTTCAGACCAGTGACAAGTTGAGTACCACAGGGTTCAGTCCTAGGTCCCCTCCTGTTTGGTATCTACTTCTCTGAAGTACAGGCTAACACAGAAGGTCTTTGGCTAACAAAGTTTGCAGATGACTGCAAACTAGGAGTCATAATCAAAACTCCTAATGATGTGGACATCCTTCAAAAGGGCCTCACTAAGACAGATGGCTGGTGTTAAAGCCATGGTCTCAAGCTCAATGCCAAAAAGTGCATTGTCATCCCTTTTGGTAAAAACTCTGTACCCATGAACTACCACATAGTCGGTAGTCCACTTAACACCGAAAGTGTGATAAGAGACCTTGGGACACAGGTGGACAGTAGTCTCTCCTTTGATAATCACATCGCCACAGTAGTCAGAAAATCCTTCTATGTGGCACACCTCATCACAAAAGGTTTCTCATCCTGGAAAAAATAGGTCATTGTTCCCCTCTACTCATCACTCATTAGACCCATTATAGAGTACAATGCCCCTTTTGGTATGTACCTCACAAGACATCTACAACAACTGGAAAGGCCACAGAAATACCTCACAAAGAGGATTACCGGCCTCAAACAGATGCCCTACGCAGACAGTCTCAAAAAACTCCAGCTTTACTCTGTCGCATATCGCCTACTCAGAGGTGATCTCTGCGTAACATACAAAGCTATGTCAAACCCAGAGCTGTTGGACATGCTCCACTTAAAGAAATCCCAATCCCTCTAAGCTGCATGCTCTAGGGACCTAAACCTTGTCACCACAATAAACAGAACATGCTGGAGGGATAGATTCCTGTCCCAGAGACTTCCCATACTCTGGAATAAACTACCTATCTATATCAAACAAAGCTCCTCATTAGCACTCTTCAAGAAAAATCATGATGATTGGATGGGAGATAGGAAATTCACCACGGGGGTCACTTCTGTGGCTCTTCTTGACAGGGGCACAGGAAAATAATTTTCTTGGGTGGCAAAAGCTAGGGTACTGTTTGGCTAGGCTTATATAGGCCCTAGGGCCAATAGCCTAGTACCTACCTATGAACCTATGAAATAATTATGTGTTGTGTAACTTATAAACAAAGGTATGGCATCTAGATATAAGGAGGTAATTGTTCCACAACATACCTCTCAACTGTCCAGATTTATGCAGAATGTCCAGATTTTTGCCTCATATTTTTGGTTAATTCCTCATAAAATTTGTGGGTTTTGAGCAAATCACTGGGATGCTCTAAGGACTGAAGTATCTAAATAATGACAAACATTTAAGTTTCAGAATTCATAACCTTTAGAAAATACAACTCAAACCCTTTTACTCTGGCAACTTTCTAAGCTTATAAGAGCAATATTTAAAATCTGTCCCTATTTTTGGGCTTTTGAAACCCCCCCCCATTTTGTCAGGACTTGTCTAGATTTCTTGCACTAAGAGGTTGAGAGGTATGTTCCACAGTATTCTGCATTCATCAGACCTATCATTGAGTACAATGCTCCCTTTGGTATGTACCTAACCAGGCACATCCAATAATTGGACGTTCTCAGAGTTTCCTCATAGTGCCTTTTTTAGGCAAGGCTCAAAAGTCAAACCCACCTCCGTAAACAGCACAATTAACAAAAAACTGAGTGTTATGCTACTCAACACCAGGAGTTTAAATCTCAAAATGCATGCACTTGAAGCACTCCTCAGTATGGAGAACGTCGACATCTGTGCAGTAACTGAAACCTGGTTCAAGGCTCCAGAGAGCACCCCAGCACTACTGAGCTACAACTCATACCACACGTTTCGGCCACAGAACATAGACCAAAACACAAAAAGGAGGGGGTGTATCCATATTCATCAAGGATACCTACACCTCCAGGTTAGTGGTGTAGCATGATAACTCTGAGATCATCCATGTGCAACTAACATAGGGCAAATCTGCAATGCAAATTGTGGCCTGCTACAGATCACCCTCCATGACCCAGGACCATCACTACACCTTTCTGGAGACACTGGAAAACATGAAGGTCCTACCAAACACCCTGATATTGGGCGATTTCAATTACCCTACCATTCACTGGGAAAACTACTCGAGTACAAATTCCCAGGCCCAGCGCTTCCTGGAATTCATCAACTCAAATGCCCTGGATCAGCTGGTAAACTCCCCAGCAGAGGTGAAAACATATTGGACCTGGTCATCACCAACATGGGCGACAGGTGTTCCACACTGGAGGTCAACCCGTCACTGGTTAGATCAGACCATAAACTAATCACTCTGGATATCCACACCCCACCACCACCCTCAACTAAGGAAACCACAGCAAAAAACTTTTCTAAAGCAAACTTCACCTTACTTAAGACAGAGGTGGTAAGTTTCACAGCCCCCACGCTAAAGGATAACGCTGCTCAAGATGCAGAAACCTTTACAAATGCACTCTATGAGCACCTACAAGGATGCATGGATCATGCCATCCCTAGCAAAACCAAGACTCACTCCTCTAAGAGAAGGAAACCAGTTTGGTGGACCCCTGCAATAAACAGGCTATACAATTGAAGGAGGAAACTAGTTCAGAAAAAAAGCAAATCCCAAGAAGGAAAGACATCTCTGATCAGTATCAGTAAGAAACTGAGGTCCCTCATGAAATCATCCAAGGCTAACTTCAAAAGGAAAATAGCTAAGGATTCAAAAGATAACTACAAAGCCTTCATTAGCTATGTTAAGAATCTAAGTGGCAACTCACAGATATGCACTGAACTAGTGCAACATAGCACAAAATATACTGAACCTACTAATATTGCCAACATCCTGGCAGATAGATTCAGTGCAAACTTCACCCCCCTCTCACCTCCAAAAGGGCCCACAACAGTACCAGAAAAGTGTAGTGTCCCAAAAATCACAGACGCACAGGTGAAAACAGCCCTTTCAAAAGCCAAAAACACAGCATCAATGAAACCAGATGGTGTCCCAGGCTGCGTCTTGCATGAACTACAGAACGAACTAACCCCCCCACCTAAACACACTGTTCAACCTCAGCCTCTCCACAGGCTATGTGCCCATAGAATGGCACACAACAACGGATATTCCTCTCCACAAAGGAGGGGCCACAACTGACCCTGGTAACTATTGCCCTATAAGCCTGATTATCCTGGTCTGCAAGGCTATGGAGGCATCATCATGGAACTCATTAACAAAACATTGGGAACCTCCAAACACTTGACCCAACCTAGTTCGGCTTTGTTAAGGGCAGATCATGCCTACTAAACCTGGTTGACTTCTTCGAGACAGTCACCAAGGCCATAGATGAGGGAAAGGTGGTTCACACAGCCTACCTTGACCTCGCCAAGGCTTTCGACACCATTCCTCACTCTGGTATTACAAAAAAACTCACCAGTCTGAACATAAACCCCTACGTCATGAGATGGGTTACCAACTGGCTTACAGACAGAACTCATATGGTAAGAATAGCAGGCTCCAGGTCCGACTCTAAACCAGTCGCAAGTGGTGTTCCGCAAGGCTTGGTCCTGGGACCCTTACTGTCCGTCATATACTTCTCAGAAGTACAGGCAAACACAGGAGGACTATGGCTAACCAAGTTCGCTGATGACTGCAAACTGGGAGCCATAATTGACCCTCCCGCTGACAGGAACATCCTCCAAAAGGGCCTTACTGAGATGGACACCTGGTGTCAAAGTCATGGCCTCAAGCTCAATGCCAAAAAATGCATAGTCATCCTGTTTTGGAAAAACAAAACACCCATGAATTACCACATAGGTGGCAGCCCCCTTAATACAGAAGAGATAATAAGAGATCTGGGAACCCAGGTAGATAGTAATCTCTCCTTTGACAATCATATTGCCAAAGTAGTTAGGAAATCCTTCTATGTGGCCCATCTAATTACTAAAGGGTTTGCATCTAGAAATAAAGAGGTTATAGTGCCCCTCGACTCGTCACTCATTAGACCCATCATAGAGTACAATGCCCCATTTGGGATGTACCTCACAAGACACTTCCAACAGCTGCAAAGACCACAAAAGTACCTCACCAAGAGGATTACTGGTCTCAAACATATGTCCTATGTAATCACTTCATTGGCACTGCTTGACAGAGGATCAGTTAATTAATCAATGGGGTGGCGAAAGCCGACACACTCTGGCTAGGCTTATAAATGCCCTCGGGCAGATAGCCTAGTACCTACCTATGAACCTATGAACCTAAAACTACAGGATGTAAGTAACATGTCCTATTGAGACCACCTATGTTTGGCATACAAGGTATTGTCACACCTCAACCTTAAGGACTTCTTGCATATCTGCAAAGCAAACAGCTCTAGAATTATCCATGCTAAAGAAAATTTATCTTTAAAGTCCAGATAATGTAGTGGAATAATTCTGACTGTTTCAGTAAAAGAAAATTAGACAATAGTACATTACTGTTCCTATACAAATGTCCAGATTTCCAAATGAACTGTGTTATGGCTCAGTAAATAGCCAAACATACTTACTAGTTGCTATTGATGACTATTTTATATTTCAAATTGTTAAACCAGTGTTTTCCATATCCCACATATTGTAATATCAGCTCTTGGTAAGATATGTGCTACTTCTAGCATATCAGAGACAGTAAATTGACAATTATCCACCCTTTAACAGCCAACAATTTGAATAATCCTATGAATACCAAGGTATAACATATAGAAAGTGTATTTATTCCCTTTTGGTCACTAACCAATAAGCTTTTGGCAGGTTTTGTATATGTCATTAACAAGGCCAAATGGATTCCCATGTATAATGGGTATGCATTAGAAACACCAGTTAAACCGTATGAAGAGAACCTACAGAACTTCTGTATGTCATTTCAACAAATATCAACAAAGGCCACCTTGTGTGATGAGTCACAGAGAAAGAAAGATTAAATAGTTTGAGGAAGAGACCAGATACAAACATAAGTTGATAGGTTATGGTGACTCTGAGAAAAGGGCAATGGAACACTTATTTTACAAAAGTATTGATAAAAAGTGAGGAGCAACACAAGCATGTTACTTTATTCAGCTCTGAAATATGCCAAATAAAGCATAAACTTTTTCATAGCAAAATGGAGCCACACTATTATCAGACATTGTTTTCTTTTGAAACCATGGGATGAAAGGGGCAGTAGTGAAATATCTTGTTATAACCTTGAATCAAGTTTTGATATCTTTCCACGAAGTAATACTTCCAGAGAGAAGACTGAATGTCAGTCAAACCCTTAAGCCTGGAATGTCCTACAAAGTGACCTTCATATCTGAAAGACTACTCTTACTCATCTGTCATTATAATATTTTCATTAGATGTGTAACATGATATCAGTCTAGGAGTGGTTTAGATTGCCCTAGTCATTCTCAGTTTTGCACAGCAGAACTTATTTCTAGATCAGAACCATTATTAAGAGCTATTTTATTTATTTATTGACTGACTGATTGATTTTACCCACCTACTGGTTTTCCCAAGCTGTCACACAGAACTCCCTTTGGGCTATCAGTACACAATAGTATGGTGTCAGAGTCCCTTCTGTGTGCTACAGGACTGGAAGTCACACCCTAAAGGGATAGGCACCACATGAAAACATGAACTTTTCTCATTAAATCCTGCAAGTGTTAGCAACACAGAATAATTTTGCCTCACTAATACATTTACTGAAATCTATGCTTCTTGACATTTTCCTGCCACCATGCTCTGCATATTTCTAATGGTCTAATTTTATTTAATCATTTATTTATTTATTTTTATGTTTTGCTGTTGTATTGACTATAGATACCCATGAGTAGGGTTGCCACCTTTTCAAATGCCCAAAGTGGGGCATTTTTGTTACAAATGTCAGATTTTGCAGGCTGAAATATACCCACAGCCAGTACACAGGACATAACCACTTCTTTGCCTAAATAAAAGCTTATTCTTGTAGCATTGTAGTTGCTTAGTCTGTTTTTTATAACATTTAGGTGTTTCAGATACAGAAAAACTGTTTTATGCAACTATTACATAAAATATAGGCAATAATTTTGTCATAAAATCTCAGGACATTTGCCATTTTTAAATTTTTTTGCAGGACACAACTGCCCAAAGAGGGACTGTTCCTCACAAAGTGGGACAGGTGGTAACCCTACCCATGAGTAGTACTTTGGCATAATGTGTTTTATGATAATTCTTTTTTTGCCCCAATGCAATGCTGAATTTCAAATTCCCTGCAATTTGTAATTGTAGTCTTACTGTCAAGCTGTGTGATTTCAGTGGCTCCTTATTGATATGCTGGCAATTTTAACACTGAATGCCAACAAACTTAAAAAAAAGACAGAAAATGTGGAAAAAGAATGTGTACCGGACATCACTTTTCTCCTTTAAACTCACCATACTTTGGAGAAAAGGTAATATTCTGAGAAATGGCCATCTCAGATTTGATATATGCTACTCCATTTTTTTTGGCCATTCTCTATGTTTTGGAACTCAGTGAAGTGGGTCCCGACATTTCAAATGGTTACTAATTTGGAATGTAATATTCATCTAATAATGTTTTGTTAATTTTGCACCTATTTGTTGTAGGCAATTCTCTATATCAGTAGCAAATATTGGTTGCAATAGATGCTTTCGTGTAATGCTGAGTATGATTTTGTGTTATCATCGAGTATGAAAATTAATTCTGTTTGCAGAGAAATTCCCCTTACCCTGAAGGGCAACAATCTCAGAGCATAAAGGGTGCAGATGGCAAAGTCCTCTGCCACCAAAGAAAATGTGCTTTTGAATTTTACTGGGAAGTATTTTTGGTCACATGCATAACTGAAAAGACTGAATTTTGCATTTGTGACACAGAATGTACTAAACGGCAGTATGATCACATAACGGAAAATAAAAAATTATAGTAAAATAAATCTTAATTACCATTTGAAATAAACTAGAAAACTAAACTACATACATACCATGTTGGAAAAAAGCTAAGTTTCAATATATAAATGATAATAGTATACCAACTGCAGAAGCAAACAACACTTTACATCAAGCAAGCCATTTTATGCTATGCAGTACTTTGCTATACTATGCTATACTGCATAATAATATACTGCACCAAATTTACAACACCATACTACAATAGTGAAAATATTTTATTTCCTATTAGTGTGCATTGCATTTCATTGGGAGGGGAAAAGACACTGACCAGTTTGCAAGGAGAGATGCTCACCACCTGTTCTGATCTGCCAATATGAATTGGTCAAGTAATGTAACAGAGAGAATCATCGATTCAGCGATATGACAAAATTAACACAAAGAAAGATATCATTAACAGCTCGTTACTAATCTCTGAAGTGGACCCTGCAGTGTCAAGTCTTTTCTTATCAGTATTTTCTCTACCAGTCCATGCATTGTGGTAGCATAGGCATTCACACACACACACACACACACACACACACACACACACACACACACACACACACACACACACACACACACACACACACACACACAGCATCCCCTACTGAACTCACATAAAGCAACCACCCAGACAGATGGACAGACATACACACACACACACACACACACACACACACACACACACACACACACACACAGAAACACACAGCATCCCCTACTGAACTCACATAATGCAACCACCCAGACAGATGGACAGACATACACAGACACACACACACACACACACACACACACACACACACACACACACACACACACACACACACGCACGCACGCGCCCGCACACACATACACACATGCTCACAGCAAACACACATATGCAAACACATATTCACACCAATACAGACATACACACACAGACACACACACACACACACACACACACACACACACACACACACACACACACACACACACGCATCATCCCTTACTGAACTCACATAATGCAACCACCCAGACAGATGGACAGACACACACACACACACACACACACACACACACACACACACACACACACACTCACACATATGCTCACAGCAAACACATATCCATAGCAATACAAAGACATGCGCATAATGCAACCACCCAGACAGATGGACAGACATACACACACACACACACACACACACACACACACACACACACACACACACACAAACACACATGCGTGCGCCCGCACACACACATGCACACATGCTCACGGCAAACACACATATGCAAACACATATTCACACCAATACAAAGACACATACACACGCACACACACACACACACACACACACACACACACACACACACACACACACACACACACACACACACACACACATGCTCACAGCAAACACACATATGTAAATACATATCCATACCAATACAAAGACACGCATGCACACACACACACACACACACACACACACACACACACACACACACACACACACACACACACACACACACACACATGCTCACAGCAAACACACATATGCAAACACACATCCATACCAATACAAAGACACACACACACACACACACACACACACACACACACACACACACACACCAATGGATGAATGTTGACAGCATTCATTTTTTTCCTCCTTGTGGAAAAAAAAATCAGAAGAGCAATTCTCTGAATACCTGTACCACATTAATTGGAAGCCAACACCATTTCCAGGGAAGACCACAGCGCTTATTGGCATTAGCCATTAGCATGGACTGCTGCATTTGCATTTGGCTTTCCCAGTGAGACCACTTTCTATGCTACAGTCCCCATCACCACCACCATCAATGGAAAAACCATAGCAAGAGACCATTTTCTGAATCAGAAAATCTTACTGCCATACAGAAACCTTCTGAGCTATGTGACTTCACAGCAAGCCTTTCTAAATCCCAGGGACTGCATCTCACACAAAGCTTGTTTGGTAAACTGAAAATGAAATTCACATGGCTACTGGAAACAAAATAGAACTATTATAATTTTTGTTGCTACTTGGGACAAAACAATTTTATTCTACTACTGAAGCTTAAACAGCCCCCTGCTGATGTAAACTAAATAGTAAATGTGCATTTTGTTAGTCTTCTGAAGCTGAAATTACCCTTACAGTATACTGAATAACCACACCAGCTGTAGCACACGTCAGTCACAAAACAGTGTTAAAAACTGCATTCTTATAAAGCACTGAGAATGCATTGTTACCTTCATGTGTGTGGGCTTGTGGCATACACACTAAAATCAAAGATCAAAAAGTAACTTTATTGTCATTCAACCATACACGAGCATAGCATGCTGTTGAATGACATTTTGTTTCTCCAAAGCTCAACACAAAACATAAACAGTGATGCACAGAAACAATAACAACACCAAAACACATATTACAACAGCAGTGAACGAGCCAACCAAAGACACAAGAAGCTTTGAAATCGAACATGATTCCAAGGACTACAGCACTCAGTACTTCACACTGCTGCCACCTCCCACTCCATCCAGCAACGTACAAGTCTCAGGTTTTTCCTCTGTTCATCTTTCCAATGTCACAGACCTCACAACTGCTGCTACCTGTGGGTCCAAATAGCCACAACATTCAGATAAAAAACAGAAATTCATCCCTGGTTTGGCACCTATGTCTTTAATGCAAATGGTAACCTGTAAATGGTTTATCTCCCAGGCCCATACTTACACTTATCAAGGGTATCAGAACTTGTCAGAGATTTGGAATGTATGGCTAGGGTTAAAAAGGCCCTTGTGGTCATTAGCCTAGTAAACACCTATAAACCTATGAGCCTATGAGTCTCCTCAAACTTCACTTTCCAGACTGTCACCATCATCGTCACCAGTACTATCCTCCAACACCATTTGCCACATCTCAAATCCAGTCCAGCTACCAGCAATTAGCAAAAACAGATCTGGTCACTTTAAATCACATGGCCTCCACATTCTGCACTCCATATCTAGCTCAGCTTACCACTACAGGCCCAAACTTCCATAATCCAGCATTCCAGCAAAAAAAAAAACCCCAAGCAAAATGCCAATGAGGACTCCATAAACATCGTCATAGTCAACCACACACTTGACAGATCAACGGACCACAAGGTAATGAATCATGAAGAAACACTATACTACAAAAACAAAAACAAAGTGCACACGGGTGCCAGAGAGGCCGCTGCCACACAAGGCGCCACCATCTTTGCTCTACTTCACTACATCTAAAACCTCTCTCTACTGACTCACATCAACAAAGAGAAGCAGGAATATCAAAGAATATGAATCACACAATGGTGTGTTGTTGAAGAAAGGCAAGATTTTCTTTTCAAAAAAATACTATTGCGTTATAGCAAATTACCATGACAATGCATGGATATTTCATATTTTTAAATGTGTGAATGTGTGTGTGTGTGTGTGTGTGTGTGTGTGTGTGTGTGTGTGTGTGTGTGTGTGTGTGTGTGTGTGTGTGTGTGTGTGTGTCTGGTGTTCTTGCGTGTCCATTTAGGCTGTTCCATCACGATTAAACAATGACCCCCACCAGGGATAAATATGAGTAAGTCACACTTTGTAGTGCTATATTAAAAGGTGCTACATTAAACTATATTATGCTACACCACATCCTACCATTCCATACTATTCCATACCATACCCTACAATTCTATACCACATTAATAATGTACTATGTCATGCTATGCCTTTTTAGTGCCATGCTAGACTATACTGTACCACGCTAATGCTGTACTAAACTTTGCTATATTGTGCAATACTATACTGGGCTATCCTGTACATAGGTTCATATGTTCATAGGTGTGTACTAGGCTAATGGTCCTGGAGCCTTTGCAAGCCTAGTCCATAGAATTACCCTGGCATCGTGCCATCTGACCTTAGTTTCCAGTGCCTATGTCGAGTAGAGCCACTGGAGTGATCCCCAGGGAGAATTTTCTATTTCCCATCCACTCATCAAGATTTCTCTTGAAGAGGGCCAGTGAAGTGCTCTGTTTGACATATATGGGAAGTCTATTCCATAGCATGGGCAGTCCCTGGGTTATGAACCTGTCCCTCCAGCATGCTCTGTTGATTGTGGTAATGAGGTTGAGGTCTCTGGAGCGTATGGTGCAGAGGGATTGGGATTTCTTTAGATGTAGCATTTTTAACAGAGCTGGGTCAGACATGGCTTTCTAAGTCAAGCAGAGATCTCCTCTAAGCAGGCGATATGAGACAGGGAATAGTTGGAGTTTTTTGAGTCTGTCCATATAGGACAAGTGTTTAAGCCCTAGGATCCTCTTTGTGAGGTACTTTTATGGCCTCTCCAGTTGGTGCAGGTGTCTAGTGAGGTACATGTCAAAATGGGGCATTGTACTTGATGATTGGCCTAATGAGGGAAGAGTAGAGGGAGACAATGACCTCTTTCTTCCTGGATGCAAAACCCTTAGTAATGAGATGTGCCACATAGAAGGACTTTCTGACCACAGTGGCAGTGTGGTGGTCAAAAGAGAGGTTGCTGTCAACCTGTGTTCCCAGATTTCTTATAACGCCTTCGGTGTTCAGTGGACTACCATCGATGTGGTAGTTCATGGGAACTGGGTTTTTCCCACAGGGGATGATGACACCATTTTTGGCATTGAGCTTAAGGCCATGGTTCTGACACAAGTCATTGGTCTCAGTGTGGCCTTTCCTGCAGGATGTCAACATCACTTGGGGAGTTAATTATGACTCCCAGATTTCAATCATCGGCGAACTTTGTCAGCCAGAGTCCCTTCGTGTTGGACTGGACGTCTGAGAAGTAGTTACCAAACAGGAGAGGACCCAGGACCGATCCTTGTGGGATTCCACTCATGACTGGTTGGCTGTCTGACTTGGCGTCAGCTGCTTTCACACTGTGAGTTCTTTCTGTGAGCCAGTTTGCAGCCCACCTAGTGATATAGGGATTGATGCCTAGCTTAGTGAGTTTTTCTATGATTCCTGAGTGGGAATGGTATCAAAGGACTTGGCCAGATCAAGGTAGGCTGTATGAACCACCTTGCCTTCATCCACAGCTCTGGTGACTGACTCAAAGAAGTCAACCAAGTTGAGTAGGCATGATCTACCCTTCACAAAACCAAACTGTGTGGGATCCAGAGTTTGGAGATTCCCTATATCCTTGTTTATTAGGTCCATGATGATGTGTTCCATAGGTTTGCATATCAGACTTGTCAAGCTAATGGGGTGATAGTTCCCAGGGTCTGTAGTCGCTCATCCTTTGTGGAGAGGGATGACTATAGTGTTGACCTTCTCCTCTTGGTCATCTATTCCGGTCTTGGCTGGAGAGTGCCTGGCTTCCAATTTGGATATATAAGTGCATCTCTTGAAAGTCTGAGTGTTGGGAGGTAAGAGGAGAGGGTTGTCGGTGTACATGAGGCAGTTGCTACATTGCCTCAGGATGCCCAAGTTCACCATGTTAACAGGAGAAAGCAGAGAGAACTGATCTTTAGACATGCTTGGAGGGGTCGGCATTAATAATAAATAGTGGAGCTGTTTCCTTGTAGAATGTTTAGTGCTGGTAGCACTTTTGTGTGCTACAATAATTGCTACAAGAAGTCTGGTATGGTAAAGTGTTAGACTAATAAGCTAGAAAAAGTGCAGGAGAGGAGAGAACTAGCACATCTAAGGGAAAATTTGAAGAGCAGACTTTGGCACCTCTCAGAAGCTTACAAACAGTCCTGGATATAGCAAATCTGTATCTGGACTAGACTATGGGAAACAAGCGCAATGTGGGCTTTTAGACCAGAAAGTTGAAAGAGATGGAAAAAACTGCCCAAACGGCCAATAAACTGCAAATTCTGGGGCAGAAACCATTCCTCTTGTGGTAGATAGGCTATCTAGTGCTTACCACTCCCATTGATAAGCTAGAAGGCTTCCCTCCGACACAGTGAGGCTTGGGGGGCTCAGAAGTTTACAAGCAATTTTGGATACAGCAAATCTGTATCTGGACTAGGCTATTTACAGGAAAGGCGGGAAAAGTGCAAACATGGGCTTTTAGACCAGAATGTTGAAGGAGATGGAAAAAAACTGCCCACATGGTCAATAAACTACAATTTCAGGGCCAGAAATTGCTCCTCTTGTGGTAGATAGGCTACCTAGTGCTTACCACTCCCACTGACAAGCTAGAAGGCTTCCCTCCGACACAAAGAGGCTTGGGGGGGCTCAGAAGCTTACAAACAGACCTGGATACAGCCAATCTGTATCTGGACTAGACTAGTTACAGGAAAGGAGGGAAAAGCTCAAATCTGGGCTTTTAGACCAGAAAGTTGAAGGAGATGGAAAATACTGCCCAAACAGCCAATAAACTACAAGTTCTGGTCCAGAAATCACTCTTCTTTTGGTATATAGGCTACCTATTGCTTACCACTCCCACTGATAAGCTAGAAGGCTTCCCTCAACACAGAGAGACTTGGGGGCTCAAAAGCTTACATACAGTCCTGGATACAACAAATCTGCATCTGGACTAGACTAGTTATAGGAAAGGTGGGAAACAAGCACAAATGTAGGCTTTTAAATCAGAAAGTTGAAGGAAATGGAAAAAGTGCTCAAACGGGCTATAAACTACAATTTCTGAGCCAGAAACCACTCTTCTTGTGGTAGATAGGCTGCCTAGTGCTTACCACACCCACTGATAAGCTAGAAGGCTTCCCTCAACACAGAAAGACTTGGGGGGGGGCTCAGAAGCTTACAAACAGTCCTGGATACAGCAAAACTGTATCTGGACTAGACGCGCTACAGGAAAGGTGGGAAACCAGCATAAGCACAGGCTTTTAGACCAGAAAGTTGAAATAGATGGAAAAACTGCCCAAACAGCCAATAAACTACAATTTCTGGGCCAGAAACCACTCTTGTGGTCGATAGGCTACTTAATGCTTACCACTTTTACTGATAAGCTAGAAGGCTTCCCTCCAACACAGAAAGGCTTGGGGGGCTCAGAAGCTTACAAACAGTCCTGGATACAGCAAATCTGGACTAGACTAGTTACAGGAAAGACAGGAAACAAGCTAAGAATTATTATTATTTTTATTTTGTTACAGAAAAGCAGCTAAAACAACACTCAAAACAATTCAAGTGCAGTGCAAGCTAGCACACTTGAGTGTGCAGCAATATTAAAGCAATTTATTCAAACTGTATTCTGAACGGAATTCAATTATTGTTTAATTCAACTCTGAACAGTTAAAAAGTGCCAAAAAATATACTTATCAGCTGAGAAGCACACTCAGTCAGAACACAAAGTAAAATGGAAAGGAGAAACATAAGATAATTCAAGGTTAATTGCTTAAGTGTATTGGCCTACTCAAGTGTTCTCTCTGTACTAGGTAGAATGAGCTAATGGCACTACACTGGGATAGAGCTGGGATAGAGCTGAACAGATAGGACTGGTAGGAATGTCTGAAATCAAAAAATGATCTCACTGTACACGGTTGAGTGAGCAAATGAGATGGACCCAGGAGGAGTGTTCAAACACAAATTTACAGGAGGGGCAGGCAATTCCAAAACCACCAAAATTAATACCACAAAAAGAACAGGGATAAAGGGTGGGAAACTAACTGCAAAGAGACAGAGAGATCACAATATTCAGTGAAGCAAATAAATAAACAGAAAAATAAAATGCACTGCTATCTTTAACACAATATTCAATGAAACAAATAAACAAACAGAAAAATAAAATGTAGTACTATCTTATAACACTACAAGTTTGTACTTATCTCAGCTTGTAATAAAGTTGATGTAGGTATATAACAGCTAACCAAGCAGCTCAAATATTCAGTTATTCAGCAGAAATAAATTCAGAGATAAGTGACTAAGACTTATAAGCACAGAGAAACCCTCTAGGCTAAGAGTTCAGCACTGAATATCAATGAAGTGAGAACAATAACCCCCACTTACTGCAGAAAGACAGAAAGATCACAATATTCAATTAAGCAAATAAATAAACAGAAAAATAAAATGCAGTGCTATCTTAAAACACTGCAAGTTTGTACTTATCTCAGCTTGTAATAAAGTTGATGTAGGTATATAACAGCTAACCAAACAGCTCAAATAGTCAGCTATTCATCAGAAAAATGTTATTCTTTACTATACTGGACTGTACTGGGCTGTAATGTCATTCTTTACTATAACAGGCTGTACTCTGCCATGCTATACTGTAAATGATGAGTAAGAAAGCAAAATAATCTGACTGACAACAGCTATGTGAAGTGTATAATATCTAGATAAAACAGCAAAAATGAAAAGAAGTAAAAAGCATTTGTTGATATACTTACCACCAGTAATGCTTATTCACACTAAATATAGAAGTTGTCCATTTTTCTAAACAAGAAACACCTTTATTAAATGATCATGTATGGCATAGGCAATCATACACAGTGGTGCAGTGGATAGCATTGTTGCCTTACAGCAAGAGGTTCCCCGGTTTGATTCTCAGCTGGGGTGACTTCTGTGCAGAGTCTGTACGTTCCCCTGTGTTCATGTGTCTTTCTTCCCACATTTCAAAGATATGCAGTAGGTGGATTGGACACTCTAAATTGGCCAAAGGTGTGAGTGTGTGTGCTAGCCACCCAGCGGTGTAAGCCTTGGCTCTAGGTGATTGTCACTGTTGAAGTGGCACCCTGACCCCATGTGCAAAAATGGGAGAAGGGGTACATAGGCAATCATACATTTATATAAATGAAAAAAAACATAGATTGACATTATTTTAGTTGCAAACATTATGCATCACAAACCATGTTGACGTAATTGTAGTTGCAAACATTATATATCATTTATAATCTATCCAGTCATTGTCAGTTCAAACATTACATATCTCATTCAAATCCTGCCCTCTTTTAAACCTCGTTCTTCCTCTGAATGCATTGTTCACACAATTCCCATTTTTTCCTATGTAATTTTCTTCTGCCCTTTTCTAAAGATCCCAGTTCTAATTGTTTTATCTCTGTTACTATTTTCACTACTTCTAGTAAAGTTGGTTTAGACTTTGATTTCCATTTTCTATTAACTGCTTTTTTGGCAGCCATAATTAAACTCAGCAAGGCCTTACTATCTCTAGGCAATTCCAAGTCTATCATAGCTCAAAAAAATGATTTCCATAGTTACACTCATTTGCTCACCGAGTATCTCAGACTGAGCAGTCTGCAAGAAATCTTTAAAGCTTGCAAACTCATTACACTCCCAGAAAATATGTTTCTAGTTACCTCTTTATTCCACATCACACCTCCAACATTTGTTGTTCACCTGAGGAAAAATTCTTTGGAGTTTGCTTAGGGTATAAAAATACCTATGTAAACATTTCCAAGCAAAGATCCTAAATCTTCTAAACTTTGTTGCATATTTGGGAGACATACATATATCCCTCCAGTACAGAATTGGTCCATGATCAGAAAACTTACAAATGGAAATTGGCATTGCAGAAATACAATAAAACATTTTGACAAATTGTAGTTGTCTTCTTTCAGCTTTTCCCAGGTCTCCACAGTGGATAACCTGTCTGCTCATAATTGGCAGTGGAGTTTTACAGTGTCAAGTTGCCAGCCCGGCACCCAACCTTCCACAGAAGGCACACATGCACACACTCACACCTAGGGCCAATTTGAAGTATCCAATCCACCTACAGCATGTCTTTGGGATGTGGGAGGAAACCAGAGCACCCGGAGGAAACCCACGCAACTACATGGAGGACATGCAGCCTCACACAGAAGGTACTCCAGCCGAGGATCAAACCGGAGAGCCTCTTGCTGTGAGGCACGAATGCTAACCACTGCACCATCATGGCTGTCCATTTTGATAAATTGTAGTATGTTTTAAAATGCCACACTTTATATTTCAGTTCTTTTATTTGACCACACATTGACTCTTTGCAACTTTTTTTTATAATTCATAGTTTTTGTTACATTTTGAAAAATAAACTTAGATGTCCTTCCTGCAAAGCTGGGTATGTGTCTTGCAGGTAGCTACATAATTGAGGGGGCTGCCATTATACCAGGAAAGAACACATTCTTAGGAACCACAAAGAAATAGCATGAGCCTAAAGCAGATGTTAAATGCTGGGCTGTGCCCAAGATACTGAAGGGGATTAGAAGGTAGAATTAAGAACTAATAATAGGCATGTATTCTAACCTAGGGAACAGGTATGATATTAGATGATTTTCTGCCACTATAAGGTAGTACTACCAGTTATTACATTTAAGAAACTGATAGTGAAATTCATGATGGCAGATCATATCATGCAGGACATATGGAACCACAGGCTTGTACCTGTGGAAAATTATTTGGTTTATAGATGGCAGACAACAGTTCATGCAAGCAACATGGTAATGCTTTGAAATGTCAGGACCTGCTAAAGTGAGTCCTGAAACACATATGCTAAATGGCAGAATGCATGGACTTATGTATACTACATCTGAGATGGCCATCTCATAGGATCATAGGAAGTTACTAGGCTATTGGGCCTGAGGCCCTTACAAGCCTAGCCAAGAATCTAACCAATGTTCCAACAAGTCAGCACCCTACACCCCTGTCCAGCAGGGACACAGGTGGAATCCCAGGGGTGTATTTTCTGTTCTGCATCCAGTTATCCACGTTGCACTTAAAAAGGTTTAATGAGGTACTCTGCTTTAGAATATTCTCTTTTTCCAAGGTATGGCAATCTCGGAGTTGGCATATATACGTTTGGGGGTGGGGATGAGGCTTGCCTGCAAAAAAGAAGTTTAAAAGAGAAGTGCAATGTTCAAGATTCTCTCTTCCCATAGATTTTTATATATATTTTTTTTATCATTCTGTTGGCACTTAGTGTTACAAGTACTGATATTTCAGTGGAGAGCTAAGGTAGTTGTTCTCAGTGCAAAATGAAAATAAACCAGTGGATCATTTCTCCCACCTTCACAGTGGAAGTGGTTACATTTTTCTGGTGGATAGGAATCTGATGGCAGGAAAGGATACAGAAAATGGCTATTAATGCTGTACAAAGATGGGGAGAAAGGAGTGCATATAACATGAGCAAAATATGGGCTGGTTTTTAGAGCCATTCATATGTATTATAGGTTGTGGAATTCCTTGTACCTTAAGAAATAATGAACTAAATATTAGAATAAGGCATAAAATAGCTTCATGGTCTGACAATCTTAGACTTTATTCATTGATCACAAGGGTATTTTTTAAATAAAATCAGTAACTGGACATTGGGTATCTTGCTGTATATCCTGGGCAGAGTTTTCAAAGCATGGCATGCATTTAATGAGTGGTTGGAGAACCAGACCTTCTACTCATGGGAACATGAAGACTGTTTATGCTAGTACCCGTTGTCATTGGTTTACTTTTTTTTAGTATTTTTAAATCCTCTAATTTGGGATATTGTGTTTGGTGACTACTTTACCAAATGTACTACTTTAATTTAAAAACTAAAAAGTAATTAATTTACTCACAGCATTCCAAACCATGTTTATGAATTTGTTTTGGGCTTTGGAGGTATTCCTGATTGTGTACAAATGCAGCTTTTTCATACATTTAATTTATGGAAGATTAGTGTAATTTCAGTCATTTTTGTACACAGAGGAAAAGAATACACAAAATATATAAACATTGTAATAGAAAAGTCATTTTTATCCTCGTATTATACTTAGAAAATGAACTAATTTAAGTATAACTCCTTGGCTCCAGATGATTGTCACTGTTGAAGTGATACGCTGACCCCATGTGCAAAAATGAGAAAAAGGGGCTGTGGATGGATGGACGGATGGATGGATGGAAAACCTATTTTAATTTATACTTTGATAAACACTTCTAGCTGCTGCCATATATATTTTTGTTCAGGTTTTACTTAAACTTTCAGCTGCTGGAAGATGGTTCTTGAGCTGACCATGTTTTTTTTTAAGCAGACTAAACATGCATTAGAATATCCAAAGCAACCCAGTTTAATACTCTGTATATCCTGGCACTTATTATGGAACTGTATGTCATTATTGCAAACACAGTAATTCTTTCAAAGAAAAGGGTTTATTTACATGCAGTTTATAAACAGTTGTGTGTTAATTTTTCATTGCACACTTTGCTTTTTCACCGTGATTTATGATGTTTAACACTCAAGACAGACTACTGGCCATTTTAACTGGTACAAATATATCCTTGTTTTTAAACACTGCAAATTTTTTTTTTATTGCTGAGATTTTCCACTGTGGAAATTGATGACTAAGTGACAACTGTGTCTAGGTGTTTCCATTGGAAGGGTGCTTCTTACCAAAGTTGTGCCTGGCTGATTGTACTAACTAGATTGTGTAATGTTGCATGTCACCTGCTATTTACATCCCTGTTGTGCCCTTTGACCGCTCCAAAGTTAGCATGTCAAGATGATGGATCAGTTCTTCAGCAGGGGATTCACTAATAGAATCCCTCAACTGATTGAGCCAGGCGAGTCTTCTGGAAAGAAAAGTTAATGTATTTTGGGTTGTCTAGCTAAATAATGGATAGTTTAAGGATTAGATTTAAAAAGTACATTTTAAACTGCATATATGTTTAGATAATAGCTGTATTTTTCAATCACCTTATAGCATATGTTTTACCACTCCTTTCTCAGCACATAATATAAGAAGGCTAATACAAAATATTTATTTGCATTTGCAAACTGCGTATTTTTATGTTTAGAGGTATGTTTGACAGGAATGGATTGTTATATAGCAGCACAAATCCCAAATCCTTTTCTAATTCATCAGCTGAAATCTTGGACCAGGATGCTTGCTCATTATACCATTGCAAAATCAGTCATATTACTCAAAAATCTAAAAAAAGGATCTACTACAAGCAAACACATACTATTAACTCATGGCTTGCATGCTCGTCATTTGCTTGAAATGACAAATGTTCTGTCACCCACTAAGCCAATCATAAACCCATCTAAAAGTGCAAAAAGCAGGTCTGTACTTCAGCAGAGTATAGAAAAATTAGATATTTCTGCCTTTATGACCAACTCTGCATTTACTCATTTTGCTATTCCCTTAAAATACTAATAGCACGCATGGCCTCTATGAATTATAATTTATAAAATATTTGTAAACGTGTAAATGTTCTGCTAATTTTGTAGTTCCTTGGGTTTTTAATGTTGCATGCACATGCCAGGTAGTCTGCAAAGTGATAAACAGCAGATATATGGCTTAAAGATGAGCAAAGAGTATTCTGTTATGAACTGCAGCTTTGTATTTAAAGTTATACTGCATGGTTTGTATTACTTATGATTCCATAAAGAGAAACCAAAGCCCCATAATAAACAGAATACAAAAATCTATGTAAACCTGATCTAACTCTGTGTTTTTTCATATACATAAATAGTTCAGAACAAAATCAGTCTACAGGCCATGCCCAGTCTGATCTTCCTTGTCATATATGTTGTATTGTTAGATTACATTTTTTGATTTATAAAAATATATACATTCTGTTTCTTTCTGTCACACAACTATACTGTTTCTGTAGTCTTTTTGCATCTGTACCAATTTTTTTTAAACTAAATCAAATTAAGTTGTTAAAGAAGCATTTATCATGATTACTTGTACAGACAATGCAATTCTATCCTTAGTGATAAATGGCACTAAATACCATTTGCCTTGCAAAGTGCATTTATTTTGCTGAAAAAGTTATGTGCTTTAACTGGAGATACCACACCAAAAAAGGCATTAAATAAATAAATAAACAAATAAGCAACATTTTAATTATATTTCTGTTCTAAATCTATGACCAGTTTGCTAAAGGTAACTTTCTCTATTTGTAACTGCTTCAAAAGAAATCAAAGTTAAATCAATCAACCACATTCCCTTTTAAGTTCTATATTTTATTTATTTGGTAATCAGGCCAACCCTAGGCACAAGTATTCCTTTTTAACTGGCAACGTGGCAATACAGCTCATTTAAGTGATTTGCCTAGAATTACAGTTTTCAAGCAAGGAATAAAAGAATAAAACACAGTACGCCAGGATTAAATTTATTCTCATTACATGGTCATAAACTGCTGTACCAAACTATATGAGCCTTTAAGCAGCATAAGGGTCTCTATTAGCAGTGGTCTGGGTTAGTTCTGCTTCTGTCTGCTGCATCTGCAGCAGTGCAAAGTGTAATTTTGCTGCAGACAGTACTGGATAAAAAAAAAAATGTGCAGCTTCTCCAAATATAAACCATAAATGTACTTGTTCCACATAAAAATAGAAAACTATGGACACATCACAGATGTGCATGAAGAAAATACTTAAGTGGGAAGTCCTTTATGAATAATATCAGCTTTATGGCTCTACCTAAAATAAACATATGAGAAATACTGCAAGTTAGTCTGCGGACACTGTATGTGTGTATGTGGACACGTGTGTGGTGTATACGTGCTTGTCTATGTGTGCATGCATGCACGTTTGTGTTTCACATCTGTGTGTGTGCAGTGGGGAAAGAGAGAAATTTATCAGGAACATGAGTAGAGTACAGGAAATTTGAATTTAGGAAGTAGAAATACTTAAATACCTAAGCACAGGTGGGAATTTTGGAGAAAAATATCTATCATCACTTATTGTCATAAACACATCAGTGTTAGTACTCAAAAAATCATTCCTGTGTGCCACATTTGTACATTGTTATAACACCTTATTTGAAACTCTTTTACTGATAACTTTGAGCAAGATAACAGAACATGTTAATTACTGTAGCAATGTCACAGAGGAAAATTCAAATGTTAATAGATTTAGTTCCCTAGCACAAAATGCATATTTGAGTCAGGGATAATGGCAGTGTCTGAAAAAAATGCACTTGCCTGATAAAAGTGCCGCTATGAAATTTACTGTTCTACAAACCTCTGTGATAAACACACCCATGAGCAAAGAATGGACATATTACAATAGGGTTATCATCCCTCTCTGACTGCCATAAACAGAAGGATGTTAAAAAATCAAACTGTTATATAATGGGATAACTGACCATTTGGAATTCTGTAACTGTCTGCTGTCCTGTGACATGCAATGTACTGTGCTGTGCAAGTTCATCAAGCATTAATGATGTTTTTGACAGTTGATAATGCTTTGGGCTGAAGCTGAAGTTATGTTTGCCAAGATGAGTGAATGGGACTGAAAATGGTGAAAATGTTGGTGTATGTGTTTAGGAGTTAGGTTAGGGTCAGGGATAGGTTAGGGATATGTGCTGCGTGCTTGTATGCAAGAGTGTGGTTTTACTGTTAGCATCAGGGTTAAATAAGAGAATGGATGCAGTGTTGTTAGTCTGTGTGTCTGCACGTTTGTGTCTGTGAGTGTGTCTTGTGCAGTGGCAGAAGACACACTCACACACACACACACACACACACACACACACACACACACACACACACACACACACACACACACACACACACACACACACACACACACACACACACACACACAGCAGCAGCATTGGGCGGGCGGTAACCTCTGCCCTCCTTAGTAATGGATGCTAACTTTAACCCAATTGCTGTCCATTCCCAGAACACCACCCCTAACCCTACACCTTACCATAGTAAAAATGGTCCAAAAACACTGCCACTATTCAGACAAATGTAAGACTAGTGTTATTGGGAGAGGAAATAGTTTTCCTTTCTCGATATTTTTTAGTTTGAGATTTTTTTCCGTTTGATATTCTTAAAGTTAAAACATTTTTTTGCCTGTGTAGAATGGGCGTGCCTTTGTTGAAGGTTGGGCTTCGAGCTGGCATCTGGGCACCCATAAAAAAATCTACTGACAATCATTAGCAGACCGGAGTTCCACTGTGATGACCCCTAACTGGGAACAGCCAAAAGAAGAACATTTTGAGTTTGACATTAAGAATGTTTGATCATATAGCCGACATATGGAACACCGACATTCCAACCCGAGGTAAGTAAAACCGCTTGCCTATCCCAAAAAAAAAACAAAACTACACCCACCCATGTGGGAGGCTTTGCCCCCACAAACACCCCCTAACTAAATATACCAACTCCGAGATCGAACTACCACGGGGGTAAGGGGCAAAGTTCAACAGGATGGCCAGGCGGTTACTTATCTTGGGTCGGAATGTTGGTATTCCGGATGTCGGCCTTCTGGTTTGTCAGTGTATTCGTCTCAGTGAAGTAAATGTCGGCAATGTGCTTTTTCGGGTAAGTAAAGTAGACTCATATATATATATATATATATATATATATATATATATATATATATATATATGTGTGTGTGTGTGTGTGTGTGTGTGTGTTTGTGTGTCTGTATGTGTGTGTCTTCAAGTACAACATTTAATTATGTATTACTTATGTAATTATCATGCAATCAGGCGTAGATAGCAGGGAGTGTCCTACAACTATTACATGCCCCTGATTTGGTGAGGGACTGCACCTCTCCCAATACACTTCTGCACATGAAATATACTAACTCTTGGAATCACTATATCTCTGAAAAAGAAGAACACATTTTTTCCAGCAGAACATTCCTTTACTCTGAGTCGGTGCACCATCAAAATTATTATATTTAATCTAGTGTGACACTATCCTCCACTCCCTGTAAAAAGTATTCTTTTCTTAATTTAATTACTTAACTTAGAAATACTACCTGATTTAATTGTCATTGTGTAGAGCATCATACATTGTTTACAATTCTATACAACATAACATCTGTTCATACTTTAAAGTTTTGATGCACTTTATGTTGATAGTGCATCACAGGTCTAAACAGAAAGGTCATAATACATAATACAATTAGTATGGAGTCACCTTTATAAATTCTGAATGTTTCATTCGTAATCGTATTCTATTGAAGATATGCATTTAACATGATGTTTTATTTACTCGTGCAATTATTTTATCTATATATTTCACTAAAATGTACTGGTGGCCAAAAACTTCTTTTCATTTATATTGTTTCATCTAGATTTCAGTTACTTCTCCATTTACTGGCTTTAAGTAATTAACTTAAATGGGTCATTCAGTTAACGATCAGGATTATTACATGGTTTTAAGTTATTGACAGAGACTATGAATCCAGGAGTTCTGCTTGAGTGTATATTATTCCAGTGTGGTTAAATTCATTTGCAGGAACTAGCTATGGCTGGCCTTTTGCGAAATATCGAGGTTTCACAATATTTCTGTTGAAGTGTCGATATTCACCTAGTCAATACAAAAAAATTAAGTCAAGTACTCTGGCAGTGTTATACTTCCGATTTCTTTCTAAACTGTGGAAATTTCATGAAGTGCAAATGGAAGCAAATACGATCAAATGTGATATTGTTTTAGGTTGTTAACAGTGGTTATGGCTCAAATATATCAAACTATTTGGATCATGATACTTGTTAATTATAATATGTGCAAACACTGTGTCTGTAAACCTTGCAAAATCTTTTGTTTTGTAACTGTGCTAACCTTCCCCATGCATTGCATAACTTTTCTTTAGCATGCATGTCTGTCATTATTTTAGTACTTATTAAAATCATAAAACCAGTGTGTATTAATTTCAAAGGTTTCTTCTCCATACTCTGTAGATGTTTTTGATGTGTTTCTGTGGGTTTTTGACAGTTCTGCTCTACTTAGTGTGTTTTAGCAAAATGGATGAGGCCTATCTCAACTCTCCTTAGATCTCTGTAGAGATGAGAAGGAAACAGTATACAGCTGGATGGGGAAATAATGTCAACAAATTTAGAAAGAGACCAGGATTAATGCTTTCAGATGGTGTAAATGTAAGTTAGCTGTGTGAGAGAGGAGTAAGGAAGGTTGGGGAGTTTAATGTGAAGTATTTTAAATGACACCATTGGTAGAAAGCAAAAAATGTATTATCCCTCTGTACAAACAGTTGACAAGACCTCTTTTGTAGAATGCTGTGTATATGCTGAAACGTCTTCATTTTAGGAACATAGGATAGACGCAGCTCACAGGAAGGCAACAAAAATACAATGTGAGAAGAGAAAAACACGTTGGTTACACACAGCAGGTTCCTTTAATATAAAACAAACTGAATATACTAGTAAGCGCTTTCATGGATCCACTCCGCTTCATCAGACTAATAAACTTCATAGACAAATTAACACTTAAAAAGTCTCCCAAATACAATAAAAACTGCATGAATGTGTATCTACAACATCTAATAGATGCTACCTTCTATACTGATTGCTCCAGTAAAAATGTAGTATATTTTTGTTACTGTACAGAATGTTTTGCTTTTTATATAGGTAAGACTAATCGACCTTTAAAGGATAGGATTCTAGAACATCTGAGAGAGATTAGGAATGTCAAAGAATGTAGTGCATTGGCAATGCATGTGGAGAGAGAAGGTTCAACCCATAGGTTTAAATTTTTAGTGTTGGAGATTGTTTCTGCCAACAAGAGAGAGGGTAACTTGTATAACAGCACTGAAACTATAGAACAGAAATGGATACTCTTTTTTTCAAGCAGATAAACTACCTGTTCTGAACAGCAGGGTATCCCTTAAACCTTTTTTAAGAGCCAGAGCCCTGAAGCATTAGATGTTGTAGATATACATTCATACAGTTTTTATTGTATACATTCTTACATTTAGTGTGTATATTTTATTTATATTTATTTTGTTATTAAACTTTTAGCTTTACATGGGGTTTAACAAAGGTTTTAGACAGCTACATTGTGTATTATTGTTTTATTTAATTTATTATTGCTAGTATTGCTTTAATTGATTGCATTCATTTGATTGGTTGGTTTGTATTTGGGAGACTTTTTAAGTGTGAATTTGTCTATGAAGTTTATTAGTCTGATGAAGCGGAGTGGATTCATGAAAGCACTTAGTATATTCAGTTTGTTTTATATTAAAGGAACCTGCTGTGTGTAACCAACGTGTTTTTCTCTCCTTTCATTTGGACTTATTTTACATGTTGGTTGCTTTATCCGGTGGAGATTGACCTATTTCCCTTTGTAAAAATACAATGTGAATACAATGTGGTCTGTATCAAATGCCATATAACAGAGTTAGGCAGAAACAAGGCTGATGGAGGGAACTTAACCAAAACATCTAAATACTTTAGGAGACTTCACTGAGCCCAAGCAGGTACAATGTTCTCGTAACTGGTGCATGATGACAAGAAGACATACTGCTGATACTCCATTACACAGAGGGTGGTGGACAACTACAGTTTAAATTTTGATCAGGAATTATATTCAAAACCAATAATGGAAATGCAGAGTGCAGTAACAGGTTTAAGGCAGCATTTAAAAGGTGGCGGTGTGGGAAGGTACGAACAGAAATAAGCTGTTAGTATGATCTGCAGCTGATACAGAAGCTTGGACAGCTAATGACTATGTGGGTCAACAATCTGTAAGTGCCTCAAAGTTCATGTCTCTGTATCTCAACAGACAGGTTGGACAAGTTCTGCTAAAACTGAAAAGACTGGAGAAGGCAGAAGTAGAAAATACCCATTTAAATTAATCCTTAACCCTGGAGAGGTTCTGTTGTTTAAGCCAGTATTATAGACCCCAAACAAAGAATTTCCAAATATTTCCAGATTAAACAAGCATTAAGCCAAAGGTTTCCAAACAAATGTTTAGGCTTTAGACAGACTCAGTGACCCAATTGGTTGAAGGAATGCAGGGCATTTGTCCTGTCGACCATGGGTTACTTCTATTAATGTATACAAGTTTGTCATAAACCTACAATTTAAACCCCTTTTCAGCATATCCTAGAAAACAATGGCAAAATAATGTCCCCAAGAAAAGATAACTCATTCCTTTGAGATTTCTGAAATATGCTTGGTCTGCTAACAGTGAGCATTGTCAAGCTCACACATCTTAAAACAATCAAATAAAGACAATAGTTTTCATTTGGGTTTGTGAAAGAGAGATTATTAAATAAAGATTTTTTGCTTAAGTGCAGTTTCCTGGGAACATATGTCCATATACTGTGATATTACCCTATGGAGGAGATGTGTACAATAATTTTCTTCCTGAGGTCTTTAAAAGGTAACCCTCTCCAAATTGAATTGTATAATACAGGGCTCTACCTTCTAATATGAACTTATCCTTCAATATAGAGTGGAATTTTAAGCTTTAAAATTCAGGTCTATATTACATGATTGAACGTTTAGTTAGTCGAATAAGTAAATGTCAATTGCTAAATGTCGAAGACCCAAAACTGTGAATGGCAGTTTCCACACAGGGAAACAATGCCATTGTCCTACCTAAAAAAAAAAAAACAATAAACACAAATCAAGTGGGGGGCTTCACTCCCACCCCCTAACTAGATATACCAACTCCGAGATTGCTCCACATTGTACAAAGGGCAAAATCTGTGTAACGACCAAATTACTTGTTACCATGTGTGGAAACTGCCATTCGTGGTTTTTGGGTCTTCAACATTTAGTGATCAATATTTAGTTATTCGACTAACTAAACATACAATCATGTAATATAGACCCTTAAAATTCTATTCTCTCCTAAAGGATGCAGCTTTAGCCGAAAGTCATTTTCTTTCAGTGGCTGTACGGGGTGATATCATCTTGATAAATGAATCCACTTCTGGCTTTTTACCACAAAAGTCATGTACAACAACAAATATATTAGAAGAAGTTTCTCTGATGGAAGTATGTGGACTAGGTTTTCTACATTGCTCTTCAGTACTTGCTGTAGCCCTCTCTGAATATAAATGTGTGACTAGTAGTGGGGTGTCACATGAATCAGCTCTGGGCTTTCTCCTGCTTAGCATTTATTTTGCAGGCATCCAAGCCAATATCCCAGAAGTGTGGTTGATCAAGTTTGCTGATGACTGGGCACAGTTACCTGCTCATCCATTGATACAAAACTTCTGCAGAAAGAGCTGCAATATGCACATATGTGGAATATCAAAAGCAGTCTCAAACTAAATGAAGAGGGTGTACCATGGTAGATTTTGGCAGAAATGATGTTCCTACCTCATATGTTATGAATGATAATCATCTTCAGAGAGATACAGTTATAAAGAGACCTAGGTGCTTATTTGGATAGCTTTCTCACATTTGATCATCGTATTGCCACAACAGTCTGGAAATCCTTCTATCTGATCCAGTTAAGTTCCAAATGAATATCTTCACTCTCCAAAGAAATCATTCTATTGCTGTACTATTCCCTTATCTGATTCATCACTGCACAAAGTGCCCCCCTTGGAATGTACAATTCTGAACATATTGCTTAACTGGAATGGCCCCCAAAGAATTTTAACCAAGGAAATGAAAAACCTCAAATCCTTCAGCTATACTAAAAGACTAGCATGACCCTCCTTATACTTAGTAGTCTACAGATTGCTGCATGCTGTCCTGTGTCTTGTTTTTTGAGCCATGAAATACCCAATCCCATTTGACCTCCTATTTCTTTACAAAACCAGTGGCTCTACAAATACCTGCACTAAGGACTTAAGTCTACACCAACAAATAAACAAGATTTGCTGGAGAGATAGGCTCTTAACTCAACATATTCATACCTTATGGAATAAGTTACCACTACAGGTCAAACAAAGTACTACTTTCACTACCTTTGAGGTTAGTCTTGATGACTGGATGGGTAGACAAATTTATATCATGGTTAGCAATCTTGCAGTCTACTGCTTAAGTTGAACCCAGGTTTTATTGTTTGCTTTTAACTTTTGCATAAACTTGAATTTCTGGACTATGCTTCTTTTATCACTCATAAGCTGTCCTAGAGAATTCCCCTCAGTACCCTTTACTTTTTAAATGACCTATTTAATATCTGTGTAAATGAAGACCAAGTAAAGACATATGACCATTGTTATTTTATTTTTATTTGTATTTTACATTTGTTGACTGGGATAGTCTGACTGGATGCATGTCCATTTTCAGCGGAGGCCCGGGGAGAAAAGCTCCAAGGGTAAGCAGATACAGCATTACATAATACCAGCATTACATATTACAAACAGACTATTTACAGAGATTACATAAGTAAGCAAGTTAAATAAATTCCACAGGTTACAGTTAATCCTGAGCACAAGTCAGGATTAAATTAAATTACACAAGTAAACTGGTTAACAGATTTTACACATTCTAGAGAGAGTTAGCCAGGCTTGATACATTGACATAGCCAGACCATTGTTTCTTTTCTATGAGGTTAACTTTTTGAAATATTTTACCCTCTACTAAACATCTTAAATTCCATCATCCTACATATTTATAAATCTAACTGTAAAATTGTAATTTGCAACTCAGATTCTGCACCATTTTTTTTAGCCGAAGCTAACATTTTAGCATACTGTTATCGGCTGAATATTCGATAACTTTCTATTTTCATATAAATTATAATTTAACTGTTCTTGCATACTGAATGTATCATATTTTACAGTATTACTTATATTTGAATTCTACACAGTGTTGCTCAAGATCATAGCTTAAAAAGTTCTTTATAGTTAGCACACCTACCTAGTTAACAAATAAATATATAGCTGTAAATAACAATCCTGCCCCCTTATCAGTATCAAATGACACAAAACAGGCAATCCCTGCTGTATCTCATGGACTTTTCCCTGAGATCTCTACTGTGTTTCCTCCTTCAAAATATCTAATAGCCCCAGTACACAGGCGGACTAGCCTCATTGGTGAGGTTTGCTACCACAGTAGTAACAATAAGTACAGTGTAGTTAGGTGAGAATACTTCATTATTACAGATCTTTGAGGGGATCTCTTTAATTAGGTAGTTTTCGGTCATTCTGGAGAATCATTTTGCCTTGTGTTTTGTAGGTCTAACCTCCTTCTCTGAGTTTTGCATAGTGATTTCTGTAAGCTAATATGCTTGTTTCTGTTCTTGTTCTGGCATAACAAGAACTTTGTTGGAAGAAAACAAAAAAGGAAGTGAGCTAGTCATGACTGTATGCTGCGTGCATTGCTAATACAATGTTATCCATTAATGCATGTCCCACAGTGCAGGCCAAGACATCAGTGGAATCCTTCTATTTGTCAGGTCAACATCCACTAGATCTGACCTAACTAATAGGACAGCTCTGAATTCACAGTCATGATAAATTCTTATAAATATTGTATTCCTTGTTCATTCAGTGATTCAGTGCTGCAGATTGGTAAATGTATGATGTGCTGATGAAGTCCTGGACTGATATAAAAAATATAGGACAGTGGTTCTGGTAAGAGGATAAGAGTGAGAGAGAGAGAGAGCTAGAGAGGGTGAGATTGGGAGTAATATGCAACACTTAATGTGAGCTATTGATGCATTTATTTGTTTTGTGTATAGAGAGGATGAGATTGGGAGTAATATGCAACACTTAACGTGAGCTATTGATGCATTTATTTGTTTTGTGTATAGAGAGGATGAGATTGGGAGTAATATGCAATACTTAACGTGAGCTATTGATGCATTTATTTGGTTTGTGTGCACTCATTTTTCAAGCCCTAATGTATCCATGCTGTTGATGCCTTCTGAAGATAAATCATGTACAAAAACTCTACAGAGAGAAAAAACTGAACTATTTATAAAACAGTTTCAGGAAAAGCATCAGCATTTTAATGAAGGAATTCAGATCCACCTGCCTTAAATGTAAACTGTGTTATACCAAACAGTCTGCAATCAGAAAAAGTTAACAGCCATGGACACTTACATGTGCTTTGTCATAGTTTTAAGTTTTAAATTAACTCATTAGCATATATGCAGTGTGGAATGTCATACCTCTGGCAGCCTGCACATATCTTGCTTAATAGAGCATTTTCTGAAAAATAAACGTAAAAAGTATAAGGTAAACAAATGTAAATATTTTGTGAACAATAAAAGCTATTAAAACTGTACAAATAGCAATGTTATCAGTAATAAGTGTTCTTTACAGTGATAATACTTGGTGCATTTGTCTTTTACATAAATACTGTAATATATTATAATGCACACAAACCCCAAATTAAATTTTGTTGTAAACTTTCACAAATTTTAATATCGTAAAAAACATACAACCTACACATTAGAAGATTTTTGTAAACCAAACATAAGCACAAAAAATTCCCCTGTAAGTGCATATTTATTGAGATATTTACAGAAATATGAAACCATATGCTTAATTAGCAAAACAAATAATACTGGATATCTCTCAAGATGTGCAACCTGCAGTGCAAATATCAAAGACAGTTTTCTTCAACAACATCTGAGGTTTGACTTACTGCATTGCAACAGTTTGTAAATCACTCATTTTTTGAAGTATTAAGTACATATGGAAATTTTGCTTATTTAGATAATTACTAGCAAACAACTAGCGGTATTTCCAGTATCGTGTCATATAAACTAGCACTGACAGTGAATTATCCTGTCTCCCTCATAGATGTTTCACACCATTAATAACATGTGGGTCTCTCAGTTATGAAAATTATTCTCAGTTCTAAAAGTCATTCTAAGGGGATCCAATATTTCTTAGCTTGGGAGGAAATGGTTAACACACCATGTTGTTTTGCCAAGGATAGTCTACACCTTTCCCCTCTAGGCTTTCAAATAGTGGCTAAAACTTCACTCCTATGATGCCTATTTTAGGCAATGCCAAACTGACAAACCTACTGACATAGCAAAATCAAGTCATCTGAACCTCAGTGTGTTACTCCTCAATGCCAGGAGCATAAACAAAAAACTACACTCGTTCCAAGCTGTCCTCACACTTGAGAATATAGACATCTATGCAGTTATGGAGACATGGTTTAAAGTGGCAGAGAGTACCCCAGCAGTGCAAGGTTTCAGTGCCTTCCACACTTTTAGACCAGTAGCTGCACAGAAAAGAGCTGAAGGTGGAGGTGTTTCAATATATATCAGTAACAAGCATACTTATATGGTGGTCAAACATGATGATGTGCTGGAGTTCCTCCACATGCAGATCACTATAGATAACATCCTGTACCATATTCTCACCAGTTATAGGTAACCCTCCATGTCCCAAGAAAGTCACAATGATTACTTGTATCTGCTGGAGACACTAACCATCCAACCTAACACCCTACTCATGGGAGACTTTAGTTACCCTCTATAGACTGGAAATCTTACAGATCCTGAAATCTACAGGCACAGAGATTCCAGGACTTTGTAAATAGAGACACCCTTGACAAAATTGTGAATACACCCACTAGAGCCTCCAACATATTGGCCATCATGCTTAAAATATAAAACGAACATAGCAACCACAGGAGTATCAAAGGCACACAGTAGTAAAATAATAAAATATAAAGGAGAAAACCAACTTTAGCCACCATGGCAAATAAAATTTAAATTTATTAACACAACAAAGTGAAATAAAATGAAGGATAAGCACTTTCAAGCCAAAGCTTTTCCTCATATTTATTTGCCATGGTGGCTCGACTGGGCTTTCTCCTTTATATGCATAAAGGGGTTCACTTCAAAATCCTAAAAGCTCAAAATCCTGAATCTCAAAATCATGAACTCAAAATTCTGAAAGCTCAAAATACTGAAAACTCATAATACTGAATCTTATAATACTGAAAAACATACAGGACATGAACACTGATGTGTAATTGTGTGGACGTTCGGGTTAGAGCACGGGTCAGGTAAGTGTACGATTGTAACGGATGTTAGGGTTAGGGGTGGGTTAAGTGAGTTAGGGTTAGGGTGCAGGTGAGGTGAGTGTGCAATAGTGACAGAATTTGGGGTTAAGGGCGGGTTAAGTGAGTTAGGGTTAGGGCGTGGGTGAGGTGAGTGTGTGATAGTGACGGACATTAGGGTTAGGGTCTGGGTTAAGGTAAGTGGATAGATAGTAGTGTATGTGCAGTGTAGTGCAGCTGCAATACAGTCAGTGTTGGTGTCCTGTATGTTTTTCAGTATTATGAGATTCAGTATTATGAGTTTTCAGTATTTTGAGCTTTCAGGATTTTGAGTTCGGGATTTTGAGATTCAGGATTTTGAAGTGAACCTGCATAAAGATATGGGAGAATTCTGCACTCCTCCCAGTCTCTCACCCTCTCTGGTATGTCCAACCAGAAAGCTGTCTCCTTCAAAATCAAAATCCACTCTGTAATTCCATTAAAACCAGAACTATTTCAAGGGAAATTACCTTTTATTAACTGATGGATTGTCAAAATTCAATACACTCCTCCAAACCCAGAGAATACAGCAACCTGTGCTGAATTGCTCTCAGAAACTCTGTGCAGCCATGTCAGCTGCTGTACCTGCCAGAAGCAAGCCTAGGATTAATCCTAGAAACCAACCACCCTGGTGGCGTCCCAAATTAAACATGATATACAACAAAAAGAAAAAAAAATATGACAAAAGTCAGGAATGATAATTCCCATAAAAATAGAAACTCTCTCATCAAAGTAAATAGGAAACAAAGAGTGGTCTATATGAATCTATTGAAGGTTCATTTCCGTGAAACTTCATTCATCAAAACATACACAACGAACATACACTTCCACGAACATTCAGTTCAATGAATTACTTTCCTAGGGAAAGTAATGAGTTGCCCAGCATTTGGGCCATCACACAAAGCACAGTATTTCAAACCCACCCAGGTGGGGGGCTGTGCACCCCACACCACCCAATGTGGAGGGCTATACCCCCCACCCCCCAACTATATATACCAACTCCAAGATTGCACTACAGTGGGGAAAAGGGAAAATTTCTGATGCTGGGCAACTCCTTACTTTCCCTGAGAAAGTCATTCATTGAACTGAATGTTTGCAGAAGTGAATGTTCTCTGTATATGGTTCAATGAACGAAGGTTCACGGAAATGAACCTTCGATAAAGTAATATAGACCCAACAAAGAGAGCTAATCAGGTCAAGAAAAGTCAGCTTTGAGGTTAAGAAGATGAATGAAATGGCAGTGAACGGACTTCACAAGGCACAAGCTGCTGCTATAAAATGAGCACGAGCAGTTCAATGAATGTTAAAAAACACTTTTATTTAAGAAAACAAGAAAATAAGTTAGCGCTTTCGTTCATATCATGGAAATTTTCAAAAAGGACATAGCAGACCTCCAAACACTGAATCCATTCCAGTCTGGCTTTGTCAAAGGAAGGCCATGCTTACTGAATCTGGTAGACTTCTTTAAAAAGGTCACTAAGGAAATGGATGAGGTGAAAAAAGTGTATACTGCCCATCTAGATCTGGCTAAAGCATTTGATACAATACCCCTTTATAACATGCTAGATAGCTGGCTGGCTCACTGATAGGACCCAGGAGGTTAGAACTGGTCACTCCACTTCCACAAAGTGGCAGGTCACCAGTGGAGTCGCCCAGGCCTCTGTGCTGGACTCACTCCCCTTTAGCGTCTACTTCTCACATGTCAAAGCCAATGTCAAAGCTTTTGGCTGACCAAGTTCGCAGATGATTGTAAACTGGGAGTAGTCATTGAATCCCCCAAGATAAGAACACCCTTCAGGAAGCTCTAATACAGGCCAATGCTTGGTGCCAAAGCCATGGCTTAAAATTCAATAGCAAGAAAGGGCATTATAGTTGCTTTTGCGAAGTCTACCTCCCTGGGTAACAACATCAAAAATATAACATCCTTAAAAGTTGATCAGTCAGGGATTTGGGAACTCATGTTGATAGTAACCTAGTCTTTGACTAGCATGTGTCCAGGGTAGTAAGAAAATCCTTGTATGTTGCTCAACTAGTAAACAAGGGCATGGCATCTAGGACCAGAGAGGTCATCATACCACTATGTTCAGCCTTCATTAGACCCATCACAGAGTACAATGTCCATTCGTAATAGGCCTTTAAGAAAGCAAATACCTCCATCTTGGGACCTTAATTTTGTTCTTGAAAAGTTAACTCAGACACTTTCTGAATCTGTAGACTCTTCTGATTTGAAATTGTGTGCCTGAAAAACTGTCTTATTGTTGCCTCTGACTTCTGCCAAAAAAGTCTCTGAATGTAAAACCCTTTATGGCAGTTCTTCCTTTACTGCTTTTCTACAGAAACTGTGTCACTTCAAAACAGGCCTTATTTTTATGCCTAAAGTGGTCAATGACTTGTATTTGAACCAGATCATTCCTCTTCCTTCTTGTTCCCACTCCTCAGACTAGCAGTGAGTGGGTTCTACATTCTTTGGATCTGACAGATTGCTCAGATGTTATTTAGACAAAACTATGGATACTAGAAAATCTGAACAACTTCTTTGTTTCCTTTCTAGCCAATAAATTGGGTTTAGTTCTTTCTGAGAAAACCACCTCCTCTTGGATTTTAAGTCCATTTCTTTTTGTTATTCTTTTTATGGTAGGCAGTTTCCTGCTTCTGTTTGTGCTCATTCTATTAGGGTACTAGGGTAGTTGCCTCTTCTGGAGCTTTTTTTAAGGGTCTCAATGCTAGATCCATTTTGGAAGATGCTACTTGGTCTTCTATACATACTTTTACTAAGTACTACAAGTTGGATGTTGTTTCTAGGGCTAGAGTAGGGTTTGCCAGGTCCATCCTCCATAGGTTTTTGGTGGGCCCATCTGTTGCTTCCACTTCCCACCATTTCCACTAGCTTTAGTACTCTCCCTTTTGCAAGGAATACTACAACAGTGATAAGAAAGAACAGTCCAGTTGTGTAAGAATTGAATGAAAAGGAGATCTCCTATTTTCCGAGTTGTAGCATGCCATTCTCCCACCCTTCATTCCTTCTTTCTCCCTGTTGTGCTTTTTCCTTTTCCTCTGGCTGAGGAGTCTTTCTTTTTCCCTCTTACTGAATGTACATTTAATCTGCTTTCTCTTCCTCCTGGTTTGTTCTAGTTCTACTGGGGCAATTCATTTCTGAGGATTTGGTGCTCGTATGTCACTTATATATCTTACTTCTCAGTTGTAGGACATATGTTTGACATATGACACGTGACAGGACCTAAGGCTTTTGTGTGTTGGCCAAATATATGACTACTCTTGGCTGGATATCCTCATCACAGCATAACTACTGCTTTGCTGAATTTTTTTAACACTCTGAATACCCACAGAAATGCTAGAAGCCTTGTCTCTACCATCTTCTTAGACTTATCAAAAGCTTTTGATACTGTTTCCCACAAGAAACTTGTACATAAACTCCCTTTGTTAGAGCTTATCAGCTCTTCATTTCAACATTCCATAGCTACATCTCAAAAAGAGCACACTCAGTGAGATGGAAAAAATAATTTCTCCACCTTCTTGTCAATAACTATTGCTGCCCTGCAAAGAATAAGCATGGCACTTTCAACATATTTATCAATGACTTCTACACTGCTACAAAAAATGCTACTCTAGTTCAAAACACTGATGATGAAACTCTGATCTAGACTGCCAAATCTCCATATCTCTTTAAACTCTTAATTCCAAACTCCGACACCTTACACAACAATCCTTTTTAACGATTGAAAAAACACGGCTAAATAATTCACTACTACTAACCCCCCCCCCCAAAAAAAAAAAACTAAAGTACTGCTCTTTACCCCAAAACACATCTCTACCAAAACGTTATTCTCTGTCATCTCTGCCAACAGCATCATTGCAGAAAAGGGAAAACACAAAATTAATGGGTACCATAACAGATGAAAATAGCCAGTTTAAATTTAACTGCCATGTATTACACATGGTTAAAAAACTCATTAAAACTAGGCACATTATGCAGAGTAAAAACTTCCCTCATTGCCATAAGACTTATAGACTCAAGCCTCTGCTTTCTTACTGCCATCTCTCCTCTTTTCTGTCCCAATCTTCACTAACTTTCAAGTCTCACAACTGTCCAAACTTGAACAATGTTATAATAAAATAGCCACATTTGCAATAAATTATAACAAAGAACCACTGCCTAGCCATCACAGAATTAAACAGGTTACAACTACATCACCTAGCACTTTCTCAGCTAACTATAATGCACAAAATTCTTGTAAATGGGAACATTTCTTAGACCTTAAGAACTCAGTACAATACTACTCCCCAACCGAATTTTACAGTCTAGAGAAAAACTCACTAATCGTTTTAATCAAATCATCAGTACTGTAGATGACTTTCTATATTCAAACAGTATAGCCAAATTATGGAATCACATCCCACTACCACTGAAATCCATTCAGAATACAGGCATATTTAAAGTACTTCTTCTATCAAATCAATCAATATGCTACTGTGTGTCCCTATGATAAATGCCACAGTTGCCTTCAGCTTGCCATATCCTGAAACATTTTCTCTTCATTCAGAATCCTTTGCCACACAACCAGTTTTCACTAATCCCTGAATAGTTTTAGTAGCATCTCCTAGCCATATATGTAGTTTTGTGACACTGCTCACCTCAACCCTACCTCTATACTTCCAATACAATCCTTATGATAACCAAATATAAAATGATCTATGAAGCTGCTCTATATCCCACCTCTTAATTAAAATCTTAACATTTTCTGCCCTACCTAGCTCCTTCCCTCACTTCCATTTCTTTGAATTTCTAAGCAATAATCACACGATCTATTAGCTATTTGACAAACTCACTAATACACCTCATCAAATGCTCAATGTTCAACATCTACTAATGCAGCAAAGAAAATAAGGGACTGAGAAATTCAAGGATATAATTGGTATGGTGTTCAAGAAAAGTTGGCTTTATTTGCAGATGGTACTCTTTTGTGCCTGGTGGAATTGAAAAGAACATCTCAGCATTGTGGGATATTCTGAGACAGTTCTGTTTTTTTTTTTTTTGGGGGGGGGGTCGATATAAAATTAATGAATATAAAGCAATGGCTATAGCTATAAACTATGTACTCACATATGAACTGGACCAGTAATACCCATATTTATGGGGACATGATAAAATGAAGTAACTAGGAGTATGCATTAAAAATGATTTAGTTATGACAGCTAGAGATATTTGCGAAGAGGCTAAAAAGATAATACAAAAACTGAGAAACTCGAAGCTCTTGCCCATGGTTATGGATAGCAAGATGCAAGCAGTAAAAATGTTTTTAGTACCTTTAATTTTATACACAGGTCAGGCATATTTTTTATCAGTCAAAGGAGAACCTGCGAAACAGTAATTAATAAAGAGTTCAAGGATTTTATTTGTGAGAGTAAGAGGGCAGAGGGCAAAAGTCAAGTGGAATAAGTTGATCCTCCCAACAGAGCAGGGAGATTTAAGATTGCCTGATTTGAAGGGATATTTTAGAGCTACATAATTAAGGTTGTTTTTCATAACACATGCAGAAAACTAGAATTCAAAGTGGAAAGGGATGATGATGAAGCTGGGGGGGGATAATTCAAGAAATAAGGATAGAATGGGATTTTGGACATAGATCCTTAAGGAGAATAACAGCAATCATATTATATTAATAAAGTAGCAGACAGCATACTAAGAACGAAGTCAACACAGGAATGGAGAAAACAGATTCTGCCAGTAGGGATGACTGCAATTAGGGTTACAGAGAATAGACAAGAGGGGGCTAAAATTTACAGAAGTAAGCTGGCAAATAAACCAAAGTATTGGGAGCAAATAATTAGGGAAGGAAAGGCAAGGTAATAGAATGGGAAGAGGCCAAGAAGATATTTGGATTGCAGACTAGTGGTTACCTTCCCTGTCAGGAATTGATATCAGAGTATAGACAAAGAAAAAGTGATAGGGGGCTCCTAAATGAAAGCCCTACAATGGTTGAGTTTTCAATTGAATCTAGACCAGAAGCTGCTGTTAAAAAGGGATAATTAGTTGGGAATATAAAATATTGCATGCTAACTGTAGGAATCAATCAGAAGAGGTCAAAAAAGATTGGGAGGAGATATTAGATATGCAATTAACAAAGAAGCAATGGGAAGACATATGTATGGCTCCTGTATATGCAACAAAGTCAAGAACATTTAGGATTTTTGCCCGAAAGTGTTTGCATATATAATTTTATACCCCAAGCAGACTCCAAGAAGGTTTCCTCAGGTAGATGTCAAATGTTGGTGGTGCCATGGGGAAGAAGGAGGCAACTGGGAACATATGTTTAGGAAGGGTAATGAGGTGGTAGATTTTAAGAATTCCCTACAGAGTACTCCGTTTAGAATATTGGGTGAGTAAATGAGGGTAACTAAGGCAATTATTTATTTATTTATTTATTTACTTATTTATTTATGTATTTATTTATTTAGCTGGGATGCATGATCTGAATTGCCTAGACATAGTAAGGCTTCAGTAAGTTTAATTCTGGTGTCTGCCAAAAAAGCAAATACTAGAAAATAGAAATCAAAATCTAAACCAACTATATTAAAAGTAGTGAATATTGTAACAATATAAAAGAATAGGAGGTGAGATTGTTAGAAAAGGGTAGGAGTAAATTACATAGAAAAATGGAAATTGTGGGAACAGCACATGCAGAAAAATGTTTTGGAGGAGGAATGAGGTTTAAGAGAAAGCACAAACTGAATAATTTATGTAATGCTGTGTAAATTATAGGATAGGATATATAATAATGTAAGTCCAAAGGCAAAAACCATGGTGCCAATCCAACATGGCCGTATAGAAATAAAAACTCTTTATTTTACAAAATAACAAGTTTGGCTATGTCACAAGTGATAATTCAATAAAGATGCTTTAAAAATCTGCTAATGCATAAGTATCTTTTATACCATAATGGTTTTGCCTTTATCTTGTAGGAATATAATCAAAGTGGCAAATGTTAATGTAATCATTAATGTATATTACTGAATGTTTATAAATGTTTGTAGTACATTGGAGCTTTTATCAGTGGGCTTCCACTGAAAAGGGGGTTTTGACTAAAACTAGTCATACAAAACCAGGAAACAAAAGCAAAATAAATAAAATAAATACATTAATTAATAGGCGAAGCTTAAACAATCATCAGGAAATTGAAGGAAATCACTGCTGAAACAAATGAAGCATTCATATGAATTGCAGTGGAGTATATTACATGCCAGGCTTATAGTAATATTATAAATTGTTTAAATAATATGTTGAATTGCTCAATAGAGAGTGTGCTTCAATGAGCCAAAAAAAAAAAGAAATCTCACTTCTTTCTTTAGTTTTTTCATTAGTGTTTATTTTTTGTCAGAACCGAAGTGAGCAATGGGAAACTCAGTATATGTAATATACTGTAGTGTGTCAAGGCTGTGATGCTTTAAAAAAAGACAGGTTGATAAGTGGGAAACAGCCGGTACATATTTATAAACATATGTTAACATTTCAGACAGTTAAAATGATTTAATGAGGAACACGACAGTGTACTGAACTGTCTGATTCTTAGTAAGAAACAGTATTATTTTTTTCTATGGAAATCATGTCAGTGTGATAATTCATGCTAGATTAGCCAATTTAATTAGCAATATAGTTTGACTTATGCTTGATTTTGGCAGTGTGATTAAATACATTTAGTAAAAGTTCCTTCTTACAAAACGTAACACATTGCTGTAGTTTGTATAAACATAAAAAATACAAAACTGACTAAACTGTCGTTTTTGTGGCATCTAGAATATATTAAATTGGGTTTAACACAGCTGTTTTAATATTTGTTTTATATGATTTAATCCTTATATCTGACCAGCACTCTTTAATATTGTTGTGACCCTTTGTATTCATTAGTGTAAGATGAATACATTTAATGTGGCTGTAATGTAAGACTCTGTTGAAGTTACGGGTACCTGTACACTTCTTAAGCTACTTAAAGCACGTAGTACTTTAGCTATTGATTTTCCTTACCATAAATTATTCTGCAGTTTGAAAATTAAAGATTGTATCAGTGAAAGCTTTCTGTATAATTCTGTTTTATTTCTAATTCCAGCTGCCAAGTAAATGCCAACATTCTTAAGGGATGCTTAAATATGCCTAGTAAGCAAAATTTCAATTTTAACAGTCCCTTTTTTATGATGATTTTAACAATAATGGAAAGGAGGGGTAGGTAGGGCTACAAGTAACGGGAATAAGAAAGCAAAGGCTTGCTACTTTTTCCTCAAAAAAAGGATATATGCAAAAGTATAAAATAACTGGGCCTAGTAAGATGATGAAACTGAACATAAAAATCATATTTTTCATCTTGTTCTGAAATGTAAGAGACCCTTTTCTGCATTACATCTAATTATTGTAAAGTTTGATATGCACTTATATAAGCTGTAAGGGTATATTTAGAAAATAGCTGCCACAAGACAGAGAAAACATGTGGGCGAGAAGGAACCTGTGTTAAGATAATTTTCTCACCAGTGATAGTTCCTAATGGTATTTAATAAAGCCAGTTAAAATTAATTCTTTCTATGGGCATGACTCATATCAAAAATAAAGAAAACAGCCTGGTCTGCCAAAGACGAAGCCAAAGGTGATTTGTTACACCACAACATCTTACTGATTTTTGTACAGAATTGTTATTCCTCCTTGTTTTGCACATACTGCAGTGCAAGTAAAATAACAATACAATTCTAGCACCTTCAAACATGCAGGCCTAAATACCTTTGTTTAAATAGTTTATAAAGTTTTATTTTGCCATTTTAAATAGATCTTCTAAAGTCATTTCATTTACTAAAATTCGCTAAATTCTATTGTTCTCAGAGAAATCTGAGTTAAATGCTACAAGTTAAACATTGAAATAATAAATATAAGCAATGCAAATGCACACAAACAGCTTTTATTTAAAATAGTAGCGCAAGACATTTTAGTTTTTATCACTTTATTAACCTTCAAAGAAAGCAAGTTATTTATCTCATTTATTTATATAATTTAATCATCCTGACCCACTAGGGTAATATTGTTGCATATTCATGGGTACCCTGGAGCTAAATAAGATAACATGCTTTACGGCACATGGTATTGTAAGTCTGGAAACTATGGTTATCCAATTTATTCTATTCCAGAGACAGTTATAATACCATTTTACCTAACATGTGGTGCTTGTTGGAACTCTTGTAATTATTCAATGTCTAATGCTTTAGATCTGCATTTATCTACCAAATGGCTTCAAAACTAGAATAATCACATATTTCAGTTCTGAAGCAGTAAAACGTCAGTTAATTTGTAGGCTACAAGAGAGGCCTCTGTTCAAGTGCTCCTACACTTATATGGATCCCACTGCTGATGTAAAGGGATCTCATAATTTATATATTAACTCAGGATGGAGCATGAGGTATAGAAGCACAGTCTTGAGTATAAGGTAGTCTGAGGTTTTGTCCATCCCCCATTAGTTTGTGGTTTTAAACTGCATCTCCATAGCCAGATCATTCTGTCAATGGACTCTTTCAAAGAAGTTCCTAATAAGGGTAGTCTTCAAACATTTGTACTATAACCAAGCATGAATTATCAATGGTACATATTTTAAAAATATGGAGATGTTGAAGAGCATAGCATATTTTAGTCTATCATTTGCATTTTTCTTTAAGGATTAAGGCTATGAGTTATTAACAAACTTCATCTGGTAGTCATGGGTTTGATTCTCTCCTTTTCTTTTTGTTTACTGAGCGACTTTGAGTAAGTCACTTAAAGGCAAAGTGCTCCTTGATAACCACAGAAAAGAAACACTTGAGCCTTGTGAGCTTACCTGGTTAACAAATAAATGGTTGCCAAACCACTATCTTGCTATGACTGGCTATATGTTATCCTATCTTTCCTCCATCTGTCTAACATGAGAATGTTGGAAAGAATTTTGTGCATAGACACACACACACACACACACACACACACACACACACACACACACACACACACACACGCGTGCGCACACATACGCACACACAACAGCCCTTTATTTAATGGAGGTATGGGATTCAGTGTACTGCTTCCGTTATATTTGACCAGTTCTGCATCTTGTTTATTTTAAGGCTGTTTTGTGTGCTGCTATGTATAGCAATAAGGAATCCTGACTGATTCTGAGACCACAACATTCATGCTGTATAAATTAAAATGCTGCTGCTTTTTACTGAAATGTCGGCACTTGAAATGCCAAGTGCCAACACACTGAAAACACAAAAAAGAAAATTCAGGAAACGAGAGAATCTCAAACATTGCTCCTCTCCTTTAAACTTCATTTTTGCAGGGGCAAGAGCATACTCTCCTGCACCCCCAATGTTGGTTGCAAGTCTCCCCACCCACTGAACATATATGTATATTAACTGTGAGATTACCATACCTCAGAGAAAAGGGAATATTCTGGGAAATAGCCATCTTGGACATAGTATATGTAAGCCCATTTTTTGGCCATTCAGTCTCCGTGTTTCAGGACTCATTCTTGCACGTTCTGGCATTTCAAATGGTTATCCTGTGACTTTTATGACATCAGTACAATAGAAGTTGTATTTTCCTGTCTATGAGCAAAGTTTTGACTCTAATGAAAATAGAGATATCTTCTTCTCTTGCTGCTCAGATAAAGAAGACACATTTATTATTATTTTTATTATTACTGTTGACACTTCTTCTCTGAAAAGTAAGAGTAGTTTCACACCATCATTCCACTGTGAAACAATTAGTTTTTTCAGTGATGGCTCATTTTGACATGGGATGTTCAGAAACATTTGCAGCTCTACTGCATGGTGCTAGATATCAAAGATGCTGTAGCATGTGGCCCAGTGCTACTTAAGAATGTAGTTGTCCCAGCATTTTGCCAATATTCGGGGAAAAGGGCTGTATAGTAAACTACAGCAGCCATGTTATAAGTGACAGTTATAGTACTGAACTATACTGGAATAGCTGTGCAGTGAACAGTCATGTGACCAACAAGACCGGAAGAATAAGGTGAAATGCCTAAGGCTATGTGATTCCACATGCACAATAAAGTGACTCATAGCTTTAACACAGGCACTGTGAGCACAGAGGACACAGCAGGTGCCATCTCAGTTCATCATTTACATGGGGAGAGGTGAGACAGTAAAGGCAGAAATGGGGAAGCACAAGCAGAGAAAACACCCTAGAGTAATCATAAAAAAGATAGGTGCAGGAAGGAAAGGCATTTTTTTTCTGTGACAGGTGCCCGTTTTATTTTTGTAAGAAGGGAAGACTGCATGTGTGAGAAGGAAAGATAGAGTACAGAAGGTATCAGGAGTTGAGAGGCACATAAAACAGAGAGACAGACAAGGTTGTTATGGACATAACTGTTTGTAACAACAGTTGAGAGACACATATGTACACAGAGAGGACAAATGGTGCAGAGAATATGGTGTGAGTTATAAGGTAGTGAAGCAGCATTATGAGGGAAAGGATGGGGTACATAAGACCTGTCTGACCAGCCCACAGGAGTCCTCACCTAGATCTTTGTCACTTTTGTGGCTGATGTCATAAACAGGCTCTGTCTTTGTGGCCTGATGGGCAGGGCTGGCTGGTTGTATAACTCTATCTTTGGGCCATTAGATTTAGACACTTCTAGCCAATGGCCATCCTTGGATTCATGGGTACAGTCCATGTATTGGCACCTAACTTTGGAAGTCCTATTAGGGTTCCTGTACATTCTTCTGAAATGCTACACCATTTCTACTGCAGAATGCATCCAGCTCTGCCACTGCAGGGTCACACCATGCACCTGGCTGTCATGGCATGGACACTCTATCCTGATCGTTTCTGTATGGGTTAGGCAATGCCTGATATTTAGCATGATCAGTCAGTGCACTCTATTCCATAGTCTGCATGTGCAGTCATCAGTTTTATTCTGTGCGTTCCTTGTTGTGGCCAATAGTTGTGGACCAGATAGTGACTCTTCACCAGTGAAGCAACATATTGCTCTTGCTTCTGTGAGCTGCCATAGCAGCTGGCTCCTCCAATGATTTAACATGCAGCTCCATGTCTGCTGCACCATGGATCTGCCAGGCAGTACTGTGATGTTTCCATCCTGTAGCTGCTTCTGTATTACCATATTGTGTAACAGGGGGCATATTACAAATAACTGACCACAGATCTCAGGTACGAACTGCAGATACCTGGTGTTGCATGTATCGCATGCCATGTCATGCCACTGCATGCTTGGTCTGGGAAGCTTATGGCTGGTGGTTGTGTTCACCCAATAGCTACCTTCATTTTACTTTTTTATCCAATGTGAAGTGCTCGAGAGTAGACCATTTCCATTTGGTTGCTGCCAATGTTCTTACATTTTGTAACTTAACTTACATTTGATTGGATGTTTCTACATTGATGAAAGAGATTCTTTTTTGTTTTTTTTTAGTTTTACTTCACTAATTTATTTTTCACAAGGAAGAACCATGTTGTACCTCCTCTGCAGACTAATCATGCTAGCTTGGGATATAGCTTCACAGCAGAGTCTCACTCTACAGGCATACTACATTCTGTCAGAGCAAGACTGTGTGGCAGACAAGCTGAGCAGGACAAGGATGGACCTTTATGAATGGAAACTAGATCGGGGGTTTTCCAAGATTTGATACATCTGTGGAGAGTTCCTCAAGTAGACCTCTTTGCCTCCTCTGTGAACAATCAGCTGGCAAGATTCTGCTCCAAGGCACCATGCAAGAAGGCCTGGAAGACAGCTGCCTTTTCTTTTCCTTGGATAGGAATGCTCTTGTATGCTTTTCCACTAATATCCAAGGTACTTCTAAGGATTTAGAAGGAATCCCTCAAATCATTGTGGTGACTTCTTTCTGGCTCAGACAACCATGGTTCTCCCTTCTTTTGCAAACATCCAGGGGCAATTACCATAAGCTTCCTCACAGATTGGTTCTACTCACACAAGAACAGGGCTGTTTGATACACTCTAATATCAGTCAACTTCAATTGACTGCCTGGATTATAGGATCTTAATTCCTTTTAGGCACCGTTTACTGAGGATATGCAGCAGGTACTAATGGTGGCAAGAAAGCCTGACACTAGAATATCATATATTAGCAAATGTAGAAGGTTTTCTACTTGGTGCCACCAGCATAAACAGTGAGCATTTAGAACTAGATGTTTTTGGTTACTATCTTATGGCCTTTCTTACTCCTTTCTCAAGGTTCATTTGTAGGTTCACAGGTACATAGGTAAGAACTAGGCTAGCTGCCCTTGCAGACCTTTTTAAGCCTAGCCAATGTCCCTTTTTGTGTTTGAATTAACCTATCCCATTTGGTTATAGATTGGGCTTATCCATCCCAGGGTTGATAATTATATATTACCCTTATTAAGAATAACTGGGATCATATTTTAGATAATTTGAGGGGACCCATGCATGGGATAAAGCATCTAGAAGTCATCTCTGACCATTAGTAGTACAGTGGGCAGTCCTAGGGTAAATGGTCTGTTTACCATCCATAGATCCTAGTTGAATGGACAGGAATGAACTTTGTTTTATGTGGATGGGGAGTGTGTTCCAGAGCAGTGGTATCCTTTGCGAGATATGCCTGTCCCTCCAAACCATTCTAGTGATGTTGCAGAAGAGGTTTAGATCCCTAGGCCTAGTATTTCTAATGCCATTACTGGGAAAAAGGATGCCTTGTATGCCAGACATAGGTCACCTCTTAGCTGTCTGTTAGATACTGAGTATAGTGACAGGGCTTTGAGTTGTTCCATGCAGGATATGTTGTTTAGGGTTTGTATCCTTTTAGTAAGATATCTCTGTGGGTGTTTCAGTTACTGTATGTGTCTGGGCAGATACATACCAAACAGGACATTATTTTCAATGACTGGACTAATGAGGTTGCGTAAATGGGGACAGTAACATCCCCTAGATCTTGACATAATTGCTTTGTTTATAAACTGTGCAACATACAAGAACTTTTTTACAACAATGGACACATGTCAGTAAAAAGTTAGGTCACTATCCACATAAGTTCCTAAATCTTGAAAAGCTGGGTCATCTCTTAAGGGCATATTGTTAATATGGTATCTCCCTGGGATAGATGACTTCCCAAAAGGATGCAGTAATACATTTTTTGGCAATTAGTTTCAGTTCATGATTTGACACCAGCTATTTATTTGGTGCAAATATTTCTGGAGGATGGCTAAAATTACATCAAGGTAGAATGACTGCTCATAGCTTGCAGCCATCTGCAAACCTGATCAGCCAAAGACCTTTAGTATTGGCTTTTACTTTAGAAAAGTAGATGCTAAAAAGGAGAGGTTGAAGCACAGAACCAAGGAGGATTCTACTGGTGACTGATCTCTTTGTGAAGATAACTTCCCCATTTTTATTTCTTGAGTCCTATCTGTGAGCCTGTTGGCAATCGGGTGGGTGACATAGGGGTTTATTCACAGTTTATTTAACTTTTCTACTATGCCTAAGTGAGGAATTGTGTCAAAAACTTTGGCCAGGTAGAGGAATGCTAGGTGCATATTTATCACCCATTTCAGCATGTCTGCCATGGACCATCCTCTTTCAATGCTTTCTCATGTCAAAATGTTTTTGAAAGGGGTTTTGCATAAGAGGCCTCCAAGAAAACTGATGGCTTCTCTTTGGAATCTTAATTTTGTGTTAGAGAAGCTAACACTCGCTCCATTTAATCCAACTAACCTGGCTAACTGGCGCTTCTTAACATCTAAAACAGTTTTAATTACTTCTCTGACCCCTGCAAGAAGGGCATCTGAGTTGTAAGCTCTTATTGTGAGTCAACCCTATCTCAATTTCCACAGAGACAACATTTCTGTGAGAATGAATCCTTCTTCTTTGCCTAGAGCAGTATCCAAGTTTTCTTTAAGTCAAACTGTTCATCTCCCCATTTTCTTTCATGAACCCAAAAATGAGGGAGAAAGGAAACTCCATACCTTGGATATCCACAGTAAACTCAGATATTAACTTGGCATAACTAAATCTTTCAGATCTACAGATCAATTGCTCATTTCTTGCAAAGGTAAAAGAAGGTACAACCTGTATCAAAACAGACTATTTCCAAATGGTTGTTTCAGGCTATTACCTATTGTTATACTCACACAACAGAACTATTTGAGGTAGGGTCAAGACCTACAGGGAGTTGGCTTTATCTATGGCTTTTTGGGAAGAGTTGGATTCTAGAAGTATTCTAGAAGCTGCAACATGGTTCTCTGTGTACATTTTGCAAAGCACTATTAAGCTTGGTTCCTAGTCTAAGTCTAGATCAGGGTTCCAAAGATCATTCTCCAGGGCATCTGGACTCTTCTCCTTCCACCTCCCAAGTTTAGTAAGTGATGGTAATCTGCCCACATAGCTAAGACTACTGCAGCAATGATCAATATGATGAACTTAGTAAAGTTGTGTAAGGCAACTTACCATAACAATAAATGCTCAAAAGATCACTGCTGAAGTAGCCGTTCTGTCCCTCCATCCCCAATTGTTTTTGGCATGTTGTTTATACTAAGGTTCTTGAGTGTTCATAGTATTATTCTTTGATGGCTTAGTGTCCCTTTCTGTTTTGGCAGGAAAGCTCTGAAGGGCTTAGCATCTAAACTTGTCTTTTAAACACCAAAAAATGAAAACAAAAATACTTAAAAACTGGAAGCCAAAGGACAACACTCCAGCAACTCAACCTCAAATACTAAAATTCCAGAACATTTAATACAGAATTTTAAAAACAAATCCTGTCAAAAAATCTCCTTTGACAAGATAAAACACTGGATCAGTCAAGAGTCTTCTTTAATGAGTAGAGCTTCGTCCTGCTAAATTCAAGACTTCTTTATATAACGTAAGAGTCTTTGTTCGGTGTTTAGTGAGAGCCAAAATAAAATCTCTCCTCTTCTGGGCCAAACAGATCTCCCTTTTTCTATATTATCCAGCTAGAGCAGCCATTGACAAAGGTGTTCTTTCTCACCTTGGATATGGGCTCCCAATTTTTGCTTCTGCCTCCAAGAAAAACATTACCACACTCCAGACTATCTATAACAGCATTTGCTGATTCATTATGAACTCACCTCTCTATGTGCATCACTGCATCTCCTAGAGAAAGCCAAATGGCTCCCATAAAACATAGATCTAGCCTACATTTAGGATCGTAACTCTATGAATTACTCCAGTGCCACACATTTACTCCCCTTGTAGTTAGACTTCATGAAGACAACTCCTCTTACAATAGCAGACATCACTCACAAGGCACACCAACTCTCATTACCCCTAAAACCAAACTCCGGAGCACTGCACATGTTTTCTCCTCTCAGGTACTTACTCTATGGCAAGCTCTCCCTATTGACATTAAGGAAATCAACACTTTTTCCAAATTCAGAATGCAATTCAAAAAGAACTTCTTCATCCAAGTCAACTCCTGCTGTTTCAGCACAGGTCATATCACATACCCTATCTCCTTTCTGAGTCTTTTCTCCTCTCTCAAGATTCATTAAAGACTGACCCACTTTAGGAACTAATATATATATATTGCACATTACATTCTGATTGTTCACTGGAATATATGTAAGCAGGTTTTTTTCTGATTATTCTGAACTATTCTCTTATTGCTTACATTTTTGTGTTTTTTGTTTGTGAAATGTTTTGTATTTCACCCAGGCTAAGACTGAAATTGGTCAATATTGATCAGTGCACTACCACAGCAAACAAAACTAAATAAATAAATAAATAAATAAATAAAGTAAAAAAAACATATGATCAGTTTTTGACAAGCAGTTTTTCCTGTAAAACACAAATACTTTTTAATATTTTTGAAGCAGTTGTTTAGTAAAACAGTACCTGTAACTTAAACTGCACATTTTATTATTTTATCCCGTAAAGTTGTAGTTTGAATTACATGACTTCAGTGCTCTCAGCTTTTGCCTATAGCATTAAACTGGGTCAATATAACACATTTTAAAATGCATAGCCTGCTGTAATAATAACTGTATGAAAGATTTTGGTCTATGGATATTGTTGTCCAAGACTCACAGCAGAGATAGCAAATAATTTACCATTAATCTGTTCCATCTGCCTTTGTACTGCGCCACAATTTGTGTCTTAGGACTCTTTGTGCCTGTAAAGTGTTTCTTCCTTCTACAGCATTTCATAGACACTATAGATATAAATCATGTAATTCATTTAAAATCTTTGAGCAGTGTAAACATATTCCTGCTGACTACACAATTTACACCACAGCACTCTCATAGTTAAAATGAAAACAAACTCTGTATTCCATAACATAACCTTAAATACAGCTGGAATGTAAATCCCTTCAGTAAAATATAATACTATCATATTTGTATTGCAGCTTTCCAAATACCATTGTTTTATATATATATATATATATATATATATATATATATATATATATATATGTATACATATATACATGCTCTGAGAATTACGCCAGAGCAGGCTAAACCAATAGCAAGTGAGCAAGTGTTTCTGCAAGTGGGGCAAGTCACCCTCTGCCCACCCACAACCCCTGTTACTTATATATACTAGCTCTAATATCAGCAAGCACAGTGAAATAAAACTGCAAGCAAATATTAGGCTTCAAGTATCAAAATAGAATAATAGCCATTTACTGTAGTTGTGTTTTTTTTATTATTTTTCCATTTACTGTAGTTGTTGTTCCTGATTTCTAAATCCTATGCAGACTATCATATTTTTGTGTTTGTGTGAAATCCAAGATCTTTTCTGTTACAAAAGACATAGGCCGGGAATCATGAAGAATGCCAGTGCAGCACAGTGATGTTAACCAGTATCATTATGGCCATCAGTCGTGGTAGTGCCTGTGTACCACTGTATGTCACACATGGCATGTCAGACTTTGGAGTTTGTAGGCTGGGCTGTTGGAGAGAGTGACTTATCACTGCAGATGGTAAACAGACTAATGCCCCACTGTTGTGCATGACAATATCTGCAATTTCAGAGTGTTAACTCACCACTTGTGTGTGTGGTCAACTGCTGACAAGATGGGTATACTTGAAGGAAGGCAGTGATACCTGCAATGGTTTATGAGGGTTCACTGAAAGATCTGGTTACTTTTATCATGTACGAGGTGGTTGTAGGACATTTTTATCACTGCTGGTATTGATAACAGTTGGTGGAGGAGCCCCTGTCCTTTGAAGCACATGAAGTGGAGAGGGTGGTCTCTGTTCATTTCCAGGCTAAAAAATGTAGATGAAACCTCTCTATAGTTTTCAGATGGATAGATCAGAATATGCCAATCAATGCTGGAGGGTAAAAAAGCACTTTGGGGGAGGGGGTACAGACTATATCCTGTATAGGCAAGGTGCTTGGGAGGGTCCACATTCCTGTAGGTGGATTGTCTGCATAACAGTTTTTTATGTGCATCATTTATACCAAGATAGACAGTCTGTCAACAGTGGGGGAGTATAATAATAATAAATTGCCACTACCCATATCTTTAATGGGATTTGTATGGTATCTGTTCTACAGAGGAGGAGGATATCTTCTAAGTGCAACTCCAAGGCTAGAGAAGTCTGCAAACACCAGGATTCTTCCTAATGTGTTTTTTGCACTGTTCAAACCCCTACAACAAGAAGTTGGAGCACATATGGGCTTTCATGAATCCCAGCCATATTTTGAGAAATGTACTAATGTTAAATGACTTATTTTAAAAACAAATTAACAAGACATTATGGAAGGAAACCATAGACCACATAATTATGAGACTGCATTTCTGAAAAAAAAACTTTAAGATGACTTTATAGTTTTAGGTAATTTTTTTGTATTAAAAACAGACTCCTAGCCTGTTGTATAAAGACAAAACAATAAGGATAAAAACAAAACAGAACTGTGCCATAGGAAAAAGAAGAACTTTTTTATTTTATGTAAAATAAATTAAAATTTCAGTATCTGAAGTATGACTGTTAATACTATAACTGGAATGCATTTCTGAGAAATGCCCATCATATATTTATTATCTATGATTTGTTGACTGAGCACACCAATGGGTTCTTTTCAGCCACAACTCAATTCATAAAGATAGTACTAAATATATCATATATATGGACAGTTTAGTGTGGCCAGTCAACCAAGATGTTTTAGGGAGGAAACTAGAGTAACAAACACAGACACATGCAAGGAGAACATTCAGATTCAATACACTTAATACCCATAGGTCAGACCTGAACCCCAGACCCTGAAACTGTGAGGCAAATATTTTATCACAAATACCCTTTAGAGAACATTTTTCATTTTCATTTCCACTTTCAGTAGGGACACAGGGGAGTAAAGTTACAGAGGAAAAAAACATGTTAAGCATTTTAGGATCTAACAATACTGTCTAATACATTCACAGGAAATGCACAGACATAATGAGGTTAATATAGTGCAGGCATGCAGGTACCATAGCTCTCAATCATACAGATTTTCACAGAATATCCAGATTTTTGCCTCATAGTTTTAATCCATTCCTAATGAAATCTGTGATTTTATGACAAATCACCTGAGGATTGAAGTAATTAAACAGTGAGAGACATTTGAGTTTCAGACTCCATATCATTCAAAAGATGCATGCTAATGCAAAAGCTATTATTTTATCCAGTTTCTAGTTTTATAAGAGCAATGTTTAAACTCTGTCCCTATTTTCAGGCTTTAGGCTTTGTACAGATTTCTTGCTCTTAGAGGCTGAGAAGTATGAGGTAACAATTAAAACTGCACAACACTAGTGAACATGCAGAATGTTAGGTACACCTTTCTAAAAATCACTGTTCAGCAAATTTAAAAAACATTGTTTCGATATTGCAGTATATACCCAGAAACAGTGTTTCGTCTTTCAACATTGTAGGTGAGCAAGGCTCCAACAAATAGCAGCTTCTTTGAGAATTTCATGGCTATAGGGAGCGAACTGTGGGTACCTCCCCATGTACATTCAAGCAAGAGGATGACTTTTCTCATAAAAGCAGTGTTAACAAGCCTAAACTGTGTATCATTTGATGACTTCAGTATCTGAGACATTAAGTAGTCGATAACCTTGTTAAATAAATCATTTCTATTGCAAAAGGATTTGGGTATGCTTCACCTGTTACTGCTTTTACCCACCAGCAAATGCTCTGCACATTGTCTTTTGGTGTTAGGGACAGTTAGTAGTGGAACCTGTTACTTGGTTGGATTACTGCCTGGTTTACTTTGCAAATAAGCTCTCCTGAGTGGAACTCATTGATTTGTTGTTGGTGCAATAAAGGAATTTTAGAATGACAAATATCTATTTGCTAACCAGGAAGGCCCACTGGACAAACAATCTATTTTCAGGAGCAACCCATGAGCAATGTCTGGTTAAAAGACTTGCTCAAGGTCACACAGTAAGCAAATGAGTTCTGAAGGAATGGAAAAATGTACCACAGGATTTAAAGTTCATAAGAGACTTGTTTTCACTTGCCTAGCATCCTGTCTTAGAGAAAAGCAATAGATGTGGTCCCAATAAACTTATTGAGATCTACAATACAGACCAAACATTTTCACCGAATCTTCTTGTTCCATGCATCATGCACCTGGACCATGCATCATGCACCTGGACCATGCATCATGCACCTGGAACATGCATCATGCACCTGGACCATGCATCATGCACCTGAACCATGCATCATGCACCTGGACCAATCATCTGCACATGAACTTTGGTATAACTCTAAGCTCCTTGCACAGATTGGCCAGTGGAAGACTTGTGTATATGCACTCATCTGCTAAAAGACAAACTTAAACTGGTACAGCATTGCACCATCTACCAGTCAGAGATCTCTTGGAAGAAGTCTGTGTTCTGGGAGCAGAAGGAGATCTAACCATCTAGCTGCACCTTCCAAATGGCTTGGAAATTTGCAGACCAGCTTGATCTGACACTTGGATGTTTTTTTTGTTTTTTTTTTTTTTACTGCTGAAAATGGAAAATTATAATTTTTTAAAGAAGTTCTCCTTTTGATAAGGTGTGCTCTCCTCCCCTCTCCCTATACATAATCTAGAATGAATAATGATCCAACATATATTAAGATACCTCTGAGACATCAGATGAGTTTTGTTTGCCAAATTGCTCCGAGTTTTAGATGAAACATTAAACTAAGGGCCCATCTGCTTTAGCTGGTTGTAATCTAGGTGGATGTAAAAGATTCAGGTGCCTAGGTAGCGTGATACCCCCCTGTGAGACAGCTGGATGTGGACACATGCCAGGATGGCAGTTTAGCTGCAGTGACAAATGCCTGTGGACAATTCCCTGTGGGAATAGAAGATCCCCCTGCACCCTATCCATAGGTGGCAGACACAAACCCCCATAGTGTCACACCCTGCACCCCCCAAGAAGGTGACAGGTGTCACTGTCAATAGTACAAATGGTTGTCACTGGATGCCAAGGGGGTATGAAAGTGGTACTGTGAAATCTGTGTATTGTGGGCAAAGCCTTTATTAACCAAACATGATGCTATGCAGGTAGGTTGATGCACGGCCAAAACCATTCAAATGTACACCACAAGGCCAGCAGTATGAGATCCAGAAATCACAAAATAAAAGTAAAAATACTAGTTCTGTTGCATATAACTGGCTGAAAACAGTACTTTATTAGTAAGGCAGACCGGTTTCGGCAACAAATGCCTTCTTCAGTGTATAAACATTTTACACAAAAAAACATTCATTTATAGACACACCCCACCTGGGAGACAAGTGGAAAATGCAACCAATATATGCTTAAAGAGGAAGAGCACAAAAAATATATATACACTGCTGTAATGGCCAATAGTAAATGCAATCATGGCCTAATGCTAAAAAATATACATAGCTATACTGCATAATTAAGCATGAAAACATGGCTTAACATTATATAACAAATATAACATTTGTATAGATTTCATGTAATAATGAAAAAAACATTTAGAAAAAATGTTATAAAATGCCCCCAACATATTATATTGAGTATCATAAATGTAACTAGTATGAGAAAACACATAATATGGTTAGTATAATCATAACCATGGGGTCACATCAAGAACATGAACAAAGTGCACTAGGTGTTCCAACCAAAAAATGTGTGGTTAATACATGATGATGTAGCCGGATTGGGGAATCCATGCTTGGTCCAAAATTCCATAAAGCTTGGTTCAGCTATAATCGAAGAAGGTATGTTGATATACCTGTAACTGCCCTTCATGGAATTCTATATGAAACATATGAAAAACTGTAGAAAAAGATAGAGGCATATAGATTACTATAAACCAATAATCATAATAATTCGTGATGAAAATATGTTGATAAATCATTTAACATAAACCTGAAACATGAACTATACCCACCTCTATCCCAATGGTTACAAGTGGTCGTTGAGTCCAGGGGGAAATAGTGCCCCCAATGTAATGATCCAATGTTGTTCCTTATGAGTGAGAATTTTATGCCATCCCTGTGGATTGCTGCAGTCACCCAAAATTCTGTCAATGATTACAAAAGAAAACTGTGCTTCAGGATGTTTAAGAGTATGTCTGTACAGGGCATTGGTGTCTTTCTTGATTTTAATATCTGATCTATGCTCATTGATCCTTGTTCTCAAGGGTCTAGAGGTTTGACCTACATAAAAAGCTAAACACCGACAAGTTGCCAAATAAATCAGCCAACTGCTGCTGCAGTTGCCAAATATTCTGCATTGATACACTTTGCTGGTATTACGACTAGTAAATTCCTTGGTCTTGATAACTTGTTTGCATGAGCCACAATGACCACACGGAAAAGTGCCTATTAATATGTCCCCTGATATTGTCATTTGATGGTGTATTGCTCCCCCACTTTCTTTATGTTTGAAATGTGAAAAGAGAGAACCAAGAGTTCTCCCTCTCCTATAAGAGAAGTGGCATTTCTGATCCAATATTGTTCTCAAATATTCGTTGGCCATGAGAATATTCCAATGCCTATTAATAATACCCTTAAGAGCATTGGAATTTCTACCAAACGTAGTAACAAACCGAATGATATTTGTGGAGCAATCCCTAGTCTTAGATTGATACTGTAACAAAGTTTTTCTCTCAATATTCTTGGTCAAATTCCAGGCATTAAGAATGTCTTGGTGTCTATAGGACAAATCATAACAAATAACATATATAACAAATCATCTTTTTCTGCTGTCCAAGCTCGCAGTTAACATGGAAACACCTATGTGAGTGTTTCTAAGGCATACCAATCAACTTCTTTCATCAAGAATTTTAGATAAAAACAAAAATAACAGGGGAATGAAGGCTCAAAACTAGGGACAATTTTCAATTACTTATTCATTTAAAATTTTAACAGAATAGGTTTGGCATCAACATACATTTTTGAACAATAGAAATATAAAACTTCAGTGGCTGGCATTAATGGCTGACTGTAATCCTCAGCATATCTCTCAGCTTTTGCTTAAGGATTCCAGACAAAGCCAAAAATAATGGGATATAAAGGGCCAAAATCAAGGATAGATTTTAAATACTGTTATTATAAACTTAGAAAACTGCTAGAATATGAATTCTCAAATGTTTCATTATTTAGTGAGCACAATCATCAATGGTTTGCCAGAAAACTACAGATTTTGTGAGGAAAATATAAAAACATGAGCTAATAATCTGAACATTCTGAGTGATTTACCAAAAAATCAAATATTTTATGAGGGACAGGCAAAAATATAATGCAATTCAGGAATGTTCTACAAAATTCTGAAGAGTTTATTTATTCATTTATTGTATGATTGTTGTTTGTTTAAAAGCTAAGTGGGCCAGTCTAGTGACCCTTTTCAGATAGAACCCGGGATCAGTAGCAGTAAAAAAAAAACAATAAAATAATAAAAAATGCACTTAAGCTGCATAAAGACTCTTCCTTTAATAAATATAGTAACATTGAGCATTTTGTCTCTCTGATAAGAGACTTCATCAGAATCAACACCAGTACGAAAAGTATAAATATGAAATTTTAAAGTTAAACTAAGTATAAATATACAATTACCAAACTCAAAGAAAGGTGGATTTAAAAATGTAGGATAAAAAAATTCAAACATAAGAACATGTACAGGACATAACCATTGTTTATAATCTATCTGCACTTTCTTTTAATACTGATTTTAAAGAAATGCAATCAATGAGACCTAGTGGAAATCTACCTGCTAATCTTAGCTGCCACTGCAATTCTTTTTTACTCAGTATATTTTTCCAGTCACCCCCCCCCCTTAGTTCTATATGTATAATTTCCAGAATGCCAAATTTAAAATGTAAAAAACTTGGCATATTTTAGAATGTCTATAAAGAGCATTTGTTTATTTCTTGTTTTTTATATTGTTGTTATGTTCATAGATTCTATTGTTACGAGCTCGCTCTGTCTTGCCCACATAGAATCCTTTAGTTTAACTTTAAAATTTCATATTTTTTTAATACAATATGGTTAACTATAACATGTGATTTTAAGCAACAAATTGGGCTAACCATTAGCCAATGTCATGATTTTTTAAGGTATTTAAATGTTACTTTTCATAATGGTGTTTATTCTGATGAATTCTCATATTAGAGAGACGAAAGCGCGCAATGTTACTATATTCATTAAAGGAAGAGTCTTTATGCAGCTTTGGTGCATTTTATATTATTTTATTGTTTTTTTTTATACTGCTTTATACACATTTTTTGGCTGCTTAGTGACTTTTGGTGTAACTGGCTGCAATGGACTCTTTGGATACGTTTGATTCACCGCCTATACCTCCTTCAGGGTAGGAGGTAGAGATTTCCCAGCTAAAAGAAGATGTGGCCTTGCTCAAAGGGAAATTTACAAAGTTAATCGAATGTCTGACCCCTATGTCATCTCATTCTAGTATTTCAAGTGTCTCTGGCATTGCGGGGTGTAATGCTACAAAGTTACATCAGTGGAATTCCACTAAACAGCAAGTATACGCGAGTCGACTAGTGGGAGAGCCTGATGACATCATCCTAGAGGAGGAGACACCAGGAGTCATGAGCTGACAAGGTGGTAGATGTGTTGACATCATTGTGGAGGCAGAGATACATCATGGCAGTTTTTCCCAAGATAGAGAAGATGCCAACATTGGTACCAGTCAATTTGCAAATTCAGGGAAACAGCAATTGGATTCTGATACATTTAATAAACCAGGTACTGTGCAAAATAATTGTTTCAATAACAAGCCTTTTCTTCATGGTGACACTGGTGCTTCCAATCAGCCCATATGCAACAGTAGGACTTTAGCAGTCCTAGGACTGGTAGTCGAGATAAGTTAAATTTTGATTCTTTAAAAAAAAAAGCCTTCAGTTTTCAAAAACATTGTGCTTTTAATGTAAGGGACAGTGAGAGTGGAAGAACAAATAACTTTAACTCTTTGAAGGATATGATTTTTACCTTCAAAAACGGCTGTTTAATTTTAAGAGCACACAGTTGGAAATTGCATATTTGCAAGAGTGTATTAATTTGAAAGTGATACCTCAAGGGTCACGTATTTTTAAATTTCCTTTTGGTTTGCTTTATGATGACAATGTTATAAGCGATTTTACCTGCATATTTCATAAATGGGGTTTAGAGCTGTTGAATAAGACTTTATTTTACAATGATCAAATGAAGGAAAAGTTAAGTGAATAACTGGATAGTTTAAACAACAAAATATTAACTGATTTGTTATTTCCTCAATATGAAGACTTATGTGAAAAAGTAATTTTAAAGTAGAAAGAAGGTGTAATGCTTTATTTTAAAAAAAGAAAAGAAAATTAGAAAGAGACACTAAACATTACCAGACCAATACAGTATATCCTACCAACTGTTTATTAAGAGACAACTGTTCCCCCTATGAGATACATAGAGATAATTATGATAACAGAACAGGTTTAACAGGTGAGGATGTTATTTATGAAGATAGGCAAGATATTGAATTCTCCCAAGAGGATTTTCCTGCTCTCCGTCACTTAGAAAGGTTAGCAAACAGGAATACAGAGAACAAGTATGTAACATCAAATTATGTCAGACAAGTGCAGAGGGGGAGAAGGAGATATTAAGCATAAATAATTCCTTTCAGTACATATCTAGTGAAACAGGAATTGTGCATGAATACCAAGGTTTTAAAATATATAACTATACAGACAATGTTATTACAAGAGAATATTTTTCCTTATTTTTTAAAGGTTTCAAGTATGTTCCTACCAAGACTCCTGACCTAGCTGATAGTATGATTGATTTTTACATGCACATTAGAAAATTAAATTTAAGTGTCTTTTTTTCACAACCCATGGAAAGACCCGACTCTATTAGGATACAGAACCAAAAGGTTTTAAGAAAAAATAGTACCTTTAACCCGCCACTACATCCCTTACTGGATGTGTTTGAGAAAACAGTAACAGAAGATATCTATATTCTATGGGCCCAAAAGAAAGGCTTCTTTAGAAACTTGAATAAAGACGAATATGCTCTTATGTGTAAATTAAGAGAAGATAAGAATATATGTATTATGATTCCCGACAAGGGAGGTGGAATAGTGTTGTGCAGCACTATGGAATATTTAAATATTATGCAAGATATCTTATTTAATTAGCAAAATTATGCACAGGTTTCTAAAAATCAAATTAATATAGCATACAGACATATAGATTCATATCTGGAAGAATACTTATTAGACCAGCGTATAAGTCCAGATGTACATCAATATTTGGTTAACACACATCCTAAGGTTCCCACTATATTTGGTATTCCCAAGATACACAAAAATATTGTAGAACCACCATTAAGGCCTATTGTGGCAGCTGGAGGGTCTAAAATGCAAGGCATAGCTATATATATTGACAAAATAGTCAAACCAGTGGTAGTAAAGACTAAACACCTTGTAAAAGACTCTTGGGAATTCCAAGGACAATTGAAACAAGATATTTGGTCGTGAGATTTAATATTCCTGACAATAGATGTTAAAGATTTATTTTCCTGTATACCTAAAGAGGAAGGATTAGAAATGTTTGAAGAGACCTTACTAGCCTATCCAGGCTTTTCCCATGACCAAATATTTGCCATCAGTGAACTAATGGCATTAATATTAGGAAACAGTTTCATCTATTTTGAAGGCCAGTATTTTCAACAACTTAACGGAGTGGCCATGGGCGCAGCCTGCACACCAGTCTATGCCAATATAGTACTACTTGGATGGGAATCTAACTATGTCTTCCAAAGTGATTATCAACAGTATATTAAGTTATACATCCGATATTCGGATAATATTTTTATTTTATGGAAAGTTAGTACAAAGTTAATACCTTTATTTACAGAATACCTAAACAGTACTACATCATTTTTAGTATTCGCTTATGAGTTTAACCAACACAGCATTCATTATTTGGACATAACTATTTCTAATTCAAACAATGGATTTCAATCTAACATCTATAGGAAAAGTACGTTTTGTAATGCCTACCTTCATTTCTCCAGCTGCCATCCCATCACACAAAAGAAAAGCCTGGTCAAAGGACAGGCTATTAGAATAGCTCTTATGAGGTCACTATATAGTGATGTTGAAAAGGAATTCAGCCAGCTAACAAAAATGTTTTTGGAGAGGGAATACCCTAGGAAATTAGTAGAAGACATTCTGGAAGGAGTACTAAAAGAATGGGGAAAAAGATACAACTAGGTATTAATTTGCAGGATCAACATACAGACAATAGTTTGTCTAAAAATTTTGAAAAAGCCTGCATTGTACAGTACAGTCCAATTTCTAAGGAAGTAAAAGAAATTATATCAAAGAATTGGAACATATTTAAAATCAATAGAGATGTAAATAGAGTTGTGGGAAACAAACCCATTTTTATTCACAAAGTGGGTAGAAACATGAAACTATTAATGGAGAATAAAACGGATGGCAATAAGTTTTCAAGTGAAGGAACTAAACCTTGTGGTAGATGTTCACAATGTTCCTACATTACTAAAAACAGTGACATTACATTGGGTAACAATATGGGGAGCAAAATAAAATTCATGAAAGGCAACTGTTTCATGGAAAGGGTTGTGTATCTTGCTTTTTGTGGGACATGCAAAGGATTCTATGTGGGCAAGACAGAGCAAGCCCCTTAAAAATAGAATCTATGAACATAACAACAATATAAAAACAAGAAAGAAACAAATGCTCTTTATAGACATTCCAAAATATGCCAAGGTTTTTTACATTTTAAATTTGGCATTCTGGAAATTATACATATAGAACTAAGGTGGGGGGGGGGTGATTGGAAAAATATACTGAGTAAAAAGAATTGCTGTGGCAGCTAAGATTAGCAGCTAGATTTCCACCAGGTCTCAATGATTGCATTTCTTTAAAATCAGTATTAAAAGAAAGGGCAGATAGATTATAAACAATGGTTATATCCTGTACATGTTCTTTTGTTTGAATTTTTTTATTCTACATTTTTAAATCCACCTTTCTTTGAGTCTGGTAATTGTGTTTTTATACTTAGTTTAACTTTAAAATTTCATATTTTTTAATACAATATGGTTAACTATAACATGCGATTTTAAGCAACAAATTGATTGGGCTAACCATTAGTCAAAGTCATGATTTTTTAAGGTATTTAAATGTTACTTTTCGTACTAGTGTTTATTCTGATGAAGTCTCCCATTAGAGAGATGAAAGCGCTCAATGTTACTATATTCATTAAAGGAAGAGTCTTTACGCAGCTTTGGTGCATTTTTTATTTTTTTTATTGTTTTTTTATACTGCTTTATACACCTTTTTTGGCTGATCAGTAGCAGTAAAGACAACACTTTACAAAAATATAATAAGATATTAAATCCATGTACATACGTTGCGTAGTTGAAAGGTATGTTCTGTAAGTGAAGTTTAATTTCCTTAAGCTGGTGCAGAACTGCTTGTTTATTGCCTTTCATCCAGTGAGTACCAGGATAGGCTTCCACTTTCCTGTCTAATAGCTTGTTTTTTTAGGCAGAATTTTCTACAGAGGTACATTTCACTGGAGCTAGACTGACTTCAGTGTAGTAATAACTTTGCTGTATTTCATTATTCATTCATTCTCTTGCACCCATTTTATACTGTTTCAGAATCATTATGTATATAGGCAGAGATGACCTGACAATCTATGAGAGTAAGCCATAAGAACAGTTTAGATTCATAGATATTTCAAGGCCAACAAATCTTATGACCACTCACACCTTTCCAGTACCGTCCCTGAGGCAGCACCTCCTTTCTCCAGGAGGGCCATACCAGTGAAACCCAGAGTAAATTTGTGGATACCCATCCAGTCACTAGTTTATGTTTAAAGTAAGATAGTGAATCACACTGCTTAACATGTAGGGGAAGTTTATTCCAAAGGTTGTGAAGTGTTGACTTACAAGCATGCCTCTCCACTGTGTTATATTTATCTTTTGGTGAATATTTAAGTCCCTGGTTCTAATATTAGTGAAGATACTGGACTTGTGGAAAAATAGGAGGTCCAGGGCAACTGGGTCTCTAATGGTAAAAATGACTGTCACAGACCCACAAAGGGACAGAGATTTCAGTAGTCTTTCTTAGCAGCTCAGGGACTTCAGGCCTTTGATTTTATCGGTTAGGAGCCTCTGGGATCTTTCTAATTGCTCAATATGTTCCGTGAGATACATCCCAAAGGCTGCTGAATATAAGAGAGTGATTACCTCTTTAGACTGTGATGATATTCCTATGCAATTAGATGGGCTAAATAAAAAATTTTAATCACAACTGTTGTCATGTGATGATCAAAAGACTAGAGCTATCATCCCAAGTTTCCAGATCCTTGACAAAAAAATGTCATTTTATAGTGATGCGTTGGCTATAAAGTATGATGGGGGGGGGGGGTATTGTCTACTAAAAGTGACACTTTACTTTTTAGCATTTAATTTGAGCTTATTTTTAGTACAGCAGTGGTTTACTTGGGGGAGTTCATTCAGGGGAGTCTGTTTATCATAGAGGGACCTAACAACAACTTCCAGTTTGCAGCCATCTGCAAACTTTAAAAGCCAGTGGTCCTGGCTCTCCACTTTAAAATCAAAAAACAAGAGGTCCCAGCATTGTACCCTGACAGACACCACTGGTCATGTTCATACTTACTAATGAGGCATCTACAACTAGCACTGTGTGGGTTTTCTCTTTCAGCCAAATTGTTATCCATCTTGCCACATTTGGGTCGATTTTTAAAGCAATTAGCTTATGTATGAGGCCAACAGAGAGAGAATGATGGTGAAGATGTTTGACAGATCACGATACACCACCAAGGCCATCATCTACAGCTTCTGTAACTCTTTTGAAGAAGTTTACCAGGTTAACTAGACAGGATCTACTCTTCACAAAGCACAACTGTTGGGGCTGAAGTAAAAAATAAGGCTCTTGATATGACGTTAGTTTTGATATACCCCATGGGTTTGCCAATGAGGTTTGTAAGGCTGATAGGACTTTTAACTACCCTGGTCAGTTGTAAGGCCACCCTTATCAAGGGGTATTACCACTGCAGTGCTTCACTCATCAGGGACACAGCCAGTAGCTAGACTTATGTTAAACAGCTTAAGAAGTGTCTTCAAAGCCATGTTTAGCACCATTATGCAACCAGGTATATAATATAAATAAATAAAGATATAATCAAAATAATTGTTGTATAATAGAAGTTTGACTAAACCAAGCATATTGCATACTTTTTTTTCTTATCCAGGTGTTCCAGTGTTATGAAATGTTTTATGGAGAGTAACGTAACTTGTTGACAAGCTGTGTGATGTACGTAAATGGGGCATTTCCTGGCAGTACTGAATATTTTGACTCTGACATTTGGTGAAATGAAACCCTTGGAAAAGGACTCCATGGGCCCAATGCTGCCCCTTGTCCGTATCTTGGCCTTGCCACACCATTTAGATTACTTTTTTCTTATTTTGTCATACTTTGCTGTACTGTTCAGATTTTACATGCATTCTTTCAATACAGCGTAACTGTCCACAATTATATCATAATAAATGAGGAGAAAATAATCAAATTAAGAGGTCTAAGCCCCCCATGTCCCAATTTCATTGAGCTCCAGCTGCTCTGGATTGCATTTTGCAGCTTTTTTCCCAAACCTTTTGAGACAAAGATGGTCTGAACAAAAACTGTGGCTAAAGAAATAAATTTATTCTTATTCTTCATTTTCTTCCCACATCCTGTCACCACCACCTAAATGGGCAAGTCTGTAGTATAATAACTGTGGAGGAAATGACAGAATTAAGCTGATAGACTAGAGGCTGCTTATGCCTCCAAAGCCGTGGGATTCTAGATGCTGTGAGGTACATTTTAGAGTTTTCCCCCCAACCTTTTGTTGCAATTATGGTATAGACAAAAATCATAGCTAACTAAACAAGTTCAGTCTCATTTTTTTCTTTCAAGGAAGAAATATGTTTTTCCCAGGGCTTAAAGATTAAAGCTGACAAAAAAAGTAGTACCCAATAAGCTAAGAAGATAAATGCTTGCAAAGATACATGAATTATATCATAGAATAGTGTCTATTTCCCTGTTAAAAGAAACAAAGAAAAGATACTCACCTTCTGTGTATCTCTCTGATGTTAGATTGGGATTAAAGTGAACGAATAAATGGCCTCAGGCATATATTTCAGGTCGCTGCTGTCACACATCATACAGCTTGCCTCTTCACCCTTACCTGTAAAAGACCGCTACCATCTGTGTATCCATCTGACAACCAAAATGTAGTAACATATCTTAACTTGATCATAGATGTATATTAACAATATGTCAATATACCCCTTTGTCCCAAAGCTAGCCACCTATATGCACTTCTGATATGTTCATAGGTTCATAGGTTCATAGGTGGGTACTAGGCTATCTGCCCGAAGGCATTTTTAAGCCTAGCCAGAATGTGTTGGCTTTCACCACCCCATTAGATTAGTTCCCTGTGCCTCTGTCCAGCAGAGACACTGAAGTGATCCCCGAGGTAAACTTTCTGTTTCCCATCCACTTGTCAAGGTTTCTTTTGAAGAGTGTTAGCAAGGAGTTCTGCCTAATGTAGACTGGGATCTTGTTCCAAAGCATGGGAAGTCTCTGGGACAGGAATCTATCCCTCCAGCACGTCCTATTTATTGTGGGGTGAGTGTGTGGCTCGAGGAGATATGGTTTTCTTTTGGTGGAGCATGTCCATCAATTCTGGGTTGGACATGGCCTTGTATGTCAGGCAGAGATCACCTTTGAGTAGGCGGTATGCAACTGAGTACAACTGGAGTTTCTTCAGTCGAGCTGCATAGGGCATCTGTTTGAGGCCATTGATCCTCTTGGTGAGGTACTTCTGTGGTCTTTCCAGCTGTTGCAGATGTCTTGTAAGGTACATCCCAAATGGGGCGTTGTACTCTAAGATGGGTCTGATGAGTGATGCATAGAGGGGCACAATGACCTCTTCTGATCTGGATGCAAACCCTTTTGTGATTAGTTGGGCTGCATAGGATTTTCTAACCACTTAGGCAATGTGATTATCAAAGGTGAGATTACTATCTACTTGGGTCCCCAGATCCCTTATTATGTCTTCCATATTTAGGGGACTATCACCTATGTGGTAGTTTGTGGGTACTTTGTTTTGTCCAAAGGGGATGACTATGCACTTTTTGGCATTTAGCTTGAGGCCATGATTTTGACACCAGGTATCCGTCTCAGTGAGACCCTTTTGGAGGATGTCTGTGTCAGCTGGAGAGTCAATTATAGCCACTAGTTTGCAGTTGTCTGCGAACTTGGTCAGCCATAGGCCGCCTGTGCTTGCCTCTACCTCTGAGAAGTATATGCTGTACAGGAGGGGTCCTAGGACTGAGCCCTGGGGAACACCATTTGTAACCGGTTTAGAGATGGACCTAGCTCAAGCAACTCTCACCATGTGGATTCTGTCCATGAGCCAGTTGGCAACCCATCTTGTGTCGTAGGGGTTTATGTTCAGGCTGGTGAGCTTGTCTATAATACCAGAATGGGGAATGGTGTCAAAGGCCTTAGCGAGGTCTAGGTAGGCTGTGTGTACCACCTTTCCCTCATCTATAGCCTTGGTAACTCAACTGTCTCAAAGAAGTCCACCAGGTTTAGGAGGCATGATCTGCCCTTAACAAAGCCAAACTGGGTAGGGTCCAGTGTTTGGAGGTTCCCAATGTCTCTGTTAATGAGTTCCATGATGATGCACTCCATAGCCTTGCAGACCAAGGTAGTCAGGCTTATAGGGCGATAGTTCCTAGGATCTGTTGTGTCTCCACCTTTGTGGAGCGGAATAACTGTTGCTGTGTGCCACTCTATGGGTATGTAGCCTGTGGAGAGGCTGAGTTTGAACAGTGTGTTTAGGTGAGGGGTTAGTTCGTCTTTGAGCTCATGTAGGATGCAGCCTGGGACACTGTCCGGTCCCATTGATGCTGTGTTTTTGGCTTTGGAGAGGGCTGTTTTAACCTGAGTGTCTGTGATTTCAAGGGCTCTATATTCTTCTGGTATGGTTATGGGCCCTTGTGGGGGTGAGAGGGGGGCTGAAGTTTGAGCTAAACCTGTCTACCAGGATGTTGGCGATATCAGTCGGTTCAGTGTATTTTGTGCCATTCTGCACTAACTCCGTGCAGATCTGAGCATTGCCACTTAGATTCTTGACATAGCTAAAGAATGCCTTGTGGTTATCTTTGGAGCCCTTGGCAATTTTTCTTTCAAAGTTCACCTTGGATGATTTTATGAGGGATCGTAGTTTCTTGCTGATACTGATCAGGGATGTCTTCTCTTCTTGGGATTTTACTCTTTTCTGTACTAGTTTCCTCCTTCTATTGTATAGCTTGTTTATGGCAGGAGTCCACCAGACTGGTTTCCTTTTCTTGGAGGAGTGAGTCTTGGTTTTGCTTGGGATGGCATGATCCATGCATTCTTGTAGCTGCCCATAGAATGCATTAGTAAAGGATTTTGCAGCTTGGACAGTGTTATCCTTCAGCATGGGGGCTTTGAAACTTTCCACCTCCATCTTAAGTAATGTGAAGTTTGCTTTTGAAAGGTTTTTCACGGTGGCTTTCTTGTCCGGGGGTGGTGGCGGAATATGGATATCCAAAATGATTTATTTATGGTCAGATCTAACCAGCAAGGGGTTGACCCCTGGTGTGGAACTTCGGTCCCCCATGTTGGTGATGACCAGGTCCAATATGTTGTCACCTCTGGTGGGAGTGTTGACCAGTTGAACCAGGGTGTTTGAGTTTATAAATTCTAGGAAAAGTTGGGCAAGGGAGTTAGTACTTGAGTAGTTCTCCTAGTTAATGTTTGGGTAATTGAAATCACCCAATATTAGGGTGTTTGGTTGGACCTTTATGTTTCCCAGTGTTTCCAGAAATGCAGAATGGGGGTCCTGGGTCATGATGGGTGATCTGTAGCAAGCTACAATTTGAATTGCAGTTTTGCCCATTGTTAGTTGCACGTGGATGATCTCTGAAGCATCGTGCTGTGCCACTAACCTGGAGGTGTGGGTATCCTTGATGAATATGGATACACCCCCACCTTTTGTATTTCGGTTTGGGTTCTGTGGCTGAAATGTATGGTATGAGTTGTAGCCTGGTAGTGCTGGGGTGCTCTCTGGAGCCTTAAACCAGGTTTCTGTTACTGCACATATATTGATTTTCTCCATACTGAGGAGTACCTCGAGTGCGTGCATTTTGAGGTTTAGATTTCTGGCATTGAGTAGCATTAGCCTCAGTTTTTTGTTATTTGTGCTATTTACGGTGGTGGGATTGTCTTTTGAGCCTTGCCTAAAAAAGGCACTATGGGGGTGGCAAGAGCCTTGGCAAGTATTCGAAAGCCTAATGGTGACAGGTGCAAGGTGTCTCTAGTGAAGCAGAGTGGCTTGTCGAGCATGTCATCCCAGACAGACAGATACTGGATCCCCTTTGAATGACACCAGAAACTTAGCCAATTATTGAAATTGAGAATTTTGTCTTTATACCGTGGTATCATTCTTGGTGAGGGCAGGATGCTACTCAGGGTCAGAGTCATACCGACCTGGGCTATGTGATCAGAGAGCTCTTCCATGTCTCTTTTCATGTAGTCCAGGGAGGTATGGCTCAGGTCACTCACACCAACATGGACAATGACAGAGTCATATTTGTACTTGTTCTGGAGTGACCTGAGTGCTTGTGTTATGTGGCAGATCCTGGCACCTGACAGGCAGCTAACAGTAACCTTCTCCTTATTCAGCCTAGTGAGTGGGACGTCGGTGTGCCTGACTAAGAGTCACCTATTACTAGTATGTTGGGTATGTTATTTTGCCTTAAGGGCTGTGATTGCATGGCACACTGGTTTTGTGAAGTATGTGTTTCATGGTTTGTGTTGGGGGGTGGAGGTTGCCTGGATGTTTGCTTTGGAGGTCTCTGTTGGTTTTGCAGATTTTTATTTAGAGTCTCCGAGTATGTTTCCATGTATTTATGTGTGTTTTTTGCCAGTGCTGGTTTACTGGGTCTATGTAAGACTGGTGGTGTGATGCAAGTATTTCCCTTCTCCTCTTGACTGTCTGATCCAGTCTTGGGTTGAGAGAGTTTAGCCTCTAGTTTGGCTATATAACTGCATCTCTCGCATGTATTAGTGTTTGGTGGTAGGAGGAGGGGATTGTCTGTGTACATGAGGCAGTTGTAACATTGCCTCAAAATGGCCAGATTCACCAATTGGACTGGAGAGTACACCTGAAACTGCCCTTTGGACATGTGGATAGGTACAGTGAACTGTTTTACTGGATGGCTGGTAAGGTCGAATAGAGAGCCTTGTCCTTCTGTGTAGTACAGGAGGGTATAGTGCTAGGGTTTATAAGTGCTTGCTATAAGTTTTGAGCAAGTGCCGGAATGAGAAATAAATGGCTTGAGTGCTTAAGTTGAAAGTTTGTCTAGTTCCAAGGGAAAAATTGAAGAGGAGACTTTGTGGAGCCAGGAATAGTTTTACCCTAGCTAACTGGCGCTGCCCAGCACGCAAAACCGGGCAAATATGGTATTTATAGCAGGGAAATGAAAGAGAGAGAAATTAGCCCAAAATGGCCAATAAACTACTAATTTCTGGGCTGAAACCACTCCTCCAGGGACAGATAGGCTGCTCAAAGCTCCCCTCTCTCAAAGGTGAACAGAGAAACTTCCTTCTATCCAAGTAAGGTATGGGCAAACACAGAGATTTGTAACACAGCCCTGAATTCAGCACTAACCTGAAAACTGGACTATACTAGCTTAGGAAGGCGGGATACAAGTATACATTTTTTTTTCAGAAAATAAAGCAGATACACTCAAAAAAAGCAGTTTAAAAGCACAGAAAAGGATACTTATTGTTATATATCGCAGATCAGAGTTGTAGTCAATGCCCCCAGTAATAAAGTAGGAAGAAATACAAATACAGTAAAAGAAGATGAATAAAGTGCAATATATATATATATGTATGTATATATATATATATATATATATATATATATATATATATATATATATAAAACAATAGAAAACGAACAAACTGATTTAAATAAGTTACCCAATTAACCAGAAAAAAGCTCAAAACTGTGCCCTGTTCCAGCAGTCTTCAATCAGACAAGTTCTAACTGCACACCCCTGCTTTCTAGGGTGCAGGGGAACCTTCTCCAAAAAAGATGGCCTGGATCAGTGCTCAAGTTATACAAACAAAGCTAGATTCAGCAGGCCTGAATCTGGTCTATGCTACAGCAACAAGACGCACCAATTTCAGAAAGACAGTTCAAATAAGCAGTCACAATAAGCCTGTGACCAGAAATTCCCATCTCAGAAGGGCAGAATCCAGCCACTCCTCCCACAAGAGTGCAGACCACAAAGCTTCTTAATGTAGAATAACTGGCCTGAAGCCCAAGTGCTTAAGCCAGAACTAATACACTTTTAGAATAGCAGACACTGGGCCTTCAATCAGCAATTCCCAGCTTAGAAGGATGTAGGCTACCTGTCCTGCCACAACAGTGCAGACCACAAACCTTCTTAATGTAAAACAGCTTGTATGAAGCCCAAGTACTTAAACCAAAAGACTTAGAATAACAGTTACAATTTAATCAGGCTATGACCAAGCAGTAATAAATGCAGCAGAATAAATAAAATTGAGTACTTTGTGATTCAGAGAAAAGAAAAAAAAATATCACAGCCATCTATTCCAACCTGTCGCTCTTAGACAGTACACTACCCCTACATAAACTGTAGTGGTAATGTGTGCATACCTGTGGGGTATGATTGTGTGAAACCTTAGACTTAACTTCCGCACTGTCACAGCCCCACAAAAGCCACAGTGACATTCTGTGCATAATTGTGAGGAAAATGAAGAATAATGACCACAATTTACCAGTACCAAACAAGTTATAGTGATCTTCAGTATTTACCTCTGACATTTGATTGCGAGGAGAATTTACGAAGTAGTAATCTCAATGTACTCAGCCCCCACCACTCTCAAACACAAGCTATAGCAATCTTCTCTGCACACCCCTCTGAGCAGGGCCAGAGGTAGAACAGGTGAGTCCAGTGCAGAAGCCCTCAATAAGCCTGTATCAAACTCCCCTTCTACAACCAGAGTTGTGGGCACTGCTAGGATCTAGATGTTCTCCGATGCATTTTATGTCTTATTTGTGAAAGATAATGACTTGCATTCTATGGATTACTGTGGTTATGCTCTGAATTTGGGGGAAAGGCAGCTTGTTTATCACCATTCTGACAGCGGAAAGATTCCTAACAAGCTTTTATTAAATATTTATTACTACTGTAAACTTCTAATCATGCACTAGAGCATTCAGTCAGTGGTCACTACAAAAGAGCATTGTAAAGCTGATAGACACTTCACATAGAATTCAAAGTTTAACTGCAGTCTAACAGTCTGAATTGTTTAACAGCTTCCCACCACTCTTCTGTGGTGGCTGCTCTGTGTGTGACAACAGTAAGTGTTCCCACAGGGAAGTAAATATTGTGGGAAGAAATAGCCAGGGAATTGTTATGGCTAGGCTTGTATAGGCCCTAGGGCCGATAGCCTAGTACCAACCTATGAAACTATGAACAGCATTAGTGCACTTTTTTTCTCCAAGTTTTGAATATATGGCTATTGAATCACATACCATACAAGAGCAACACTAGCTTCGTTTGTACATTTCAGTGAAATTTCTGTGAAGTTATTCCAAATATAACTCATATTTACACCGTGTACATCTTGTGTCATGGATATGTTTTTGTTATGGTAGTAGACAGCTGAAAACCTGTTCTTTTAGATTATTAAGTGCCCATTTTGTCTTCTGCCCCACCAGCCTTCATCAGCTTCTGTCACCCCTCTCTACAGCAGGCTGATGATAGTGCTAAGAGTGTGACTTGAACCTTCAGATATTTACTGTCTTGCCTGTTAGATTCTCTGCATTTGGAGTGTGTTGCCACAATGGTGTAGGGGGGAACCCCCCTCCCCGTGCTATGTAGCTTTTAAAGATCCATTAAGGCACAACTTTTTAACCATCAGGTTCAACTTTAAATGCTATTAAGCTTTTTCAACAAAACTCTAGGTAAAAATATAAAACAGTAAAACACACAGAGTGCATTAAAATAATATATTAATATAGATAAAAATCACACAGAACAAATAAACAATTAAAAATGTTACTCATTATTTAATACTACCCCACTCACATTACATTGATTTATTTTATTGAATGTTTGTTTCATTTTGTGTATAGTTGTAGTAACTTGTTTTATGTTATGTAAGATTTATTGATTTGTACAGTGCTTAGGGTTTAAGCAATTAAATACACAAACTCTGAGACAGCAATATAAGAGAGCTACACGAGGAAAAACCATGAGAAAGGACAAGGCCCTGGTGTGAGTTGCTAGAAAAAGCATGTCACTGTGGTCTAAAGAGTGAATGAGTTTCAAATGTGCTTCTTAGTTTAGACTATCTATTACAATTTGATGCAGGACAGTGGTGATGTTGTCATCTTTTTTATTCTTTTTTTTTTTAACAATTGGTCCCACACTCCCAGGTCTTTGCCCAGTGGCTGCACTGATAACACTTGATCAGCCAGTTTGTTCCAGGGACATGGCATGGGAGATATTCTTAGGCTGGGTGAGGCCCTACAACTCATTTGTTTCTCCCCAGGTATCCTCATAAGCCCTTCTGCTCCACAGTGAGATTTGGGTGGTAGGGAGTGAACCAGTTTTCTGGGACTGGGAGATAGCCGACAGTCTTCACATTGGGACACCCTTCCCTCTCAGTGACTTCTCTGTGTCTGATACTACTGTCCTCTGTGTGATTCCACATGCTGAATTCCCCTTGGTTTTACTGGTACTAAGCACCGTGATACCAAGCCTTAGCTGGCTTGAACTTAACTGGGTGACACCTAGTGCTCCTGGTCGGTATTTTTCATGTGATGAACTAGAACTTCCCCCTCCCCCCACCCCCCACAAGATGGGTGAGGTAGTACTGACTGATCACGCCAGTCCTCATCTGCCAGCTTCTCCTGGCACTCAAGCAGCTATTCAAACTCAAGTCTGCTCTAGCATATGGCTGGAAAGTGACACTGTCATCTTGAGGGAAATGCAACTTTCATTATTCAATGATATGTTTACTCAGCCTTCCCAGTTGGAAGAGAAAAGATTAATATTCCGGTTTGTAAGGAACTGACAAATATGATGTACAAATCAAGAATAACATAAGGACTAAGGCAGATCATAAAGGTTTCTAAAAATCTTATAAGATGATAAATAACACATATGCAGAATCTGAAGACATGCTTTACATACAAAAGATCATGCAATGTGTAACTAAAGTATTCTCTTTTTGAATTCTGCTGAATAAAAAATAAAAAAAAGAACTTATGTTGCATACATTCCTCTCAATGTCCCTGATTTTCAAGGATGGTCCTGATCTTAATTTCCAGGCAATGTTCACTATTTTGTAATTGTTAATGGGACTCAAGTGTTTCACTATGAAGGTAATAACTAACAATCTCCATCACTGACAGTACCACGTAGGCATACAGCTTACATAGTCCGCCACATTAGAGTACCTGTAAAAAGAAGCTATTCCCTGCTCTCTTAGTGTGACACCATTAGGAAGCCTTGGTACTGTGATCTCTTTATAACACATTTAGCAGATCAGTGCTGAGAGAGTTGCTGAAGTAATACTTCATATATGTCACTCTGGCCCATGCAGTTTTTATAATAAATTAACGGCGCCTACTGCTCAAAATACTTATCCTCTGTGGTTTGAGCAAACAGAACCTCTTAGTTCAATTGTTTTGTTACCAGGCCGTTATTAAATAACGATTATAAACAGTAATTTTATCTCTCAAGGGTCCTGTTAAGTTGCAACATTTTTTCAAGAGCTGTTTACAAGCAAAGTATGCCAGCTCTACTTGGCACACCAAAGAAACTGTACTGTTCTTTCTTTATTTTATCTGGGAACACAGGAACAATACTAGGAAAGTGATCATGAGGACCATAAGATACTGGCCATATAGACCTTTGAGAAGACACATTTAAAAGTTCTTAGAATGGGAGCTGTTCTTACTGAAGACATTTTGCAAACTTAGTGACTGACACTGATCTTATAATACTGGATTATGTTATAAACGTGTAAGTATACTAACATATCTGCAATGGTAGAGCGGTTTTTCAATATATATATCTATATATATATATATATATATATATATATATATATATATATATATATATATATATATATATATATATATATATATATACTGTTGCAGAAATGGCTTTGTTTACTACTGCTGCTGGCAAACCGCAGAAGTTTTAATTTAAATTGTACTACTTTATTTAGAGATGTTCCCTTACAGAATTAAGGTTCTGCAGAAATGTCTTTGTTTTACTACTGCTGCTAGCAAACCGCAGAATTTTTAATTTAAATTGTACTACTTTATTTAGAGATGTTCCCTTACAGAATTAAGGTTCCATTATTCAATCTCACACCAGTTTAACACTATTTACATTGTATCTCTGAAATAGTCATTGTTAAATATGTCCTTGTTATTACATGTCTGTACTTTATGTGGAGCTTTTCTCCCCGGGGCTCTGCTGAAAATGGGCTCACACCCAGTTGGACTACCCCAGTAAACAAATATAAAATAAAAATAAAAATAAATAAATAAATAAAGTATAGTGATAAGAATCTAAGATGAGTAAGTAATGCATTGCTGTACTTGTTCCTATTTTCTTGTAAATAGAAACTGATAATGTATTCATTCATCTGAAGGGAATAACCAAACCCCAGAAGCAATAAAGGTCAGTAAATTTCTTCCACAGTTTACAGAGGGTAATAATTTTGATAGTTTTGTTCATATATTTGAAAGAGTATGCAAACAGTATAATGTTGACCAAGGGCTCTGGGTATGGTTCCTGACCCATATTATATTGTAACTGCTGCTTCTAAATTGTCTGATACTGATTGTTTAAACTATGGTAGTAAAACAATGTTTACTGGAATGTTTTACATTAACATCAGAAGCTTACAGAAAAAAAGTTTTGTGAGCATAGATGCAAAGCAGATGAAAGTGTGTGTGATTATATTGCTGAGTTAAGCACTTATTTTCATAGGTGTGTGAGTGGGTGTCAGGTTACCACTTTTAAAGGGCTGGCAGACCTTTTGTTGAGGGAACAAGCCCTTTGCCTGAGGGCATAAGAATCTGGTTGGCAGACAGGAAGAGTAACTCTGCAGATGAACTGGGGAGAAAAGGAGATTTCTACTTAGCAAGCAGGGCATCACTGCACAAGAAGGGGGTACCCAGCACTGCACATGGTTATAGGGGAACCCATGGTAGGCAGTCTAAACCACCACAATAGAGTACATCAGTAACAGGGGAAGCCACTAATTCAAGTACATGGTCAGGACCAAGGGTTAGATGTTTTAAATGTAACCAGAGGGGTCATGTAGCATACAGATGTCCACTGAGGCAAGGTGGGGAACAAAAGGTGAAGGAGCCAGCAAGTGAGAATAACAGCATGCCAGTGGTAAGTTGACTGGAGACACTGAAGTTTGTATCCTATCTTAGTGGATGGAAGACAGGCCACTGCTACACAGTCTCTGACATAACCATTGTGAAGCCTGCAGTGGTTAAAGAGGAGCAGTACTTTCTTGGGCAGTCCACACCAGTCAGAGCTTTAGGAGGGACCGCATTCCTAATACCTTTGGCCAGGGTTCACCTTAACTGGGAGGGTGGAAAAGGAAGCAAGCAATTAAGTGTGTTTGAGGATTTCCCTGCAGATGTCTTGATAGAAATGATTTTGATAATGCAGTACCTTGTGTGCATGCAGCTACATGCAGTCAGGCTTGGAGATAGGTATATGTGTCAGATAGCCTGTGAGAGACCCAGATGGACCCCACACCTGAAGCTGGGGCTGGTGAGGCGGCTGTTTTAGGGAGGCAGCTACCCTGTAGCAATGAGCCTGAAAGTGAGCCAGAGATACTGTTAGGCACTGATGTCAAGTGTACAGGATAAATGCAAGGGCAGAGGTGAGTGGTAGTACCCAGGCTGACAGTGAGGCACCACTGTCAGAAGAAACCAGGCTTCCAGTGGAAAGGGAACTGGGAAGGGTCTGAAAGGTAGAGTTGAGATAGGCTCAGCTTTTGGACACTACTGTACGAGGCTTGAAGGAGGTAGATAAGGAGGCACCTGATTTTCAAGTAAAAGGGGAGTCTGTATACTGGAACAAAGGGTTAATGTATAAAGATTAGATCCCTGAGGGAGGGCTAGAGGGTGAGGTAGTAGAGCAGTTATTAGTGGCCAGAGTCTTCCATCTGGCACTTCTAGCCATAGCCCATGACATTCCTTTTGCAGGCCATATGGGCATAAAGCATACCAAGAGACATATTATCCATAACCATTTTTTGGCCTGGGATTGGAAGGGATGTAACAGGGTACTGCAGGACCTGTGATTAGTGCCAAAAGGTAGGTAAGGTGAGAGACAAGGTCAAGGCTCCTTTGATGCCTTTGCCTGTGATATGGGAGCCACTTTAAAGGTTAGCTATGGATATTATGGGGCCTCTGAGTACCCCAAGTTCCACAGGAAAGAAGTATATCCTGGTGGTAGTAGATACCCTGAGGCAGTGACTCTGTCCTCTATCGAGGCAGAGAAGGTGGAAAATGCTTTCTTAGAGATTTTCAGCAGGGTAAGTTTCCCAAGAGAAATACTGACTGACCGAGGTGCCAATTTCCTGTCAGACATGCTGACTTCTCTGTGGAAGTGCTGTGGGGTGAAGTATGTAAAAACCACCCCCAGACTAATGGTCTTGTGGAGAGGTTACCATGCTATGGGCATTTGCAGACCAGTGTAAGAGAGAGTAGGACAAATATTTGTCTCATCTGCTGTTTGCATTCAGAGAGATACCCCAGGAATCCACAGGTTTTTCACCCTTTGAGTATTGGCATAGAGTGAGGGAGCCCTGCTGCCACCAGTCAGCTACCCTAAGGCTCTTGCAAAGGGTACCCAATTTACTGTGTAAAATTAAAACTAATGCAAATGGTAGAGTATGACCAAAGCAGCAAGGCTTTCAGGAGTGGCCACAGTGTCACTAAAACAAGCATAAGTACTCTCAAGATGTTAAAAGTATTCTCTAAAGGACCAGCCACAATGAAAGGTGTTAAAATATTTAATGATAAATAATAAAACAGAAACCAGGAGTATACTGAATACAATAAACAACAGAGTTTCAACCACAGAGATATAAAAAAAATAATACAGTTGTATAAGTTGTTGTGTCTTTCAGCTTTTCCCGGTTAGGGGTCGCCACAGCGGAACTCCGGTCCGCTAATGATTGGCAGTAGATCTTTATGTGCCAGGTTGCCAGCTCTGACGCACAACCTTCAATGAAGGTACGCCCATTCATGCATGTCTCCACACAGAAAACGCTCTAGCTGAGAATCGAACAGGACAACGTCTTACTGTGAGGTGACAACGCTACCGCAGCACCACCACCACAATCATATTTGCAGTGGTGGATCTGGCTTTCAATATATATATCATTGCAGAAATGTCTTTATTTACTACTGCTGCTGGCAAACCACAGAATTTTTAATTTAAATTGTACTACTTTGTTAAGAGATGTTCCTTTACAGAATTAAGGTTCTGTTATAGTAATAAGAATCTAAGAGTAGTAAGTAACGCATTGGTGTAGTTGTTACTAATTTTTTTGTAAACAGATATTAAGCACATCCTGAGGCAATATTCTTTCCAGATTTGAAGAGGGATGGATCACGAAGAAAAGTAAAATACTGTATGTACAAGGAAAATGTTTTTATAATTAAATGTGCAGCTACAGTAGTTACATGAACTGATATTTGGTCAGTAATATCCAACAGGGTGCTGAAATGAATCCAGTTAAAGGAAAAGAAGACGGAGAAGAAAAAGTGAAGTGGGCCACGGAAGGATGGGGGGGGTAAACTGCAACAGGGAAGTTAGAAATTATAATTTCATGTACTGTATGGTGGCAAGGTTCTCTGTGTTTAGACAGAAAATATGTGCAGAAGTGACAAGAGTGAGAAATAAGAGGGGCTTTGTCTTAGCTTTGGACAGCAGTAAGAGAAGTCAGTCTGTTTTATATTGCTGGAGCAAGACAGAAGTGAGAAAAAATGGACAAAGTCACCTAGAAGGGAGTAGCAATGGGAACCATAGAATGTAAAAAAGTTAAGGAAGTCAGCATCAGACTCAAGCTAAACTCAACTGTTTATATAAAATTAAGGGATGGTACAAAAATGGAGGAAGGTGAATAAGCAATGGTGTGTGTAAGGAAATCACAGTGTTATAAAAGTTAGAGTAGTCAGAAAGAGTTGTTGGTTTTAGCTGTGACCCTTTGAAAACAGAATTTTGGAAAATGTTACCCTTCATAAAAGTGACAATAGCTGAGTTGGGACAGGTATGGTGGTAAAGCCCACTCTATGATTTGTTCCATGTGTTTTAATTAATTAATTAAGTTGATATTTACATGCAGGATTTTAGTACTTGCTGTTAATTTTTCAGGGATTCATAAAAAATAAATTATTGCAGAGTTAACTATAAGCTCTCTTATTATACAACGACTGCTCATGGCTATTCAAAAATGAGCATGGTGATTGGACAGCCCCACCAGAGGGCTTATTGTAAGTTGAGCATATACCAATAGAAAAAAATCCACCCACTGTAGTACTATTGAGCAGCCAGACTTTCTGTTTGAATATGCTGGGAGACAGCAAAATATGAAAATAATTAGGTATGTTCTGCAAAACTAAAGAAACAGAAGCATACCTAATTTTCCGTGTATTTCTTCAATGTCCCTAGTAAAATCCTAACTTTTTAGACATAAAAAAATAGCAATTGATATTCACTTTTCTCTGCTGCTTCTTCTGCACTGCACTAACGTACTCTGTATGTGTGTGGGGATGCAAGTCCCATACACATGCACAGTACATCAGTAAACAAAATGCAGAGGAACACTTCAGAGCCCTTATACAAAGACATTATTTAAGAAAGGTAAGCAATTTCTATCTTAATAATGCCATTGTATAAAAGCAATAATCTACTCCTCTTTGTGGGTATAGCAGGATTTACCCATGGTTGGCTTTGTTTAATCACTCATTCTTCGCTCTCCTGATGAAACCACACCAACAGTAGGAAATTCCTTTTATACCCACACCCACTTGTGTGTTACTGTTTAAATATTGTTTAAGAAAATAAGATTCATTATCTTGTAGAGTTCTGATTCAAATCATGAGGCTGTGATGAATATTTTAAGATCTACCAAGAAAGAATGTTTAGAGAGTGCTTCTTATTTATTTTTGGTTTAAAGTCTATACACTATTTTTTCTGTCTTGTTTATTGTAATGCTCTATTATTTTCAAATGGATTTGCCTTTGAGTTTTAAAATTTCTAGGCCAAGGCCAGGAAACAAATGTTTGTTTCACATTTTGTTAATCCAAAGGGGAATGACTTTTTCTTTAGTAGTGGGATGGCATCCCTGCAGAAAGTAACACTGGTAACAGTGATGCGAATAGAGTGGGCAATTCAGAGATAACAGGCAACATGCCCATGTTAGGGGAAAGATACTGCTGCATGGATCATATGCAAATGACTGAATAATCATATGGAAGTAAGGCTCCCAATGTAAATGATGTACAGTAATTATGTATATGATTGCGTTAAACAGGGCAGAGTGATTCAGAGATGTATATGGTGCAAAAAGCCATGTTAGCACATCCAAACTTAATTCGTTGCAGACATTACACGGGTTCCTTTAGAGATCCAAACAGTATCACCAGTGCGGGGAATCACCTGAGTCCTTCAGCATGCTAGCAAATTACTAAAAGCTAACAAGAGTGAAAAATAATACAGTCTCAGATGCTGGAGGCAGGCCTATTCATACTCTTGTAAAATAAAAAGTATCATCAGAGAAGCAAATATAACTAGATTAATAATCTTTCCACTACATGACTAAGAAAATGAAAAAAAAACACTTACATCATAATTTTAAGGATGATGATGTTTATTGCCAAATCTCATAAGCACCTGAAACAGAGACAGGACTCTAACATTTAGAGTAGACACTGTTACATTCTGTAAGGTGTGTCTGTGCACCTTTGCTCTGGAAAGAGATGAATGTAGCATTGAACTTGGGGTGGGAGGTTGGTATAATGGTTAAGGTGTTTACCTTACAGACACAAGGTGCAGGGTTCGATTCTCACATGGGGTAATTGGCTAGGCTTAAAATGGCCCACAAGGGCACTTAGCCTAGTACTAATCTATGAACCTACTACAGGAGTAGAACAGTGATTCATCATTACTGACCACAGCAGTGTTTTTTGCTGTATGATATCTTCTGACCTGCTTGGTGTATTAAGTGATATAAAAAGGATTTATCATTTCACTACAGCTTTTGAAAGTGAGTATACTCAGGAATAACTATACCAAATTGGACTGTATACATGGCTAGATGAATAAGAAATAACAATATAATAGCCTAGGTGTTAAAACATTAAAGGCAGCTTATTACAGGACTTGTGTTGAACACAGCTCTGTAGATCTGAATATGCCTCTCTAAGTCTGAAATGAACTGCTCAGGATTAAAAGACATTCCTGAGACCTAAGCAGGGTTACAGAGATGGTGTACTGGGGAACAGTGAATAGAAACACATTTTAAACTAATATACTATTTAACTACAATGAGGTTGTCTCAATGACCATAGACTAATTAATTAAAACAGACAGCCATGAACAGTACTGAAAAGAAACTCAAATTAAACTAATAATATTTTGGTACTAATCATCCATTTCAATAGCTATTAAACTAAATTAAAATAAATGTGGAGGCCATAATGAAAGCATTTCACCTTTAGTGCTTTTTTCAGTCTGGCCAAAAAGGCTTACATCAGAGAGAGTAGCAACCAGTTGATGTAAACACAGATCTAATGATAATTATCCCAGTGGCATAAATGCTCCATTCTAACTATATTCACTGTGAAGATTCATTTAGATTCTATGCTCTTAACTTCCAGCATACCCTTTTCCTTTCATTTTGCATCCATCATTTAGGATCAAGTAATAAAAGTGAATGACTGGGGCATTTAATGTCTTTTTTCTACTGGTGAAATTCATTGCGTGGATTATATAACATTTTATGAACTTTATTCTTGACTTAGATTGTTTAATCTGATTTCAAGAAGTCCAGTTCCCTTAAAATGGCAGACATTCAATTATCTGTGCAATAAATAAATAAATAAATAAATGTTTTATATATATATATATATATATATATATATATATATATATATATATATAATGCCAAACCTTCATTCTGTAATCTATAGGTTTTAGCACGAGTGTTTGAAATTCACAGTTTGGCTTTATCAGTTTCAGAAAACTGGCATATACCCTTAGCTAGTGTTGCCCAAATGGGACACGAATAATACCGTCACTCTTCTTTAGTAAACTACGGTAGGTATAAATAACATAAATGAAAGGATTTATCAGATTAGATTGTAAAATAAAAAATGTATCAATGACCAAGATATAACAAAGAATGAACTTATAGTCTAAAAGAGAGACTATGACCTTCTTTATAAAATGGTAACATTTAAGTAAAACATGGATTATAATAACATTGATGCCATTACCAGAAATTAATCAGACTTGAAATGTAACCCTCATTGCCAAATATCTGTCAGATTTTTCTCAAGTCATCAAATTATTATAGTGTAACATTTTATAACTTCACTTATTAATAAAAAGAGAATGTTAGTCAATATTCTCTGTAGTTCAGATCATCTTGTATACTTTAAGAATACATGAAAAATAGTGAGTACACAAAAACTAAAAGGAAACACTCAGAAAAAAATCTACTAATGTAAAAGAGCTAAAGTAGTTTTCTAAAATGTTTAACCATCTGCCAGATTCAGTGCATTCAGTTTGCTTCATTGGAAACGTTGTCTGTTGTGGCATTTTTTTTTTTTTTTTTGCAGAAAAATATACACCGAAAAATAGGAATAGTAAATGCCTGCTTTAGATTACTGGCAGGCTTGGACTGAAGAAAAAAGTTTACAAATAAGTCAGTGGTTTCCTTATAATAATGAAGGTGATCATACAGCACCCACATATCAGAAAAGATTGAGCAACCAAACTTCAATATTTTCTAATGCAAGGATGAGTGGATAGCTATTCCTAGACTAACATAAATGCAATGAAAGATAAGCTCAGACTTTTATAGACAAGTCTTTGCATAAAGTTAATGCTCAGCCTTACTTTAAATATATTTCCTTTATAATATCTAGGTTAATTCAGTTCATAGTATAACATCATATGTTTTGCTTAAACTTTTTTTCCTTTTGAGAACTAAATCATTTTGCCTGTTATCTATACAGTTTTTCTTTGTTTGTGCAAAGAAAAAAAAAAAAACAGATGAATTCATGTTGTTGATGCATGTTTTCAATATTTTCATTTGATTTGAAAGGATTCCTTCCCTTTATGTACCCACAAAAGGTCCATACTTAGTACATTAAACCTCTCTCTCCAATGTGTCTACTATGGGTACCTATTACTTGATCGACAAGTCAAAACAGCGACACTCACATGTTCGACTCCACATCATCGACACTTCATAACATCGACGTTTCAGGTAAGCGATCTTCCCCCCTCACAGGACCCATGGTAGCACTCGTTTCTGTCTTTTAACGCGTAAGGTTTACGTCATTCTTCAAAATGTACCCTGACAGCGTTGTCCTTACCTTCTTCATAGTGAAACGAGTGCTACCATGGGTCCTGTGAGGGGGAAGATCGCTTACCTGAAACGTCGATGTTATGAAGTGTCGATGATGTGGAGTCGAACATGTGAGTGTCACTGTTTTGACTTGTCGATCAAGTAATAGGTACCCGTCTACTATACATTTGCATAATTTTATACAAACAAAAAACTTTTATTGTTGACCTATTGAACTATATCAATGTAAAATTATGTTCCTAATCTTCTTTTTAATGCAACTTTAACTTTATGCATGTAACCCAACATATGTGAATCTTTTTGCTATAACTGCTATTATATCAATATTGTTTAAAATTGTACTTATTTAAAAATGTACTACTGGAGCTTTTCTCCTAGGGTCTCCACTGAAAATGGGCCACAAGCCCAGTTGGACAAACCCGGTTAACAAATGTCAATAAATAAATAAATAAATAAATAAATATAAATGAATAGTTTATTTGGTAACCAGGTAGAGCACTGATCCATATGAACCTTTTTCCTGAGTCAACTAAAACGCTCTGTCTGGTTAAGACTTGCTCAGAGACGTATATTAAGTAAATGAAAGTGGGGGAATCAAACCATGGGCTACAGGATTCAGCTCATTGGCCTCCAATAGCTTCTGTGATAACTGCCATAAACATGAAACTTTTTTCCCTATTCTTTATAACTGATGGATGGATGCAGGCATTTTTAACCGTATTTGGATATGAATATCAGTTTGTTATAAACAGTAAAATGTGCTGCCTATACTATTTTAGAAAGTAACCATGATTAGTCAGGGTAGGTCCTTGTAGTTATGGCCTACACTGTTTATATATTGGTGTTACAATTTAAAACATAAATCATAGAAAGTTGTTTAATGTGTGACAAACTTTGCAGCTAATTTTTCTCGTTGTACAGTAAAAATGCAGTTAATTTTTGCAATATTTAAAGCAGGTGATATTGCAAAAAATACTAATAGATGTTTGCATATACTTCATTCTTGACGCCTGGAGTGTTGTTTGGATTATACTAAAATGGTTACTGTTTGATAAAAGACTTGCATTTATATTATAGTTCAGTGTTTCAACCATGATGAAGCAATCATTGAAAAAAATGTGTCATGACCCAATAGACCATGTACAGTGGCTCTGTGAAAAAAGATTACTCTCAAACATCTATAAAGTATTTGCCTTTATAGATTACAGCTTACCAAACACTCTCTCAACAAGAAAAGCCATTGAAGCACTTCCACTGCAGTTGTCAGGGAAGCACATAGCAGGTAAGTGATACACATGTATAGGATAGAAGCAGAAAAACAGAACAAGTCCTAAGGGATTTGAACCCATGACCCTGTCCTGTAATAATCTACCAAGCACTTCCTTAACAAGGTAAGCCATAGACGCACATGCACTGTAGATGTCAGGGGGAGTATATAACCAGTAGTGTTACACATACATAGAACTGAAGCTGTAAGGTAAAAGAATATATACAAACCTGTGCTGATTTAAACACTCAACAGTGTTGCAACACTGTATATCACAACATTAGCATTAACAGTCTGAGCTATGGAAGCAGTCAGACAAAAGGCACAAGCTTTACCCTATATCAAATTTGCACACTGCTGTGCAATGGCACTCAGGTCATTTGCATGGACAACAGCAGCCAAGGAAATAAACATGGTATATGACATTGACTGGACTTCGTTGTTGCTATACAATAAACAGTAGCATTTCTCATCGGGTGTACATGGGCACTGAAGGTACTCTTTGCAACTGCTGCTCATGGTATGACCTGACCACAACAAGATAAATAATGAAGAATCACCTTTGATACATGCTAACAGGCTTGTAAAATAGATGACTCAAATATGTATATTAAGTTTAACTGTATCAGTATCAGCATAGTAGTCACTGCAGCTTTTTGTTGTATTTGTATTTTTCTCTTCCCTCCCCCAGGGATTGACCAGATTAAAGGCTGGAAATGGAACATAGGAAATACATAAAAGGGGAAGCAAGCAGAGGGTAGAATGGAAGGTGAGGAAATAAGGAATAAGCAAGATAGAGATAGGGTAGAAGGGAAATACATATAGATAGATAGATAGATAGATAGATAGATAGATAGATAGATAGATAGATAGACAGACAGACAGACAGACAGACAGATAGACAGATAGACAGATAGATAGATAGATAGATAGATAGATAGATAGATAGATAGATAGATAGATAGATAGATAGATAGATTGTTTTTTTTGGGGGGAGGGCAGCTGCCTGTTTTATTTTTATGCAGAAAAGGGAAAGATGGAGATGAAAGTAAGGAAAGTAAGAGGAAGGTAGGAGGATTAATTGTGGTAGCAGGAGAAGATAAACATGACATGATGTGGGATAACAGAGTGAAGGAGGGGGAACACATTGGTGAAGGAGACATCAGACAAAGAGAGGGAAGACAATGGTGAGGGCAGGACTGAATGACCAACATGTCTGAGTATGGATACAAAAGGGAGGAGTACACAAGGATAGGATTGGGATTTCTCAGCTGTAGGCCCTGCCAATTCAGATCCAAAGTGAGATTTCTCATACTCTGGATACTGTCACCTCTGTGTTCTATCTCAGATGAGGAAGCCAGTGCTGGGCAAGGACACAACTCAACAAGTCACCAGGGCATGCTGGTCAGTGCAGGCATACAGCTCCTGTCGATGATATCCCCCACAATTTCTTTCAGCTGCTGATGAAACAAAGGCAGCATGTCTACTTACACCGCTACTGGTGAGTACAACAGGACAATCTTGTGATGTAGGGCTACATGACACAGGTGGAGCAGGTAGGGCAGAAAGTGAAGAGGCAGCTGTGACTTGCTGGGACCCAGAAGTACTGGGTGCATCTGGTGGTGGTTGTGATGGTTGTGTTGGTGGTAGCACTGCTGCTGCTCACACCTGTAATCTATACAGATCTTCACAGAATGTCCAGATTTTGGCCTCATATTTTTGGTCTGTTTTTTCATAAAATTGTGGTTTTCTGGCAAATTAGTGGCAAATCATTAATGACTGAAGTTAGAAAACAGTGACAGACATCTGAGTTGCAGACTTCATATCCTTCACAAAATTCATACTAATGCAAAACACGTTATTCCATCAACTTTCTAAGTTTGTAAGAGCAATATTTAAACCTTGCCCTATGTTTGGGCCTTTGCACCACTTTATTTATGGCTTTGTTCAGATTTCTTGCTCTAAGAGGTTCAAAGGTATGCTGCTGCTGCCACCTATGGGGAGCTGACTGGCCTATGTCAGTGGAATGGATGCAGGTCATTGTGTTGTTGCATGCAATAGTAAAAGAATAGGAAAGAAAAAATAAACAAAAAAAATGTAAGAGAGAAGATAGTGACAAAGGGGAAGGTGAAGGAGAAATACAAATACAATGAAAAACTGCAGTGACTATTATGCTGATACAGTTAAACTTAATACACATTTTTTGAGTCATCTATTTTACAAGCCTGTTAGTATGTATAAATCAATGCTGGACTTGAACCTACAGCCATCACCAGGTGCAGTTTGACAGACAGGATTAACATGCTGAGCTATTTGGACAGGACAACACATGCCTCTATTCATAGATGCAATACTGATATCTGAGACTATAATATGTATACAAAGGAAACATGCTGATCAGACATAGATATTTCATTCACAGGTGAAAGGCACAGGAATGATTTCGATTTTATATTGCGACATGACTACTCTGGCAATACTGATGATATTGCAGGCATTGATCGTTTAATGCTGCAGTTATACTAATGAGACAGAATATACACCCAAATATTTGTCAGAATAACAGCACTGTGTGTTGGGGGGAGGCTTGAACCCACCGGCATCCTCACAATGTAGGAGTACAGCCTTAACATCCTGACATACTTGTCCACCTAAACAACAAGATGCATGAACAAACACACAAATTACAGTGAGCAGTCATACTCCTACATTTTAGCTCTGGCAGTAATGACAGAAGCAGCACTTATACATGAAAGCAATACATTTTTGAATGAATTTGTACTACTGCTAATATTGAAAACATGGCATTATGAAGCATGGATATGCACCACAGTGCTCTTTGAGGAGCTCTAGTCTGCTCCCACAAAGCTACATATCTCTTTCAATCTCTTAAAGTTCTATAGTTGTAAAAAGAGTACATTCTGTACTATTTGTGGTTGGCATGCAATGCCAGTTTAAATGTGTACCTAATATAACAATCGTACTTACAGTACATAAAGAAGCAGCTGGACTGCAGCCCCCCAGACCCCCTGCTAAAAAGAGTAAAAAAAGAAAGGTGCTAACAAAGAAAGTCAACTATTATTTTAAATTAAAAATAATAGTTGACTTTCTGTTGTGCTCTGGGTCCTTGGAACGCCGTGTATTTGCATGTGCAGAGTTCCAAGGAGATCCAAAACAACAACAACAAAAAAGAAAACTGCTTCTTACAATTACCGGGCTGTTTTGAAAATAGTCCAGTATTAGGCTTCCCAATCATCAATCAGGTTTGATCGGCAGCAATTGGCAACGACAGAAGCATCGCACAATGAGAGACTTGTTGGACTGCTGCATGATGCAACAAGGAGCCCTTCCTATACGGTCAGGCTGCCTCAGATGCCCAAGAGGAAGGAAGTAGTTAATGTGGAGGAAAAAGTATGAGAGCTTAAAAAAATGTATTTAATTAATTAATTAATTTATTCATTTATTTTAAAGAATTTTTCAGGTACTCTGAAGGGGTCGTAGGGGAAATGTTTCACTTGGGTACTTGTGCATACATGGACAAACTATTAAAAGAGTTGTTCAGGGAAATGTTTCATTTTGGTGCTTGTGCATATATGGTCAAACTACTGAAAGGATCAATGTAGAATGAAATTATGGTCAAATCTGTGTAGGGGGTCCAATTATTGCTATTCTTATTTTATTACATTCTGATATCTGAGGTTTATTCCGTCAATTAATCTGGCTTTAATTGTTGGATGCAGGGGTTTACTGTGGATAAAAGTGATAACACCATTGTCATTTTAAGATAAACATTTATTTTTCTAGGTTTGCAGAAGTAGTGTGCATAACTTTTTTTTCACTTTCTGTAAAAATCAAGCACCAGCATTGCTCTTAATAAGTAGCTCTCTGTGGAGGTCTGAGCAGGATGTGAGGGACAGTAACACATCACCGGTAGGGTGTTGCACTGAGTGGTGTTGTCATGTAATAGCATTTGGTTCTCCTGTTCAGTTTTTTGGCTGTTCATTCCCTCTATGTGAAGTTCTATTTGTGGATTTTATCCAAGTGCTTCAGTTTCTTCTCCCAGACCCTCAGCAGTATATGCCTATGGCCATCTGTTCTTTTACTTTTCATCCCAATCTAATACTAGAGTGGTATACAGAAGATAACTCTCTTTTCAGAGGGGAAGGAAGGCAGGCACTATTCCTAGAAAGAGTAAATATATTTTGCAGATGCTTAGAATGAGGTGGTACTACAGGCTTTTAGTTTCCATAGGTGACAACTTTTTGATGTTCATGCAGCTGACTAACTGTTTCATGACCATGCCTGTGCTGAGATTGTCAGGAATGTTAATGTGGTGTGTGGTCAGGATCATGGCTATGAAATGATCTACCACATGGCCAAAGATATGATCTGTGATGCCACTCACAGAGCAGAAGCTGTGGCAAGGGAGCATAGGCCGACAGCTGGGTAGGCACCAGTGAGTTTCCAGTGTGGATGACTCAGGTATATACTCCTTTAGTGCATCACTAGCAGGAAGATGTCTCTACTTCTTAATCACTGTAAACTTCACTAAATTTGTATGAGTGGTATACAGGTAGATTGGGGAGCCAACAAACATGGCCATATGCACACGATATGGCCAGAGGTATTCATTTTTACTATGTTTAGAGCTGTAAAAATATAAGTTGCATATGTAATTCTGATGCTGGACCATACCTATACTGGATGCTTTTGGTTTGGTGTCTTCACATGTGATTCTTCATCAAGCACCACCACAATGGAACTGCTCTATTGGATGTTGGAGGATCTGTAACCTCTTATAATGATGGTGAGATGAGCTGGAACAGTCAGGTGGTGCAGAGCATGTGCATGACACAGGGAGTGTGCCCACCACATCCTTGATACAGACCATGTATGTAGTCTCTATGCCTATGGATACCAATGCTCCACAAATTTCAGAGATGATGGGGACATTATCAGTTGGGGAAATGTGCTGACTGTGAGCAGACAGATGTACTCAAAGGCATGGAGGTCTACACAGGGGTGTTGCTAATGGTGCTCACCAGAGACACGGCTACCTCCCTCCCCTGAGTTCGATGTGTCAGTGGCTTCAATGCAACATATGTGCAGGGCCATTGTGGTGGCACAGGTTAGTACCATCACAGATATGACAGTGACAGTGAGGGTGACCCAGGGTGTGCATGCTGACCTGCATGAGTGCATCTCACATATGCGTGATTCCTTGGATAGACTGAATCAAGCACTGGGCCATGCACTGTCACCCTGGAAGGTGAGAGTGGCCATTCTCTCAGCCAGTCATCTGCTGCATTCACAGATGTTAGTCAACATGGTCATGGATATGCAAGCTCGCACTCCCACAGTACTAGCACTAACAAGGAACATTTATTGTCTCCATGATCATGACCATCTTCTTTCTGGCATGTCTGCTAGCAGATGTTTGTCAAGGTGAGATAGCACATCTGCATCTAGCCAGGGTCATGCAACAGCTAGTACAAATCCTGGCAGGGCCAACTCCCATGGGTGTGGGCATGCACAGGATGCTGAACCCAATTTCATACATGCCAATGCTGCACCATCTGCTGAGGCTATTTGCCTGCTCACATGCACTCACACCACCATAGCTCCCAGCTGATCACACATATATGTACTGACCTTGGCCCTTCTCAAAATAAAACCCTACCCACTTCCAAAAAAAGCACCTTTTCTTCTTATGCACCTCAGCACTCACAAATTTCCCTGTGAAAGACATCCGCTCCTTACCACCTGTGTGAATGGTGATAATGGTGCTCTGCCCTTTATAAATTGTTATTTGGGTTACCTATGTGTGATATACAGTGGTAACAGCCTATTTGCGGATAATCACAGCCTGGTGTTGTTTCTGCATGCATCATTTTTACTGTAGTGTATCTGCTTAACTCTTGTTTATTATGTTATGATGTTCCATACAATCAACTGCCTCTTTGCTAGTGCCTGGGCATATTGTGTCCTTCTCCATCTGACATGATCATCCCCTTCTATTGTTTCTTCCTCCTCTGATTCCTCATCTAACTCAGCTTCTGCTGCAGCTTGTGCTGAAAATAACTGGCGGTACAAGAGGCCGCCCTCCTGCAATTGTGCCAAATTGCATACATGGTCGATATTTTGGCCCATGTGGCAGGGTCATACTGCAGGGCACTAATGAATGAATTCAGACAATGAAAGCATGCCTTCAGCAGCTCAAGTTCAATAATGTTTCTGGTTTACAATAGTGCATGATTGTACCCCTGGTCTGTATTATTGATTGGATTTCTTATGGGTGTCATGAGCCAGGGTTCTAGAATCATCAGCAAGATGCTACTTTGTGAAGTTATCCCTCACAAGGTGTTGGTATAGATCACATGTGTTCTGTATGTGGGAGTCATGAAAACTGACTAGGTAGCCTGCACATACATTCCACATGATACCCTATGCATTACAGACCACCTGGCATTTGCTGGAGCCATGCCCATTTCCATTCATGTATGTTCTTCCTAGTTCACCAGGTAGGGCCTTTATATCATTGTGGATAGAATCAATGGCACCCTATACTTCATGTAAATGGGTTATATCATAGAACTCCTGCATGAGCTTGGCTGTCTCCTCATGGCTATGTGGGAACCTCATAACTTTCCCACTTGCTGAAGCATAGCAGAGTATTCTGGATGCAGATGCCTGAGAAACCCCTCATTGTGTCCCCAGTAGGTCACTGAAAGGTTCCTGTAGTTAATATATGTAAAGCTACACATACCTTGGTATCCACTAAGATAGATACTCCATGATTCTACAGGGCTATAGGCAAAACTGACATATTTCTACAGTTTGTTGTATTGTGCCCCTATCAACACAGTATGCTCCACAATTTCAGTGTAATGGATGACATACAGTGTTAAGCACAGTTTGATGGCCTTGCACCTCTGGGGGTGATGTCATACATCATCAGACATAGCTGCTGCAATGACAGTCTCCATCTGAAGATACACATTTTCTATGCTGTAGCAAACCCTTAACAATATCCTGCAATTTACTCCATCTGAAGAGTGCTGCTGCAAAGCATTTAAACTTTGCAAATTGCTTTGCCTCATTATCATACATGGTGCTTCATTATCTGGTCATTAGTATATAACAAGTCTGGCCACATTATTGTGGCTTGCCATGTCAGTTAGCTAGGTTTTCTAAATTGCATACACTCTGCACATGGCTGCTTGTCACACAGATTCACTTAGCATAATACAGCAAAGTTTTCTAAATCCAGCCCATAGTCTTCTATAATTTTATTAGCATTTCAAATGTGTTTATTCGATGGACAACTTACTTAACTGGTATTTAATTTATTATAAAAGGCCTGAAAGTAATTTAATACCATTTCTTGCCTTATACTAAGCATTCTAGTCCTTCCAGATTTTTGATTCCCTTAACACAGTGTTTGAAGCTTGCCATCTGCATGTATGAGCTAATATTTTATATGCTTCCAGTGTCATGCAGTTGCAGTTGTTTGGCCTGTAAAAGTCTGAGACCTTATTTATATTTTAGTATGTCATTATAAATACTGTTGCTTTTTGGATATAAATATATATTTTTTCTTACTGTACCTGTACAAATCAGTATATTGATTTACCAGGTGTAAGGGGTAGGGTGTAGCAGTGCTCTCTTCAAAAACTATGTATGTCTAATACAATTCATAGTCCAATATTTAGCCATACTGACCGATACGCAGATCATCTAGTTCTCAGCACTGAGTTAACAGTCAGGGACATGATTTGGACAGTGCAATTTTCTATGAACATTAACTTGTTATTTCTGGAGGTTAATTAAATATTAGTGTTCTGTTCTGCTATAAAGAGGTGCTGACGTCAATCAGCACAACAATATTTGTTAATGTTCAGGCTTAACGGTGGCTAAATTGCTAGCAATAAAAATAAAAAGGAAAAATAGCAGTGTTCTAGGGTCATGTAATTTCATTCCTTCAGCAGTTCTGTTTACTTTAGTGGAAATGATTAACTGCTGAAATTTGAAGTCTCTGTGCATAGCAACATCATGTATTTCTAATGAACACATTTTTTCACAACAAGCTGCCTCATTTCATACATACAGCTCATATGAGTAGCCACATTTGGAGCTGTACTTCAAGCTACTTGTCTTATTAATTATTTAAAGAATACTAATGGAGATTTTACTCCTATTTCTTAATTGTTCAAACAGCAGATTTAAATTGTACAAATCTTCAACACTTTTATACATCTGCTCTTCTGAGATCCAATCTGCAACATTAACTGGTAGTGGTGTAGTTTTATTTTTACCCCTGTACCTCTTTCGCACTATCCCATGCTTTTGCTACCACTGTTGGTATATATTTAGGAAACACTACCTTTTAGCCTTCCACCCAGTCTCTTATATAAATGTGTATGATTTTTTTTTATTTACATTTAACGGGGGTAGAACACTGGCCCAAATGGACCTATTTCAGGCTCAGCCCAGCTGTGAAAACAAACGCATAAGTAAAAAAATGAATTATATGATGAATAAAAATAAACTATTGTAAAGTACAATAGCAATGGATTATGTAACAGTGCATAGGTTGAAAGCTTGCATTTGCCAAAATATATTATTTTTAACAGGCTGTTGAGGACTGTTCAGAAATTAACTGATTTTGACAATTTTTGACAGTCTGAGCATAGAGTAGAATGTCTGAATGTAGCATAGGTGGAATGAACTACAGAGTGAGAAGGCAAAATATGACAAGAGGGCAGTGGAGTTTGTAAGTGAGGGAAGAGGGGAGAGATATTAAAGGGGGAAATATTATGGCTGCAAGGGTTCTATGTCCTTTCAACGAGGAAGGTAAATGATATCGCTATTTCATGTTTAGGATCTCCTACTGTTTGATAAGCTGATGCACGCTGAGTCACAGCTCCTGCCCTTAAATCACTGACCACCAGAGTTTTATTCCGTATCACCACAGAACAATTCTGCAGAATAAATCACTCTTTTCCTTTTACCGCTCTTTAAACACTTGGTTAATTCGCTGTTCCATGCATTTTCTACAACTCATCATGTAAAACCTTTATTTTTAACATTCTAAATATTCTTTTCTATGGTAATACAAGTTTGTTAGGACTATCTGGGTTCAAAGGTATACCCAAAATAGTATTAAAATTTTCTTTCACCAGTTTGCTGTTATGCGGTGAGACACACCTGTAAACTGCTGGTCAGTAGAGCATAACAAATGGACCCTTGCTGTGACTGGCCATCCCTCACTTTCTCTCTCTCTTTCTCTGTCTATCATTCTATGGAACCATGTGAGAGAAGATTCCTTATTTTAGAGCATTAAACATGTTCAAAGACAACTAATCTTGGCTTACAGTGCTTGGCTGTTCATTTCCTGCCTAGTTTGCCTTCTCTTTAGTGTTTGCATGCTTCTGCTGTGCCCATGTGTCTTTTCTCTGCATAGGAAATCTGGTTTCTTCTCACATCCCAAAAGTATGCACAAATCGGATTGGTGTGTTTTTAAATTGCTGCTAGGTATGCCTTCATACACTTGAGTGTGAAAGTGTGTGTGTGTGTGTGTGTGTGTGTGTGTGTGTGTGTGTGTGTGTGTGTATGTACATGCGTGTGTGTGTCTGCATGAGCGTGTGTATGTGTGTGTATTTATTCTTACGGACTAGGGTTCCTTTGCAAACTGTCTTCTTACCTTAAGCCCAATGCTTTTTTTCAGAAGCTCTGGCTCCTGTGTCAACTTAGCTAGATCATTTGGGTTTGCTACCAGTGAAAACATTAATTGATGTGATTTATCAGTGTTCTATCCCAGTAAACAAATATAAATATAAAATAAATAAATGAATAATCTGTGTGTGTGTGTGTGTGTGTGTGTGTGTGTGTGTGTGTGTGTGTGTGTGTGTGTGCGCACGTGTATTTTTCAGTGTTCAGTCATTTTGTGTATTTACTATACAACTAAACAAATGCTCATATGGAGCCCCAGTCAGTCCTTTTGTCTGTAATCTTTTCCACCTTCTTTCTGTTTGCTAAGTGATAATGTTTGAAAACCTCAGTAAAATAGATTAGAAATTAATTAAAAAAAAAAAAAACAAATTGTGTACAACATTTTGTTTTATTTTCTAAGATATCTCTCAAAGTACATAAAATATGGTGCCAAAAAGTGTTGGGGTTCTTCTACTTCAAAAATCACATGCAGCAAATTTCCTGGAAAGCCTACATTCAGGCTTATTTTTACGTACATATGTAAGTGAGCATCTCCATTCTTGACCATTACTTACACAGCTCAGATCCTCAGTGAAGTTTTGTGTTTGCTTAAGTAAACAGCAAGTGTCCTTGTGGTCCCCACATTAAAAAACGAGGCCTACAACAGCATTCCATTTATTGATTCAGGGAATAGTGTCAATGATAAAAATGGATACAAGTACCAGTACTTCTGCCACTCTAAGTTTCCACAAAAGAGAAGCTTTTAGCCTACCTTGTGACCAAAAAGATGGCATCTGTCAGTAGCTCCTTCTTGGTGACAAGGAGGATCCTGTGCACATAAACCCGCATAGAGCTTCAATGTTTAGAAAGTATGTCTTAGTGTTAAACTGACTCCCAGGTCCCTAAATGTGCTGAGCTTATCCTTGACTAGCAAGAGCTTGTACCTGTTTTCATCCTTCTCTTTGGGGTCTGAGAAATTTCATTCCTGGTCCCTGACCTGTGTGTGTGTGTGTGTCTGTGTGTGTGTGTGTGTGTGTGTGTGTGTGTGTGTGTGTGTGTGTGTGTGTGTGTGTGTGTGTGTGTGTGTGTGTGCGCACGTGTATTTTTCAGTGTTCAGTCATTTTGTGTATTTACTATACAACTAAACAAATGCTCATATGGAGCCCCAGTCAGTCCTTTTGTCTGTAATCTTTTCCACCTTCTTTCTGTTTGCTAAGTGATAATGTTTGAAAACCTCAGTAAAATAGATTAGAAATTAATTAAAAAAAAAAAAAAAAACAAATTGTGTACAACATTTTGTTTTATTTTCTAAGATATCTCTCAAAGTACATAAAATATGGTGCCAAAAAGTGTTGGGGTTCCTCTACTTCAAAAATCACATGCAGCAAATTTCCTGGAAAGCCTACATTCAGGCTTATTTTTACATACATATGTAAGTGAGCATCTCCATTCTTGACCATTACTTACACAGCTCAGATCCTCAGTGAAGTTTTGTGTTTGCTTAAGTAAACAGCAAGTGTCCTTGTGGTCCCCACATTAAAAAACGAGGCCTACAACAGCATTCCATTTATTGATTCAGGGAATAGTGTCAATGATAAAAATGGATACAAGTACCAGTACTTCTGCCACTCTAAGTTTCCACAAAAGAGAAGCTTTTAGCCTACCTTGTGACCAAAAAGATGGCATCTGTCAGTAGCTCCTTCTTGGTGACAAGGAGGATCCTGTGCACATAAACCCGCATAGAGCTTCACTGTTTAGAAAGTATGTCTTAGTGTTAAACTGACTCCCAGGTCCCTAAATGTGCTGAGCTTATCCTTGACTAGCAAGAGCTTGTACCTGTTTTCATCCTTCTCTTTGGGGTCTGAGAAATTTCATTCCTGGTCCCTGACCTGTGTGTGTGTGTGTGTCTGTGTGTGTGTGTGTGTGTGTGTGTGTGTGTGTGTGTGTGTGTGTGTGTGTGTGTGTGTGTGTGTGTGTGTGTGTGTGTTTCCTAGGTTTCTTATTCCACTGCACCCCTGTTTATTTATGGAGCCTAAGCCTGAAAAGCCTGGCCCCGAAAATTTTTTTTTCTTGAGTCACCAGGATCAGTGATACTTTGATACTTAGACTGAGGACTCCTCTGTTAGGACTGCTTCAGGAGATCCTGAGAGATGCCATCTTTTTGGTCACAAGGTAGGTCTCTGTCAAAGATGGTCCCTTAAGTCATCTCACACTAGGGTACAGAAAGCAGATGTTTGAAAATTGGTCAGTAAAAGCAGGATTACTTCCTTACAGGGTATGGTCTGAAACAGTATTAGGCCAAGCACAAGTCTCTCTCCAACATGCACTACCTTCAGTAGGAACAAAGTAATACACTGGCTTTGTGTCTTAGATAGCCTGCATGCATCAGTCACATGACAGTCTTTTAATGACATCATGTGTGACTATATTTCTGCAGGTACTGGACTGTATCGGACTCCCTCACACTCAGGCTCCTTTATGAACTCAGAGTTTCCTGAGGCCATTGTCGACAGAAAAATATATGTCTAGCCCATCCACCTTCTCTCTAGATGATTTCACCATTTGGGGAGGTCCTCAAGCTCCTAAAGGTAATGTATCTTAGCATTAAGCTCTTATTCTGTCATCCCAAAAATGTTTTGCAGAGTTTTTGGAAAAGAAGCTTGAGGAATTTGTGGGTGTTCCCCTAATTTAACTACTCATTGTCACGTAGACTCCATTGTGATACCTCAAGTTCAACATAGTTTCCAGAAAAAAAAAAAAAAACTTTGCCATTCTTTACCTAACAAGAAGACCAGAGATTTATATAAGTATGTCAAGAAAATTTGATCCTCTGATACTTCACGGCTTAAGACCTTAACTATTCATTTCACCTGTCTTAATTCTAGACCCACAGAGGAATGAAGGCTCTGAAAGAGCTTGAGGATTTCCCAGAGTCTGGGCTCAGGGAGGGCCTTAGAGATACTGGGTTTATAACTTCTGCAGTAGGCTGTCATATTTACTATTGTAACATTGATTCTGTGGATGTTGTTCATAGATTAGCAGGTTCTATCATGCCTGTGTAGGACTGATCTTGTCCTACCTAACAGAGGAAGTCAGGAACAAGAACATGGATGTCTAGTTCTTCAGGAAAGTGCTTTTCAGCCAGCCTGCTCAGGACCTGGTCAACGTCTTTCTGTGAAGGAAACAGGTCTTTTTCTCTGTGGTGAATCTTTATTGTTCAACTCCAGCCATTTCCACTTTTTCAGGGTCTAAGCCTGGTCTGCTACAAAGAGGATTCCTGTTTATCTAAAGAAAGTATGGAAGTAAAACATAATGTTCCCACTTGCTGTGATAGCCAAGTGTTAAAGGGGTATTGCTCAGCCATGGTTCTAATTTTGACCTGGGAAGAAAAATAAGGTATGTCTCTCTAAGTCTGTGCTAGCTTGGAGAACTTACCACAAAAGACTAAAAGATTCAGTTTATATTGTTCTGCAGCTCACATAACCAAGTTCAGAACGTATTCCACTGATAAATCTTGGTGGATCAGTCCATCTCAGCTGAGCTCTTAGGAAAAGTCTGGCCTCTGCTTTTCAAAGAAGCTTTGGACGCTGCCCCTTTTTCTGAGCAGGGGAGGTTTGCTTTCGCTTCTTTATGCTTTCTGAGGTAGTGGACACATTGTGCCCAGTTTTAGACCTCACAGATCTCAACAAACAATTTTAATACACATAGCTTCAGATGGTTATCATGCAGGGACTCATGCCTTTGCCACCACAGGGTGCCTAGATGTTGTTTCTGGAGAAAATGGATGCCTTTTGGCACATAATCAGTTGGTAACCATACAGGTAACTAGTACATTCTGCTTTGGTTAGGCTGTATTTTCAGTACAAAGTGTTGCCAATTAGGTTTTTATCAGTGCCTAGAGTCTTTACTAAGTGTTGTATATACTGGCTACAGCCTTGCAGGAAACAGTTAAGAACATGATCCGTTATATATACTACTGTCTGCTGTAGTCTTAGGTAGGAACTTCATAGAAATGTCCCTGCAGTGGGCACCCTCATTGATTGAAGTTCATGGAGGGTTACAATGAATTGTATGAGTTCCTTTGTGACTCCTCAAAAGATTGCCTTTAACAATGTGGTGTTGCTGTTGCTGTCTTTCTAATGCTGATCATTTGTACCCTGAGAGAGGGCCAAGGAGAACATGGCCATGGCTATCTGGGTGGGTTTGCAGAGATGGGCCCAGGCTGACACTATGCTGAAGCTCCTGGCCTTGCATGATGGGATACAGTCTGCATGAACATCTAAGGCTGCATGGGTTGTTATGTATTGTAATTAATCAGTGAATTAAGAGCCAATAAACACTCACAGACTTTTTTCTGGTGTCAGAATTTAGTCACTGGATCCTGGAGAGGTGAGCAATACCCAGCAATCTTTTGGTAAGTCACATACTAGCTCAGACAATGCTGTTGCATATTCTTATGACAGATGCTTCTTTTGTAGGTTGGTGAGTTCATCTTAGCTCACACATGGTATATGCCATGTGGATACCCCCTGTGTAGAAAGGGCTGTACATCAAGAAGTTGGAATCCTGAAGGTCTTGGATCCTTTGCTGCAATCAGGACCTTTTCTTATCTTGTCAGAAATTACTCTGTCAACTGCTATCTAAGTAAGCAAAAGGGCACATGATCATACTAGGTCATGGAAACATTGATCTTCTAGCAGTGAGCCATAGATAAGTAGCATCACTGTTGCAGCATTAAACATCACTAGGCCAGGGAACAGGCTGACAGATTGTCTAAGCTACAGATCCAGTCTTCTGCTAGTACTATGAATTCTGAAGCTGTAGTCAGGATCCCCCAGACATAGAGTGCAGCAGAGCTCAATATATTCACTGCCTGGAAGAATGTGGTACATCTCATTGTGATTTGTGCAGCAAGACAAGGACGGGATAGTAATGGATGTGTTCTCTAACCTATGCCATGGAATCTGTAAGAGTTCCTGACATTTTTCCTATTCTAGGTCTCTTTGTAAAGTTCAAGGAAATAAGCCCAAAATTCATTCTTATCACTCTACAGTGAGAAGAGCAAGCTTTTATGTACTCAGGTCTCTGGTTTTACAGAAAGCTCTTCTAATTTTAATCAATGCTACACCTGATGGGGGGAACTACTGAAATCATATCAGAGACCTGCTGGTAGTTTAAACTCCCTGATCTGTCTAGGGCAGATGAGTTACTGAGGCTGCTTAAAAGCCTTTAGCTCAGCAGGTTTAACCCCCCAAATGGAGATGGTCCAATGTTTCAGCAGAGCACTACCCTCTAGTGCCTCTGAGGAATAAGTTGTAGATAATCCTGACTTATCTCACACAAATGTGTGTTTTTAGACAAAAGTTTTTTCCCAGTCAAGAAATATGTGTGAAATTTTCTGCATATCATGTTGTTATGGAGAGCAGGATTATGTCTGAGCATCAGTGGGTTAAGCAATTCTTTTAACAAGTGCTGCATTTCTGCTTTCCTTTAAGAACCAGCTGCTGTGGGATTTGAACTTCATGGTTGACAGGCTTGCCCCAACCATTCTTTAAGTATGTGAACTGAGAGGTGTTGAAGTCAGTCCTTAAAAAATAACTCTGATTCTGGTGGCCCTTGCTTCTGTGCACAGGATTAATGAGTCTCATGCCTTTATCTAAACAGATACAAATCACACTACTATACCATCCCCACATTACACCAGTAACACCAAACCTACTTACGCTGAGATATTATGAAGATCCCTCCCAAAGCCTCCTAGACAGCACAATACCATACCTACAGTATCACAATCTGACCTCACCCACTAAGCATATTATTGCTTCCAGAGCAAGCAAGGGTTTTCTAAATGGTAGGTAGAAGACCCTAAGGCAGCCCACAGCATACCAATACATATGATAGCAAACACCCTTATCATAGGGGACTCAATAATTAGACATTCTGATGCACCGTTTATCAGACTAAGCAAGGACAGAGTACAGCTCAGCAGTATATTAGGTGCCACAGTCATCAGTGTCACCACGGCTGTTAGAGCGCTTCATTCCAAATATGTGTATGACCTCGCCGTTGCACATGTGGCAGTGAATAACCTTTGATATTTCAGCTGGGAAGACTTGAAGAGGGACATGACTGAGCTTTCCTTGTATAATTATGCATCTGGAAAGCAGCTAGACTTGAGCAGTATTCTATCATTACCACAAATAATGCCACAGCTTAAGCATAACATACGTGACTTCCACAAGTGGTTCAGATATCGCTGTCACTCTAGTGGGATTGAATGTGTGTCATCTTGCATGGAAATTGCCAACAGTCTTACCTGCTTCATTTGGGGCGGCCTAAACCTCTCTCCTTAAGTCTTCCAGATACTGGCTTAGACAGTCAATACCCACAGAGTGCTTTTTTTAGGCAAAGTCAGTCTCCTATACCTGCCAGCCTAACAATTTCCAGTCAAGCCAATATTAATGTGACACTGCTCAATACCTGAATCCCAAACTAAAGGTTATTTCACGTGGAAGCCTTCATGAATCTGGAAAGCATTCAGATTTGTATGTTCATAGAAATGCTATTTCAATGCATTGACTCTGTCTTTACCTGGGTTTAGTGCATGCCATTCATTTAGACCTTCCACTGAGGGTGGCTGTGCTTCTTGTGGAGGCATATCTTTATGGGTCTACTTTGGTTGGTCGAAGGTTCAGTACTTCAAAACCCACTGGTGCGAGACCACTTGTTCGAAGTACTGAAACTTTGAAAACCATGTATGGAGATCACAATACAGCGCAGAATGGGAATATTCCCTTTTCCTAGCTGTAGTGCGATCTTGGAGTTGGTATATTTAAGTAGGGGGAGTGCAGTGGGGCTTGCCCTCCTGCAAAAGATTTTTTTTGTGTTTTTTTTTTTTTTTTTTTAGTCAGCCAATCTGGCAACTAAACTTCAGCGAAAGTGCACTGTCATTGAAATGCACTTTCGCTGAAGTGGGCATCTACTTTTCTTTTTCGAAGTAATGAAATTTTGACAAAGAAAAGTAGATCCATCTTTATAAACATGCACCTCCATCACTTTAAGATTAATTAAACAAGATAACAGCATAGAAGTCCTGTAGATCCTGTTATCGACAAAAAAGTCCACTGATCATATCCTAGCAAGCTACAGATCTCCCCACCCATGTCCCTGGCTTTCAGTAATGCCTACATTACATATCTAGCTATAGAACCCAATACAATAATTCTGAGTTTTTTTTCTCTTTATCTTATTGGTAACCCTATGACTCCTATCCACTGAGCCACTGCCTTGGATGTTTTTTCATTCCCCACTGGAGTGAGAATAATGGTTTACATTTGTTCCCTTCAGGAGTGAGAGCCACCAGAAACCATTAATTTCCTGATCACTTGGGAGTTACCCAGGGTACATTTATCACCTAGGCAGCTGTGAGGGGAGGCTCTAAACTTCTCTAACCCTTCCTCCTGGTGGAGACAGTGCATTACCGTGGTAGTTACCAATGCCCTTCTATCAGAGTGTGTGTGTGTGTGTGTGTGTGTGTGTGTGTGTGTGTGTGTGTGTGTGTGTGTGTGTGTGTGTGTGTGTGTGTGAGCATGTGTGCTGCCACACTACCCTCATAAGGGCTACGTTCACCCACTCTGATTATCTACCCACACGTCTTCTCAAGTGGTCACCTGCTTCAATGATCCCTTCCTACTATCTGGACTGACAGGTCCACAGGCCAGGAACCCCCAGGGTAGGTGCACCAACAAAAGATCACATCACTCTCACCTCCAGCCTCAGTGCTTCTAGTGCCTGATTTGCATTCAAAGCTATATCCCTCTGTGTCACAGAGTTATGGTCTTATTCTGAGAAGTTTTGATTACCTATCCATAAAATCCATAAAACGGTAAACGTAACACAAATAAAAATTAAAAACACCAATCGTTGGATGTAGCTGTCCTTGCTGAACAAGACCATATATCAAAAACTAAACAAAAGGATGACTGCACTGCCAAACTGTACACAAGTATCTTTAATAAACAAATGCAAAAGATAAAAAGTTAAAACGATAGAACTGGTAAGCGCTTTCACATCAAATGTATAATTTATTTGCAATCAGACAAACATAACTGCTTAAATGATAGTGTTTCTTTTAATCACGTGACTGGTTTCATTAACCCTGGTGGTTACTTTGTATTCTATTGCATATAGATTGTTATATTGTTATTAGTTGTATCAATGGCCTGAAGAAACATCCATATGATGTGAAAACTCTTGCCAGTTTTATTATTTTAACTTTTTATCTTTTGTATTTGTTTGTTAAATATACTTGTCTACAGTTCTGCCATGCAGTCATCCTTTTGTTTGTTTTTTGACATGCCACAAACAATAAATATGCACAGCACTTCCTGTGCTTCATCAGTGCAAACCATGTTGAATAAATAGCATCCTCCCCTACCAGAGGTTAAATTCTACCTGATTTGATTCTTACAATTATACCTCCAGTATAATCCACAAAGTTACCTCATCGCTGGGCATATTGGATCACCATGCCATAATATTTTCCATAAGAACCCAACCTCAGACATGCTCAAATCCCACTGTTTTCAGGTCTATATTATAAGACCGAACGTTCACAACTGCAAACACCCAAACAGTGACACATAAACGCCGAACTCCTAAAATAGCGAAGGAAGTAAACATTGAAATCCTGAATGCCGAACGCATTTCCAACAACAACAGCGCCATACAGGTAAGCAAACCTACATAAAGAAACTTCATTAAACACACTTTTGTAGGGAGGGCACCCCCACACCCCCCTACTTAAATATACCAACTCCGAGATCGCACTACAGTGGGGAAAAGGATATATTTCCTCTTCCCCACTATCACGCTGCTGGCCACGGAAATACGTTCGGCGTTCCAGATTTCGATATTGACGTCCTTCACTGTTTTCAGAGTTCAGCGTTTATGTGTCACTGTTTAGGTGTTTGCGGTTGTGAACATTTGGTCTTATAATATAGACCCCTGTTTTCAAGGACATCTCCAAGACTAACTGATGGCATAAGGAATTTTAAGTGCTCTCCATCCCAAGATGACCCCAAAGCTAAACAGCCACTTAAACCACTGATTTCTATTCCCACCTAAATTACTGCATCAAGGTATGCAGCCCCATCTTCTTTAAGTACAACACCAACCCCGGGATTCATGAAGCTCGGCGCAAGGCCGGCGTTAGGCTTGCGCCGACCGTGCGGCATGAAGATGGCGCAGTAGCGCCAAATGCATATTAATGAAGGCATGCTGCCACCACAGCCATGTGCATAGGAAAGGAGCGCGAGTGCATAGGGCGTATCGAAGTGCCGCACGGAGGTGTGGAAATGTCAGCTGTCAACGTACAACCTAAAATGCTTGCATATAACAATTTGCAAGCAATAGTAATCACATTTGTCAGTGTCTGTGGATACTGAAACGTATGCAAAGCATGCAAGACAGTTCCTGCGAACACAAAATGAAGAAGCAAACACAAATGCATGGTAGGGAATAACGGGTCCCTATCCCGCAAACAAATGACATTGAAAACCGTGTGCCCATAGTCCAACGCAGTGTAGATAGTTATACCAAGTGGAAGTGAAACTCATCATATGTTAGCGCGCTGCCAGTAGGTACGTCCAGCCCAATGGTCAGGGTCAACAGCTGACCCATATTGTGAGGGAGGATACACAGCTGGGCAGATGTGTCCATAACAAAAACACGATAAATCTAAATATCTAGTGACCGTATGACCGAATTATATCCCACAACGCATGTAATAGTCACATACAATAGGTAAGTCTGTATTTCACATACCAAATGTGACAGGAAATAGAATAAGCATGTAAACGAAACAGAAGGAGCATATAAACTGCTACAACAATAAGGCAACATGTAGGCTGAAAGGAACAGTATTATCTGTAGCGTTGACTGTGGGTACGTGTTGTCCAGTACATTCAGATATGTGTCCGGAATATATCCCATCCTGGACATAGGAAAAGGTGGCATCCTACCAATGATTAGAACAGTCGGCCAAAATCCGCACATCAGCGGTCCAAGCTGAACTTGCCAGGATGTGTCACAGTTGAACGGGTATTACCCGGGTATACAAACCATGTCATGAAAGTTAAGTATGGGAGTGTACCTATGTGCGTGAGGTATAGCATGTGGAAAGTCAAACATGGCAGGGTAGTCCACACAACCATACAGGTACCTGACATATGTAGGGTATGCAATGTGTTACCTTGACTGTGTCATGAGCCATCAACCAAAGCAGTGATGGATGGAGTGTCAGGAATATGTGTGTGTGGGGGGATCGGTAATGGTATAATCCTCCAAGGCGACACTGTGTCGTATGCAGAATAGGTGAACCGCAGGTGTATGAGGGAGCAGCGGGTGAAGCAGAAAGAAACACAAAAACATGTATACACATCTGCAATACAACCAGACAGGCCATACTGTAGAACATAATCCCACAAACATATGAATATTAAAATGCGCGATACAAATGTACAGACATGTCACCGGCACATACCCACAGATTGGTCCTGATGGAACTGGCCATATCAAATGCAACACACCTGGATGCATAATGGACTACCCAGCATCCCCTCCACAGCACACAACCCGCCCCCCATACCTGAACGTCCACCAACTCCAGCCATACTTGGCCTACTAGTTTGGTGCAGCCACATCTACACATAGTGACCACTACGCATATGTAGTAGGTAGTGTCACCCTAGGCAGTTTCAGGATTGCAAACTATGTATCCCTTGCATGTAAAACCCCCAGCACATTTTCGTAACGCCAGAAGAATATTCGTTTTTGGTCTTGTTTTGGTCTTGTTAAATTTTTGGGATATCCCTCATGGGATAAGTAACTTGTGTAAACATTAGAATGGGTATGAAGACATGATGCCTAGTCCTGTAGATATCTGGATACAAGTTGGAATGTGCAGTAGTGGTGCACGAGACTGTCCAGCCCTAGATGGTCATGCAGAACCTACTACCCAGGATCAAACACCTGCCCGTGACGCACGTGTCCCGACACGAATAAGTGAGAGAATATATTGCACACATTTGCATAGTGGCACATGGTATATGGGTGATGAAGGCACTGACATAAACAGGATACCCCCTGATCCACTGTGTAAGGGACAAGTAATGTGTGTGTAGGTGTGACCTGACCAACAATGATAGAATGCCAAATGTCCTGTGATTGTAGGAAATAACTATGTACCATACTGCATGTAACAGTTGCCTAAAGCGGTCATGTCAGGATAGAATAAACGTAATTCGTACAAGAAACAGGCAAACAACAAAAGTGCCAAAGGTATAAGCTCACAACTAGGAAACAAATGAATGTTTTAAACCTGCACTGACCGTGGCTATGTGTTGGCCCAAACAATCTGGTGTCCCCAGTAGGGTTACCATCTGTCCCACTTTGCGAGGGACAGTCCCTCTGTGGACAGTTGTGTCCTGACAAAATATATTAAAAATGGCAAATGTCCTGAGATTGTAGGACATAATTATGTCCCATATGTTATGTAATAGTTGCATAAAATAATTATTTCTGTATCTAAAATACCTAAATGTTACAAGAAACAGAATAAGCAACTAAACCGCTACAACAATAGGCTTTTATGTAGGCAAATAAGTAAAGTTATATCCTTTGTACTGACCGTGGGTGTGTGTTGGCCTGTAAAATCTGATGTGTGTTCTGAAAATGTCCCATCCTGGCCATTTGAAAAGGTGGCAACCCAGTCCCCAGAATACATCCCAACCTGTACATATGACAATGTCAATGCTACCAATGGTCAGAGCATTCGCACAGTAACTGGCCAGCCTATTAACCACTCACAAAGCCAGTGACCTTTGGAGGAAAGGTGTTGAATGAGAATGACTACTTACAACAATGAAGAATAATAGATGCATTTAAATGCAGAAAAGTAGTAGTATTACGAATCTGTCAACACGTTCCAAGTTAATAGTACTAATATGGTAGAAGTGTCCATGATTGTCCCTGAGTTGTCATAGCCTTGTCCCTGTCACTGTAGAAACGAGTCCCCGAGTATCACAGAGGTCCGTACACATAAGTACACCAACCAACTGTCACATCTGTTGACAGGACTATTGCATACCTGTAGTGAATATATAACTGATGTCCAGAATAATATTCATTATATCTATAAATGAATGAAATAGTCAAATGGGTAGGGAAACACGTGGAAACCCCCTGGAACCAATCATCTAAGTGTGTCCCACAGGGTGTTATGCATTGTTCCTGATACAGTGTTCATTCACACCCATTGGTATGTGAGTTCTGCTACTGATGGAAAGTGCATAATTTGCTGACCACCTTAAGTAAATGATAGCATAATAGAAGTGGTTCAACACCCGTACGCCTGCGAGGGACAAACTTGTCTGGGCAGTTGTGTCCTGCAAAATGACAGCTATGGCACATGGCCTGTGAGTTCAGGAATGGAGGCTATATAGTGTGTGTAGTGGTTCAGACATTTGTTGTATCAGAAACAGCTACATGTAATAGGAAACAGTATTATCAATTATAATGCTACATGAATAACCTTAATGTATGCAAACCGTGGAAGTCGTCTGTTTACTACTGGCTGTGGGTATGTGTTGCCTTGACACATGTGATAGCTCTACATATAGGGTCTATAGGGCCACCACCATTCTGAATGGCCAAACTGGAACCTGCTCTGTAGAAATGTCAGACGTACCAGGGCAGCACATACCTACAGCCATGCATAGTACAGAAATATACATATCGGCACAAATCAAAGCGTAGTCTAGCAGCAGTAAAGTTGCTTATGCTACTACATATGACATATCAACGTGTCAGGTATACAAGACCTGTAACCAGCAACCAGTACAGACACATACAACATGAGAATGTCCCCAAATCAGGACAGTTGCAATGGCTAGAGTATTGTCCATACCTCTCAACTGTCCCTGCATTTCAGGTACGTCCCTGAGTTTGACTGAAAGTTTAACTCTGTCCCTCTTAATCCCTCCTAAAATTAGTGACTGTTGAAGGAAAGGTGGTGAATCACACTTACTGATTAATGACAATAAGTAAGAGTTATAAACTACGTTTACTTCAGAATATGTGTATTGAGTCATATGCTCTGGTTCTGTCAATGTTTCAAGTTAATAGCACTACTTTTGTAAAAGTGTCCCTGATGTTTTCTTGACCTGTCCCTGATTCTGTAGAAATGTGTCCCCGATTGGTGGAGAGGTCTGGTATTGTCACATGAGATATGCCTAATGAGGGACTGTCCCATGCAAAGTGGGAAAGGTGTCACTCCTGCAGTCTCCCGTCGTGCTATCTGAAAGGTGGACAACGTGCAGTAGTTATGCGGTAGCATGACTCAGTGGACAGCTGCGTTAACAAACTCAAGTCACATGTCAGCATTGCAGAGTATTGGTTCCCATGTATCAGGCAGATGGGAGCAGATCGTATGAGGAACACGCATATAATATGATTGCGTCACTGGACAGGCCGTTGAGTCCGTACAGTCGAACACCTGCCATCGCAAAATGGTTGCACATACCCGATACTGTGGTCATGTAGTCCGATGTAATATGTATCACAAGGGATCGCACACACCCAGCGTGAGTGACAAATGTAAGCGGAAATGTCGGTGAGCGAGCAGCTGTAAGCGTGTTTGTCTACCAGTATGCCAGTAGTGCACTGTCAAAGAAATGTGGAGTCTAAACGTGTATAAGGTGCTGTGACCAGAGGTCACCAGTGCTTAACACTGTGCAAAACCACGCACAACTGCTCCCACCTGCTGGAATGTGCCTTACCCAGTCCGTATCCAAAGGCGTCGGTCTGTCCGCAAACAAAGAACCGCCCTATTCACGTGTTGGTAGCAGTACCCTGTGCACATAGCTCATGTGAATTAACAATAGACCATGGCATATGTATAGACAATAGACCACACACACCATACAGCGCAGTCATTCAACAGTATAGCAATGTACTGGCAGATATGTCCAGACCACTGGTGTATGCATGCCTGGCCATCCTGTGTTCCAGTGTGTGAGCATGCCCAGTATGACGGTTACGCATGTTGTCGACTGACATTACCGTCATACCGTCATGTGTGTGAGCATGCCAAGTATGGTCAACTGTATCGCATGTGTCACATGTCCAGATAGTACTGTGTTGCTGACCCCTTCGTTCTACACAGACAGGTGTCATGCTGTGTTTGCAGGTTAGCTAATGGTCATGTGGCATTGACAGTTGCAACATGTCTGCATAGCATGAGGGGACATCCAACCACAACCACAGTCCTACACAGCACCGTGGGTGGTGCACATGACTCTCACATGTGTAGGTTTGACGGGGGCACAGCCAACAGTTGTACACATCTGCCGCTACTGTACTGGTATGCCGGGTACTCCATGTCAGTGTGTGGACCTACCTAAATTGCTGGTTGGAGGGATACCAGTGTACGTCAGTTCCCAGCTTTAAATACCAGCACAGTGGTGTTGGACGTCCTAGCTTACACAACCTACATCAAACTGCCTGGCCTGCTGTAGTCTGTGTGTGTCTTAGGGGGTTGGGGTCATTCACTGGGCATATCCATAGGCCATTGTATATCATTTGTCTGTATTGGTCCACATCTGTCCAGCTGCATGGAACGTGTGTGGGCTGTACAGACACACATGATGGTCAGCCCATAATCTGCAGTGGATTAGGACACCCTGTGTACTACAGGCTAGCATTGTGACCCCGTATGTGCTACAGAGGTCATGGTGCCACTATGGATGTGTACTGTCTGCTGCCCTAACATTTGGCCAATACAGTCACTTGTATGCTCACATACATACCATAGCAATGGGTAAATACACATTCTAATACAACTGCCACTTGTTAGGTCAATAAACATATCCTAGGTGTGTTCTGGACTTGAGGACGGTGCTGGAGGGCTGCCTATGTCGGATGCACACAGTGCACCTCCTATATATGGCCGAGCACAGGTAGTGTCATGTTTGGCATCCATTGTACTGTGTGCAGGTCAGAGAGGGGAAATCCGTGGGTACCTACTGTGCCAGTGCATATGCCTTGTGTTGCCTCTTTGCCAAGGGCAGGTCATACTGTGCACGGGCTTTCGCCGACTGTGCCCTGCTCAGGTAGTTCCTTCACCAAGTCACACTGTGCCTGTACAGGCCTTGGCAGTTGTGTTGGGCTGTGTGGCCCTGCCCCATGCTGTTCCTGCTGCAATTATTACTGCAGGATAAGATTGTGTAGCATAGCGAATACCATAACAACTTGTATGCATGTAGCTTGTGAATACTGCAGAGCACCAACGGATGTGTCCGGATACCAGAACTGTGAACTGAGCATCCCAAACACATGCACAAGTATATGTCTTGCCTGTGCATCCGCCTCAGTATGGTGTGAGTGTTTATGTGTGTGTGCGTTGCTGATGGGTGTCATCAGCCACGACACCAGTGTTTACCCAGCATCCCCCACTAGGAGACTGTAGGGGATGTCCATATTGGCATTGGTGTGCTACAGCTGTGTCAGAAGCCATATATCGGAATCATCATAGCTTCCAGGGCAGACAGCACACACATACAATCTCATGCCCTGGCCATTGCATATGGCCTAGCTGTTGGAGGGTATGCCCCTGCAGTGACTGTAGGCCCTACCCCGCTCACCGGGTGGTGCTACGATGTGTATGTGTGTGCAGGCTATAGCACCCAATACCCCAGGGTAGTCATCCATGTGGTTGAACAGATGCATATTGCTGGTCTACTAATCACGTGTGTTAAGGACATGTACGTGCTCACTAACATGTGTTGACATGGCGTCTGTGAACTGGTGCAATACTCTGGATGCAGATGCCTGTGAGATACCCATGATATCCACAGTTGTGCTGTGTGAGGTACCTGTGGCTAGTACACCTAGGCGAACACATACCGTGGTATCCACTGTGATGTGTTTCCCTCGGCCTGTTTGATGTGTCAGGTGTGGCAAGCACAGGTCAACAAGCTGCTGTAGGAGGTCTCTGTCCACTCCATAGTGCTGCACCATCCCCAGCCCATGTAGCCCCTGGTAAGTCACCCTGGGTCTAGAAAGTCTTATGTCACCCCAGTAAGGGTCGTTCAGCAGCATACACATCCTCACTGCCCCAGCCTCCTGCACATGTTGGTATATGTTGCCTGCTGCAGCCCGTCTCATTTGGTTGGACTGTGTCGTGAAATGTCCCTGCAGGTATACACCGGTGGTGTAGAGTGTGGACGAAACCTGTGTGTATACTGCTTGCTCGCATTACCATACTGTTCAGGTGCGGGCTGGCCATGTCATCTGCTGATTGTGCTGATCAACAGCTGTTTGTGCAGCCTGTACACCCTCACTACCCCACCACTGCTGTCATCTCTCCCAATGTCACCAGGCAGGTATAGACACACCCCTAGATTAGGTGTGCTAAGGCAGGAGCACTCCCGAGGCACAGTTCTGCAATGTACTTACAGTATGCCTGACCCCCCCTCCCATGCTGTCAACTATATTCGAGACCTGCACCCGGCTGACTACACACATGCACTCCAGGGACCAGCATCACACCCTGGTGATAAATGGGATACACTATTGTCAACATCATCTGCATAGTATAGTCTTCTAATGAACAGTTATATGACCCATACCGAACCTCCAAATTAATAACTACTGCTCAGTGTCGCTCAGATCCGTACACAACTGGCAACAGGTGTCTTACTATCACCATATTCGATGTCCCAAGGTCTTCCCAGCAACAAAATAACCGGTGTCTATACGACTACAACCCATGACCCTGCACACTACAGACGATGTGCATTATCACCACGCCATGGCAGATATACATAGATCCCAGGTTATCACGTACAGATCATCCAGCACAAACATTCAATAGTGCTGATGTCCCCAGACATATATGTTCACATCTATGTCCACCTCTATATCTACATATATCTTATATATTATTTGAATACATATATACATGGATATATATATATATATATATATATATATATATATATATATATATATATATATATATATATATATATATATATATATATATATACACATACACACATATACATGTACACACATATGTAGCTATGGCATTTATATCACAACAGCGGACCACATGACAGCAATGCATTAGACAGGAATGAAAAGGAAACTACATGTGCCACCTGCATCATGTAGTTTTGTTACTATCAAGGCACGTGTGTTTTGTTGCGTCACATGGGTCAGACCGTATCAAGGGTAAGAGAAGGGCTGCTGACAGTTACTCACCAGACCTATTGGCGAATGTATGTGTTGACAACCCATTGTCTTGGCAGAATATGTGGGCTGTGGACACTATATAGGTCAGCAACAAAACAAAACACACTGAACACATCCCGCAGCTAGCCACCCACAGATACCAACACATACGGTATAACTGCCTAACACATACACCTGCCATGCCTTGGAATCGAGCACCTACCTATCTAGTCTACCAGAATACAGCATTATGCAGTAACAGAATGTGCTACCGAGTTCCAGCATCACCGCACTCCCACAGGCATACATCTAGGTGGATGACATCATCCGCAAAGGCAAAGACGCCAATAGGGTATGTATGGGGAGTGAGCCATCTAAAAGCATTACTCTGTCCCAAGGCAGCTGGAAACACACACACACACACACACACACACACACACACACACACACACACACACACACACACACACACACACACACTTGGCAGGGCTATGAGTCAAACATACACCTAACTACTTTATCACACTACAGCATTACGCACTTACAGAACATGCTACCGAGATTACTGGAACACAGCATTCCCAGAGGCATACTTCTAGGTGGATGACATCATCCACAAAGGCAAAGACGCCGATAGGGAATGTATGGTGAGTGAGCCATCTAAAAGCATCACTCTGTCCCCAGGCAGCTGGAAACACACACACACACTTGGCAAGGCTGGGAGTCAAACATACACCTAACTACCTTTTCACACTACAGCATTACGCAGTTACAGAATGTGCTACTGAGATTACTGGAACACAGCACTCCCAGAGGCATACTTCTAGGTGGATGACATCATCCACAAAGGCAAAGACGCCGATAGGGAATGTATGGGGAGTGAGCCATCTAAAAGCATTACTCTGTCCCCATGCAGCTGGAAACACACACACAGACACACACACACACACACACACACACACACACACACACACACACACACACACACACACACACACACACACACACACACTTGGCAGGACTGGGAGTCGAACATACACCTAACTACCTTATCACACTACAGCATTACGCAGTTACAGAACGTGCTACTGAGATTACTGGAACACAGCACTCCCAGAGGCATACTTCTAGGTGGATGACATCATCCGCAAAGGCAAAGACGCCAATAGGTAATGTATAGAGTAAGCAGTCTAAAAGCATATTACTGTCCCAAGGTAGATGTAGACAAACACAAGGCAGTGGTGTGAGCGGGACAACTGCCTATCTACGGAGCACTATTACAACACTACATAGATACGAGACGCGCCACAGACAGTACACCCTTCAAGACAGTCAACCAGTGTGTTCAATGTAGGAATCCATCCTGACGTGGGGTATGGACATCTGTTGCCTGGATGACCACCATCGCTATACAGGATGTCAATTGCCATGCCCATACACAGAGGCACATCACCGACACAAGGTGTCACTGGGCATGCTCACACACTTAGTATCACACGTCTGTTTGGAATGTACTGTGTGTCCATCTATACAATGGCGTACTGGGCATGCTCACACACTTAGTAGAAATGAAGGGCTGTCTTGCATGCACACGGATTCTAAACACAGAAGGGCACAGTTTGGAATGTACTGTGTGTCCATCTACACAATGGCGTACTGGGCATGCTCACACACTTAGTAGTCGCAAAGGGCTGTCTTGCATGCACATGGATTCTAAACATGGAAGGGCACAGTATGGTGTTACTGTCCCCACGTACATGAAGGCCACTCACATGTACTGACCAGTACACACTCAAGAGCCATCACAGATGTCTCAGGTGCAGATCACAGAGGTAAATGCCGAAATCTACTATGTAGCCCTCAGACATCACCATGTCCTTGGACCAGCAACACACATCCATACATTACCACAACACCATGTGACTCATGACCAGTGAACTGTACATAGGTCTACAGCAACTGTGCAGACTACACATGTACTGACAGGGTTCCATCATGTGGTATGCAATGCAATGATACCACTGTTCATAACCAGGTCGGCTCTACACATAACAGGGGCTCTGGGTCTTACACAGCTGTAACAGATGACCGTTGCTGTACACCAAAGAACACACATGTTTGGATACGACATACATGTAATCGCAGTGGATATGTACATGGACCACACACACACACAACACATATGTACATAGCATAGCTTTTGCTGTCCTCCGTGCAGACAATTGGCTACAGCAATCACACACATGCACATGGAAGGTAGGTCCATGGCTGTTGAATGCTAACAGTACATAAGGTAGCAATGTTGACCGAGGTAACATTCCCTCTGTACTAGTTACCCATGACAACCATCATATCATACAACAGTCCATGTGTTATACATTTCATCACACATGTCCACCAATTGCAATGCATACAAACATGGCTACATGACAGGTATGTAGGACCAACGCACATGTACATGTAGTGGTGTGCATGCAGCTACCATGCATGTGCAGTAGCTGATGTATGTAATTCATCTGTGCCTAACTACAACATACAGTTGCAATGCAGCCCCATCACTGACACCTGTATATGGTGAAATACTGACAGTACGGTAGGATGTACATCAGGTATGGATGGATGTGTGTACATAAAGTGGTGATCCACCTTTGCAGATGGATGTTTGCCGAAGACGGCTCACAGGTGTGTCACAAGCCATCCTACCATTACATGTGCAAACAGTACACTGTGTTACTGTTACTTGACGGTGAAGACATACAATCTGCACAGCGGTCAGGGTGTTACTGACTGTAAGTCACTTGACACCTGTAACACTTACATCCCCCTGTGTGCATATAGCAGTACAATTGCCGAAGGTAGCGTTGGTACACATAATGCGGCCAATACTGCTGCATGTCTGTCAGACGTATCATCATATAGCAGGTGTATCATTCACAGTACTGCCATGTGTGTTTGCTTGTGTGACCATATATGTCACATATGGTGGGGAATACATCCCAATTGTTACACACCCCTGTACACTGCTGTAAAGATCTGTACATACTGCAGTGTGGAAAGCATGACGTAGGCAGGGGTGGTGTGTGTATCACACACATGTCAGCTATCTGTATGTGAATGACATTTGTGGACTCTACAGTGTGTGTGTGTGTGTGTGTGTGTGTGTGTGTGTGTGTGTGTGTGTGTGTGTGTGTGTGTGTGTATGTATGGCTGTCTGGTGCATGGAGTGAGGGTGTATGCTACTATACAGAACAGACAGGATCCCTAACCCCTCATGGTGATGCAGTCTACTACCCTGTTGATGCCATCGGTCTCAGCCTTACTGGCTACCTGTACATGTTCATTCTCTGTGTCACGTCGTGTAGGTGCACAGTACTGTGAGGGTGATTACCACATAGGCAGGGGTCCTCACCTCAACACTATCGAGTGTGCGTTATAGTGTTGTTGACCCCGTGCTTGTGGGCATGTTACTTTGTGTTTCAGTGTATGTCTGTGTGTGTTCTCATCCTGTAATGTGACAGGGTATTACTGCTACACAGTGAGGCCTCATGCTATCAAGTGGCCTCTAACGTTATCATCAGCCAGACTGCTGTGTAAACCCCCCACACCATTTCAACATACCTGTGATGTGACCTGGTATGGATGTCATGTCTCTAGCCACTGTAGCCTATTAAACAGCCCACATTCTTCTGGATCAGTAGATGTGTGGACATCTGTGGAATGGTAGCCTAACAGTGAGGTTGAGGCTACATATAGCATGCTGGCATTGCCATACATGCCTGTGAGTACTCCACATTTACACATGTGAAACTGCAAACACTGCTACTTATTGGCACATGCAAGTAGACCTTAAGGGGGGAAGCAGGGCATCATTACCAACATGCTGTTACTGTTGTTACCAAGACACATACTGTGAACATACAACAATGCACTCCAACTGCAAACACTGTAACATAATGACACATGCAATTGGACTTTAAGGAGGGAAGCAGGGCATAATTACCAACATGCTGTTACCATTGTTACCAAAACACATACTGTGAACATATACTAGTGCATTATAAACCTTACTACATGGTATGTCTGGTGATTGTCAATAGTACACAACTAATGTCATATACACTTATTTCACTATTCTGTTCACCCTGTGCATCAGACCATATGAGCATGTCCCTGCACCAATGGTGTGGATGACAAGGATTCAGCACAGGCATCATCATATGCACAGGGTGATAATGTTTGCCAGGGGCATAGGCTGCACCAGTGGATGACATCATGTGTGTGGGTAAGGTCCGGTGATCTGATTGGACATGTGTGGTCAATATGCATGTGGGTGTTGCGGTGCCCTACAGATGTTTCTTTTGTGTGCGTGTATGTGTGCACACAGTTCTGCCTTTTGTCAGGCCTACACAGGGGTATTATTGACAGCTCCAGATTGTGCAGACCAGGATGTACAGCTCACTGTTTCCAGCCACGGCCATGTGACTTGTGCCTGCCAGGGGTTGCACGGGCACTACCAGGCGGAGGTACAGATTGGCTACTGTCCGATGACACTTGTTCACTGGAACTGTGTCCTCGCTGGGAACATCCAGGGCCACATCCCCGTGGCCTGCTGTGTCCTGGTGTGGACAGCGCAGCACCAGCTGCACTGCTACTGCTACCGGCACTATGGGAGCGGGCATGTGAGGTGGCTTGTTCATGTTGACCTGCACTAGGTGGTGTAGCTGGCCTACATCCATGTGGCCTATGCCTCACTCCTACCAGATGTTCCAGCACAGACAGCTCACACTCGTGGATTGCCATGCCACGGTCAAGGATTCCAACCATGTCACCCAATCGCCTGTCCAGAACATCAGCAATCTGCTGTTGAGCATTTGCCAATGCCTGGATGTTGTCGTTTAGAGTATGGATAGCAGCCCTCTGAAGCCTCTGCCTTTCACTGTTCTGCCATTCAGCATGTGCCTGTGCCGCCATTACAGTCTGGAACATGAGTCTGGTGACACCAGCTGCTGCGCTCTGTCCTGCAGGTGCATGTCTGCCAGAGGTCCTCCTACGAGCAGCACAGGCCACATGCCTGTGTGGCACATCTGCAGTCATTACACTGACACCATGGTGTGGAGACACACCTTCAGTAGCCACCACATGTTCCTGTTCCGAGCTAACACACGCTGACTATCCTTCCTCTATGGCCACTGGTGATGGGGTATGTGTTGGCATGAGAACTGTGTGCGGGGAAGAGGGGGACATAGCTGGGATGGCAACCATTGGCACAGATTCGGCCCCTGACAACCCTGCCTGTACCTCATGCATATGCTTATCACTGCTAGTATCTGTGGGGACACTAACATCAGATGGACCGCAGGAGGGTAACGCACCTACATCACCTGTGAATGCAAAGAAAGACTCTACATTACAATAGACACACAAACACACCATGCGTGTGATTTGACAGACGGCATGCAGCATGCATGTGATACAGCAGATGGCATGCAGCTCAGACATTAATAGTGGTAGTTAGCATACCTCCCTGGGTTGAACACAACAGAAAGCAGGTGTCATATCACTAGCAGACGGCATGCAGCATTCATGTGATACAGCAGACGGCATGCAGCTCAGACATTAATAGTGGTAGTTAGCATACCTCCCTAGGTTGCACATAACAGCAAACAGGTGTCATATCAGTAGCCATGCAGTTCACACAATCATGGTAGTAAGCATGCATCCCTGTGATACACCATGTGGACCAGCACAGGTTAACAGTACACATGGCTGAAGTGACCTTGACATGTAATCTGCTGATGTGTGCATTGACATGCATACATGTCTGACACAATGGTGTCCTGACACATGTACAGCATTGTAATGGGTATCACATTGCAGTGGTGTCTGTATGCCCTACAGATAGAATGCACTTTTAGCAAATGTGCATCAGCATTGAAGGGTAGTGTGAGGCGTCTACATTGCTATACAGTGTGAAGTACAGACACTGTGCCATTGCATGGCATCATGAGGCATCTATAGTGCTATACAGTGTGTAATACGCACACAGTGCATAGCCATAACTGCGTGCATACACATTACATAACTGTGGATTGTGACCCACATCGCTGAGGTGTATACACACCAAACCATGCTGTGTCATGTGACAGGTCACTGGAAGACCTACGGATGACACCCCTGCACAACTACTACAAAGTCTTAGCTGCCTGGCAACCATGTCCACACATGGCAGACTTGTCAATACACCATGTCCCACATGACATTAATGTACCACACACACACGAGGTGCATGGCTGACAGTGATGTCCTACAGCAGCAAGGAAAGTGTATGGTATCTGTGGCCTGATGTGGTGTTAATGTCTGTGGAAACTGTACAGGTGACTACTGTCATGCTATGACACAGTCGTGATGTTCAACACATCTTATATGGTCGAATTAAGTGACACCACTACTAGCTGTGCACAGGCGTTTAGGATGTCCAGTGTTCCACATCAACTATATAATCAGTCAACTAAGGCTATAGTTGGACCATGTGTGGACAATGTGCAACAGGGTGTATACACATCACAACTACTGTGTGGCTACATGTCTCTGGCCACCCTCCATGGCCATGTGTGAACATGTATTGGCCAAATGTTTGTGATGGCCATCTATTTCACATGTCTGTGTTGTCCCATATGACATACACCCATAGATGTCAGATATGTCACTGTCCACAGGGCTATGCAGACAATGGGTTGTATGTTTGATATGTGGGGTATGTACTATGGGATAGTGGGACAATATTGCAGCCGGAACACTACATGTCTGGGACATGTCAGATGGCACATCACAAGGTGTGCACCCATTGCAGGGGCATATTACACAATGGTGACTCCTGTGGGCTGCCCATATCCCAGCTCACTGTGTGGTACTGTTTGCGTACCACACATGTGTTGTTCCAATGTATAGTACATATGCCTACATTGAACACCTCCACCATTGTATGCACAGCTGTCCACACATCTAGCAATGACAGGTACTGTGGTTTCATGTCGGTGTTTCATTTAGTTTGTATATCTTACACATGGGTAGTCAGTGTGAATGATGACAGATGCAACCTGTATATCGTGACTGGACCATATATTATGTGTACATGTGTTAACTGGCCACATGGCATTTAGATATATGCATTAACATGCCTGATACTGATAACTGTCTCACCTGCAATGGACTGATGTCTGTGCGGCACGCCAGAGGTACCTGTATAGGGGTGACACAGCAGTTTGAACATTATCCATGACTGTATGACAGCCACAGGGTGCACTGTGCATGTTAACACATTCGCCTGTACAATAGCATATAGTATGCACATGTGTGCATACATAGGGTAGCATACTGTAGTATGCGGCATATGTGTAAACATACCTTGCATATGATGTTACATTACATATTGTACAGTGACACATGCAACTAAATGGGATATAATAGCCATATGTGCAGTAGTGACTTACCAGGCAACTCCAGGCTCATTGGTTGGGAGACACCCACCACCACAATGGCAGCTAGTGTTTGTGGATGCTGTTCTGAGGGTGTCCCCAGGCTGGCCAGTAGCTCCTCGGTGTGTGTGAGTGGGGGCTGGGTTTGTGGGCCATCACCTGTTCCACCTTGTTCCCTGGCGATTGCATTGGCACGCTGTTTCGCATGTCGTATCAGGTCCATGCAGTGTCTGCACACCTGCTGGTAGGTGCGGTTATGGCCACCCACATCATTAACCCTCCTGCAAAGGTCCTGCCACAGGTCATCACACTGCTGGGCAAGCTGTGGCACATGGCTGAACAACACCTCATAGTTCTCATGGAGGTACGGGATGAGGGCATCATCCTCCTGGTGGCTATACACTGGCAGGCGTGAATGAGGCATTATCTGGAAGACATAATGATGGAGACAGATCACAGTATCACAGAGATGTACAGAGATACAGCTGCACATACATTTGTATTAAATCTAGTACATCTGAACAGTTATCTTTGCAAATCGTCATGACACTGACACGACTGCCATGTTTGTGTCACACACATGTAACACCCGTTATGCATTGGATATCATCACCATATATGTGTGTCACCTCATTACATTGTTCATACTCCATGTGAATGCTGTCTTGATGTGGGCATGTCTGTTTGCCTGTACTGGTGTTCCTACCTATCAGCACATGCCTGGATGTGTCCACAGTAATGCTGTTGACCTTGATGCTGTGTATATGTCACATATCAACACATACACTGCCTTAATGGACATGAGCAGTGACAATGCACACATACACACGGAGACCTTTACATGCATGTGTTTTGCCATATACATCCACATGGTACTGTGCAGCAGTTCAACATCCTGCCATGTATCGCCTGTGTTGCACATGTGATAGACATGGGACAATGGCTAGCTGGACATCATTCACAGGGATGGTTATCAACTATGGCATGCACGGGCAAGCTGTATCCGACAGCCATTTTGTCACTGCGAGGTGCATCAGTGCCACATTACTGATCCAGAAAGTTAATAATACATCTACCATGCGGTCATCGCACCATGTATGACAGAGATGACATGTGCAGCTTTGATGGACAGGGTTGCATGGTATGGCAGGAGTATGTAACATGTATGGCACAGGGATCTGTCCAGCATGTGGCGATCCTTGTAGTAGGATGGTGGCTGTCCATGGCATATGTCTTTCATTTCAGGATATGTATGTGTAGCATGTCCAACATCACAGTGTAGCATATGTCTTTATGCAAGGTAGCCAGCATGCTGCATAGTGGAGGTGAGGATTGTGAAGGCTGGTATCGCCCATCCACACATGGCCAATACCCCTTAAAGGTGATATGTGATCCATTATTGGTCACCCAAGTGCTGAGTATGCCTGTGCAATGATCTCCATGCTCATGGATGGCACCCTGTCATGACATGGGTGCCTCGTATGACTACCTAATAGGCCTGGAGACGTCACCAACTCAGGGAGGTGAACTGCACAGCACCATCCCTTACACAGTGTCCATAATGTTGACCGCTGCCTAGGTGGTAGTTAATGGGTACAGGGTTATTCACCTAGCGGTGACAATGCTATTATCAGCTGTCAGATTGTCTACATAAGTCACACACCTCACCCACAAAGCCCATTCTGTATGTTGTCCACAACACTGAGACAGCTATTGCTCCTAGGTCATGGACATTCACATCCTTACATACACAGATGCCTCCCATTTGTCTGTGTGGTATGGGCTACACTGAGGGGGGAGTACACAACATTAACCCTGTTTTACGGTAGCTGCCACTGGTGTGATATGCACATGTCACTCAGACACCTTTTGTAGTGTTGCTTCTGTCAACAGGCCACTGGTAGAACACTCCTGTGACAAACGAAGGTACATCTAGTATACTCAGTGTAGCTGGGACATGGTATGGGTGATGATGCCCTATGACCTGTCACAGGTATGCTACGCAGTGTGAAATCATCCATACTGTCATCTAACTCTGTACTGCTAACATCTACGTTGATAAAGGTTCATAGACTTGCAGACCATACTCAGCAGGGTAATAGTGCAGTGCCTCCAATTATGACTGTCATCTCCACTTGTGGGTTGCAGTGGGTTGATATTATCCAACACCCCATCTGCATTGCATATTCATGCTCAGCACTTGTTCAGAACATGTGAGCACTTCATGAGCTACTGATTACTATAGCACACATTCCAACTTATGTCTTACAAGTACACTGTCTTTACATTTCCAGCTTGCTTACAGTACAACAGCTGTTGTACACATCTAACTCACATATCTTGTGAGACATGGCTGAATATACAGGCATGTCCAAGTGTCACGTACCAGTGCTATTGCCTGTCTATATGATGAATATGGCAAACATGTGGCAATAGAGCAATTGTCTCATGTACACAGTCAATGCTCACCTCCCAACATACGACACTACAGCCTGTGGGAGATGCACATATGTGGCCATGCTGGGGGTAATGCTCTCACCAACCCAGACTGGACCTGACATTCATGTGGGGATGTTTAACATTTGCAACACACCCCACTCATCACATAGTCTCACTAGATCTCTACCACCACAGGCCACACATAGTATGAGTACGACATTTGCAGAACCTCTCCATACTCTGTGTAGGCACCAGAGGCAGCCCCCATTACCAAACACAACAACAATTACTTATAGCCCACAGACTCATGTGTGCCCATCAACTACAGAAAATAGGGTGTTATAATATACCCAACACACCGGTCATAGGTGACTCTGTAGGCGGTCACACTGATACACCAGGGATCACTGCAGTGGCTGTACTGTACAGAGGTGCAGGTAACACATGGTTCTGCTGTTCACAGACAGGACACTACTCTAGAGAGGTGCCGCTGGTGTAAACACTGTAGTTGGGCTTACACATAGACTTACCAGACAGCATAGTACCTCACTATGTACCTGTGAAACTATTACATGTCCTTTGTGCATGGTTAATTGAGTTGCTCTTCCATTTCGATTAGCTATCATGCTGTTACAGTGTCCCATGACTACAAGCCATATGTATCCTGTTATTGTGTATCATACATGCCAATTGACGATACCTATTGTTTGCATGATATAACAGTTGTGCTGTGTAGAATATCTGACATATCTACCTACAATACTGTACATTACAAATATTTTACACATTATCCCATAATGCAAAGCATACTTGCACAGCAGGACCACCTTAGGCATGTTATTGTCATTATATGCCCATACACATGCCTACTGTGATGGTATATCAACATATACTATCCCCTGCTATGGCACGTACTTGTTCGACATACCCTACCACTGACGGCGGGTGGTGTGGAATTGTTCTGTTTAAAGCCCTCATGTAACATCCCTTGTGGTGTATGTGATGTTTACCTTGTGACCCACAGCAGGACACACAATTTCTACAAGTGTTGCTATGCTCAACAAGATATCACTACAGAATACCTTTTCCGACTTTATGCATTGTGTACACTTTTAATTAATACAAAACAGGCTCTACGTACACTAACATACTGAGTGTTCTACATACCTTGTTAGTGTACCGAATCTTCGTAAATATCTCTCTTACATCTTTACTGTTTAAACGGTTCTATGGTATGAGCATACGGTTTGAATGTATGACAAGTCATCCTTATATACGTCAATACCTGTAACATGTGGTTTCCTGCCACCAATTGTTGTTCCTGAGTAAATTATTACATGCACATCAGCTGTGCAGCTACTCCATTCGCCAATTACGCGGCAACAGTTGGGTATAATTTAATTCTCCACTTGGGCATTGCCCTTTTGCCCTACCTTCGGGGAGATGGCCTGTATGTGTTTTGTTGTGAGAAATTGCAACTGATATTTGTAGAGACACAGATATTTTGAATTCATGTCCCCCGTGGATTGTGTGTGACGGCTAGAGTATGTGGTTCTACATGTGAGTGTACCTGTCATCTCAACCGTCTGATAAGGGACTACTGAAAACAAATCCTGTAACATCGCCATCTGTTCCATTATACAACAGCTACAATTTCACATGGTGCCTTTACAAATGTGTATCTCACAAGGTATGTTAATGGTTCTGCAGATGTAATTGAGTGAGTGGATGTGTGTGATGTTATTACCATCTGTATTGCAATTGTTTCGGGTGTGGGGGAGATGTAGGTGGGTGTACATAGCATATACAGGTTTGTGGGGACTGCATTCCTACATATTCCATATATGTGTGTGGGCTCCTTCCCTAATTGAAGACCTATCACTTAGTAGACTGAACTATGGTTGTTACGGGCTTATACACTGAGCCATTGTTAATTGGTTTCTATATAGTATGCAGGTGAGGTTGATACTTCCATACCTCCGGAAATACAGCGATATGTAAAGGAATGTTACTAAATGACAACTGTCTCGTGTATTTCTGTCACAGATATTTGCACACATTGCAGTTGTGTTGATGACTGAGCCTCTTTGGCATGGGTTGCCACCTTTTCAAATGGCCATAGTGGGACATTTGCAGGACACACATCGTTGTTTACAGGCCGACACATACCCACGGTCAGTACACAGGGTAGAACATACTTTTATCCTGAATACATACTTATTCTTGCAGCACTTTAGCTACTTATCATGTTTCATGTAACGTTTACGTTTTGTAGATACAGACATAACTATTTAATGCAACTGTTACATAATATATGGGACATAATTATGTCCTACAATCTCGGACATTTGCCCTTTTTAATATTTTTTGTCAGGACACAACTGCCCAGGGAGGGGCTGTCCCTCTTAAAGTGGGACAGGTGGTACCATATGCCTACGGCCAACTATGACCACACCTACCGTACTGCTCTACCTCCGAGTTAGCACTAACAGACACATGATGCAAACACACACACACACATTACAGTCCCACAGAAACACACACGGCACCCTCAACACACACATACACAGACTACAGCAATCACAAACACAGTTGAACACAGTACCTACGTGGACCGCAACACTGGCAGCGATAACTAAATGTCCCATAATATCGTGATAATATTACACGCGGTTCCAGTGTTCCAGTACTGTGTTCTTTCGGTCTTTAAGCCTCGTGATTATGCATGTAGGTATGTGACACATTCCATAGTTGGCAGTATCCCATTTATTTCTACCTCCATGGTTGTGTACATGTCGTTGACCTATCTATATATTTGCAGATATAGGTGAATCCGTATATATCAACATATATCTCTCTATCTCCCTTTCTATTTCTATTATGTATATATATATATATATATATATATATATATATATATATATATATATATATATCAGAGAGTGAGAGGGAGAATACACCTTTCATTGTGTACATGTCGGTGTATACTGTTTCCTGGACTCCATACATTTGTGTTTGAACCTGTCACATTACACACCTGCCGTTGGTTCATCTTGGGTAGCTTAGTGTTAGGTGCTTGTGTACATGATTGCGTGTTCTACTCCTGGCAGTGATTGTTTTACCCTTCAGAGCAGGCACTATTAGTACAGGGGTGAATAATGCTAGTTTCACCTGTTCTGGACATCATTGACTGTGATCTGCGTGATATTCAGAGAAGCTTAGCCCTGTTTCGCACATATTCGTATGGTCATGTTTAAACGACACTTACCAGCACTGGGCAAAGCATATTCCCGCTAACATGTGCTAAACCTGATCTGATGACCTGCATCCACCATCCATTATTCGTGCCTTCGGGATTACGTAACGTCCCTTGCAGGATGTGGTACCGGGAACATGCACGACAGTCAGTGCATTTACCACTTGGGCATCTGGGATTTGTACATGTGTTATGGCGTTTTGTATGTGGACTGTACTATGGCTGTTACTCCATACTGCAATCAAATGGGTAACTCAGTTAGTTTACATATGGATGAGACCTATTAATGGTATGTCCAAGTGATGTTTAATGGATGTGCCCCAACATTGGAAATGTATGTCACAGTGAGCCACCCACTATAATGTGCTACACCTTCACACAACCATAGGTGGAGCATGCTGGGGTGACAGATACCTGTCATGGGGACACCCCATGCTTTGCCACTACATCCATGATTACATTGTATGGAGCCCCTTATTTACACACCAGGGAATCCATTCAGAGTGTGTGGGGAATAGTGATTACACACATGGATCCTGCAATTGGCTCTGTTCCACTGAGGGTCAGTTGGTTACACGATGTGGTGGCGACAGCAGACACTGTTTGCCTCGATTGATGAATGGTCTCTGACAATCGGGCGTGTACCTACCGATGTACCTAGGAACCTATACATACAGTACCAACATATGCTGATAGGTGCATGTACTATTCAGGTGTTGACATTACTTGTTTCAATAGCTGTTGTGTGTGCAATGGTTGAGGGCTGCCCATGTAGGATTCACACAGTAGGCTACCTATACATTACAATTTACAGGTGGACGTGTGTGTGTGCCATCCATTTTACTGTGTGTGCAGGTGGAGAGGTGTGTCAGTCCATAGGGGCCTACACTGTCAGAGTATGTGCTATACGTTCCCTCTTTGCCAAGGTGTAGGCATATTGGGCATGCTGCCGTCTGCCTACTGGAGCTGGCACAGGGTGTTCGTGGTCTAAATCCCTCTGTGCCTGTGATGGCCTTGGCAATTGCAGTGGGCTGTGAGGGCATTCACAATTATGTCTCTGCTGCAGCTGTTTCCGCAGGATTATATTATGTAGCATGGCACATGCTATGAAGATGTGGGCACATGTGCCTGGAGAGTACTGCAAGGCTCCACCAGATATGTCCAAAGCAACGGAACCATGGTTTCAGCATCCCGAACACACTCTCTATGATGATTCTGGTTTGTGCGTGTGCCTCATTATGGCATTCTTGCATGGGTGCGTGTGCATTTCTGATGGGAGTCATCATCCACAGCTCCAGTGCATAGCCAGCATCACCCACAAGGTGGCCATGTGGGATGTCACCCCTGACAAATACCTAATACAGCTGTGAGGCATGCCAGATGTGGGAGTCATGGTAGCTTCCAGGTTTGCCAGCACACACATCCATGATAATGCCCTGGGCATTGCACATGACCTGGCAGTTGATGGAGTGGTATCCCTTGTGGTTTTATGTAGTGCCTACCATGCTCACTGGGTGGTGACTTGATATGTATGTGTGTGCAGTCTATCGCACCCAGTACCTCCGGGTAGTGTGCCACATGGTGGAAGAGATGCATATTGCTGGCCAACTCCTCCTGAGTTCGGGGGAAGTATATATGCTCATTGGCATGTGGTAACATGGCATCCAGGAACTGGTGTAGTACCCTGGATGCTGATGCCTGTGAGATCCCCATTATATCTCCAGTTGGCCTTTGAAAGGTACCTGTGGCTAGTATTCGCAAGCTTACACATACCTTCATGTCCAATGGGATGGGTTCCCCTCTGTTGTTTCTGGTTCTCAGGCATGGCCAGCACAGCTCAACTATTTGCTGTAAGATGTCCCTGTCCACCCTGTAATGCTCTACTATCTTCAAATCATGTAGCCCCTGGTAGGTTACCCTTGGTCTGAACACTCTTCTCCTCCTCCGGGGCCTGTGGTGGTTGTCAGCATCATCCTCCACAACATCTTCAGTCACTAACACATGGTGATGAATCACAGCTATGGCAGCTCCCAGCATGTACATTGTAAAAGTTCCCCATATGTTTACACCTGTGGTGCAGTGTTTGGGAATACACAGGTGTGTGTGAGGTGCTTTCACACTTTATACTATTGTGCTGTGAACACTGATGATGTCATAGGGTGTGTATGTACGATCGTAGCTACAGGGTATCTTATGTGTTTTACGACAGGAACAACTATTGTGGTGCCTTTGGTGTTGAATTACATTTGGCTGCCGTGGATTACCTCTTGCCCATCCCTTTACATTTCTTCACGTTTCACCTCCCATTTTCTGGCATGCATCCAGCAGCCTGCTTTCATTTGTACTTTCCTAAACCTCGCTTATCTTGCGTAATGTGTTCTATGGCCAGTCTACTGCAGGTTTGCTTTGCTCTGCTATGACAGTTTTCTTTTCTTTGCAATCCGACACCTCCCCTATCCTGTTTTGCAGGTTTCTGCGAGCAGACTTGTCAGCTGCCGTCGATTGCCCGCTGTGAGTTAATAGGTGTTAATTGCTCAGTTGTACTCCAATTACCCTACTGCGACATTTCCTTATTTTCTTCCCCTGACGTTCCTGTTTGAGCTATGGTGCGCAGCGCATGCATCCGCTTACCGGGTTTCGCACATGTTTTCATCCCCATACACATGCGCTTTCGGGCACCATATGTGCTTTCAGCTAAACGATGCTATACCTACCTCCCCACCCCTGTCCTGTGGCTTTGTTTAGCAATGGCCAGGCTAGATTTGCATTGCTCCAATGTGCTTACAGCTACGGTGGCACACCCCACTGCTGATGTCATATATACCTCTAAACCACTCCTCGGTGTTGTAGCGCTGTGCCGTATGTTACATCCTTAGTCCGGCGGGACATTTGCGATTCACTATTACCTGCCTCATTTGCATGGCATTGACTACTAATTCCTAGTTACCGCGCTGAACACTGTCACAGACCCTTAGCAACCCTTGCAGCTTGGTTGTGGTGTACCATGCATACCATTGAGTATTATGGTGAAATCATGATTTGTATTACATTGCGATTTTATGACATTTGTATATATTTTCTTTGTGTTCCCGTTTGCGCACACATGCCCTGTGGTTGTACTTTGCGTTACTGTGGACATGACATTAAATGTTGTTTTTTAGGTGTTATGCATCTTTTCTTATGCCATTGGCTGTATATTTAGCCATTGGCATATGTTGACTTTGTAACACATGAGTCTGGTCTGCTTTCATAGCTCCGATGTTCTGTTTGGAAAAATGTAAGCCGTGTTTTTTGGTTTACATTTCTGTGGGCTTAGGCTACGCCTGCACCATTTCATGAATCGCTATGTACCTTCATTTGCATGGTGCGGCACTGCGCATGGGGTGATTAGCATACCTAAGCCGAGGGCTGCGCAGATCTGGAGTACGCCGGTAGTGCACATGGAATTGGATCGTACATGAATCGCTCGGCGGCCATATTTGGCATTATATCGCCTACACTATGCCTGCGCCTGGCGCAAGCTTCATGAATCCCGGGGCAAGTCTAAAAACAAGCCCTGGTGATACAACACCTGTATCAATACAGGCTACAGCAAGAAGAGAAGATGTTAGGCCACATATAATAAAGTTAAAATCATCTTCACTAAAACTGACTTCAAAATGGTAAATAAAGAAATAAGGGAAGCTTGAAAACTGGAAAGTTAAATATTAGTTAAACATTGCTAAGTCATCCAAGGACAACCGCAAAGTTTTATTTAACTAAATCATGTATCATGAAAACTGTATTAGTACTGCACTGAGCTTATATCTAATGGCACCACCCAGTCTAACCCCAAGGAAATTGCAAGTATACAAACTGACAAGCTTAGCTCACAGTTCCCTCTGTTATCCTCCCATATTTTCTCCCTCACAGCATCCAGTCCCAAATACCATTTATAATATTAAAAACACTAACTCTGTGAGTCCGGATAATATACCAGGTTGTTTCCTTGTAAGTATGATACATTGCCTCACTGATTCCCTCACACACCTACTCAATCAGCTTCTTGTGCGGGTAAATACCCAAGGCCAGGAGAAGAGTTCATTTAATTCACTATCACTGACCTTGGGAACTGCACAACAATTAGCTTTACCAGTCATCATCATCATCATCATCATCATCATCATCATCATCAATCCCTTTTTCCCATTTTCTAAATGGGGATGTACTGTTGGGTCAACTGTCGCCATCTCTTTCGATTCAATGCCACCCTCCTACCTTCTTCAACAATGATGTCTGACTTTCACAGGTCTTCTCTCACACAATCCATTCATCTTTTTGCTGGATGCCCTCATTTTCTCATGCCTTCTTCCTGTCTGTTCCAAATCTTCTTCACCAGATTGTCTTATGCTTTTCTGTACATGTGCCCAAACCACTGTAATCTGTTTTCTTTGACCTTCTATGCAATTTGAGTTACTTTGGCTCCTGCTCTGATGTCCTCATTTCTTCATCTGCCCATAGTATGAATTTTATCACCTAACTCAAGCACTTCATTTCCATCACCTCTAGCTTCCTCATCTGCTCTGCCTTTACTGCCCAGGGTTCTGTACCATACAGTACTACCAGTTACACCACTGTTTTGTAAACCTTATGTTTCAGGTTCTTTGGCATTCTTCTGTCGCACACCACACATGCCACTCTGTGCCAGTTGGCGGCAGCTCCTCTGATTCTAGTTTTAACCTCCTCATTCAGACCACTCCTTCCAGATACTTGAAGCTGTTAACTTGTTCTACTATTTTTCCTGCTATCTCAATTTTCAGCTTCTTCTGATTTCCCCCATTTTCTGCCATTACATCTGTCTTATCTGTAGTCAGTTTCATCCCATGTGCCTTTTGTTTTGCATTATATTCCCCATCCTTTGCTGAAGTTCTTGCTCTGAGTTTACCTGTAATGCCACATCGCCTGCATACAGCAACTTTGTTGATCTGTTCCCTTCACCCTGTCTGCAGATGTAGTCCATCACCAGTATAAACAACAGTGGGCTCAGAGCTGAGCCCTGATGCATACCCACTCCCGCTGGGAACCCCTGTTCGAGACAGAATCCTATTTGTACTTGAGTCATTAGGTCCTTGTACGTAGCCTGTATTTGGGAGTCTGATACACAGACAGAATGCAGCTTGGAAGTGTCAGACATGATAGTAAGGAGGAGGCTGGGTATCCTCTGTATCCATGAGACAAGATGAAAGGCCAGTGCAGTAAAAACACTTGGCTTGGGATCCACATGGGTGGCACAACAGGAATAAAGAAGGAAAGGCCATTCTAGACTTCTATCTGGCAAATGTTTTGATGATGGATGACACATGGTTCCGAAAAAGAGACAGATGAAGAGAAACAAACAGATGATCACATACAAGAGTGGCCAAAATACAACTCAGGTAGACTTTCTCCTAGTAAGGGAAAGGCACTGGGATAGAATCAGTGATTGCAAAGTAATCCCCAATGAAACAGTTGGCCCACAGCATAAACCACCAGTTGCCACAATCAGCTGCAAGCAGTGGTCAGAGAAGGCTCTGAGGTCAACAGAGACCAGGCTGAAGACCTGGAAGTTGACTAGAGAGAAAGCACAATAATTTAAAGAATTAGACAAGACTCTAGCACCTCATGAAGAAGAGGAAAAAGGTGGAGTTGAAGGATAGCAGCACCTCAAAACAGCATAAGAGAGGACTGCAGAACAGGTATGTGGCTGAAAGATACATAAGGAAAGCTGGTGGTGGAATGTAGAAGTCCAGGAAGTCTCAAAAGAAAGAAGTTCATGAAAAAGAGAGAAGAGAAAAGACGGACCAGGCAAAGAAGGAACACTGGTTGGATAACAAAGAGGCTAAGAGAGAAGTTGCAATCCCAGAGAACAAAATCATCAGTGGCTCTCTACCAGCTTCTGGAAAGTGACTCAGAAGATGGCAGAAAGTAATTCTACCACCTTGTAAGACAAAGACAGAAAGTTAAAGATGATAAGACACTTTTCATAAGGGATGCCAGTAGCAACCTGCACACCAGCCCACAGGATATCAAAGGCATTTAGAAGGAATACTTCATCAAAAATAAATATACCTCAAGACTGATCAAATATTGCAATGCACTTGAGCTTCTCCATATTTAAATCATCATAGGCAAAATCCAATACCACTTCCTTGCAAACCATAGGTCCCCTTATATGACCCAGGAAACCCATACAATGTATTTAAGCTTTTTGGAAACACTTATCATCCAACCCAATACTATATTTATGACAGAATTTAATTACCCCACTATTAACTGGGAATCTTATCTGACACCAAATGTGCAGGCACAGAGCTTCCTGGATTTTGTAAACACAAACTCCCTGGACCAGATTGTCAATACACCAGCTAGGGGAGCAAATATAATGGATCTGATTCTCACTAATATGGGAGAATGCTGCATACCCCCTAGAGCAATGCCTTCCTGGTAAGGTGAAACCACAAAATGGTCTCCTTTGAAGAAAAAAATAAAACTCGCAACCCCAGTTAACCCTGCAATGTTCAAGAACTAGGCTAACATCCTACTATTAAGTGATAACCTGTCAAGATTTCAAGCCACCATAAAACCCTGAGAACACTGCTGCCTACAAGGAACTGTTCACAAAAACCCTATAAAAGCATGTCAATAGCTACAAAGAGGCAGCTGTACCCACCAGGAAGAAGTGCAGAACTAACTCAAAAAAATAAGGCAGTGTGGTGGAATCACAACATCAATAGACTGTACAAGAGAAGGAAGAAAATCATGGCAAAAATTAGGAGGTGTAACACCCAGCAGGATAAAAGCACTCTCATTAAACTAAACAAAAAACAGAGAGGACAAACAAAGTCTACCAAAGCCAAATTTTAGGTAAATTTGGCCTCCTAGGCCAAGGAAAACCATGATGCATTATTTAGCTATGTCCAAAACATCAAAGGGAATACACAGTTGTGTGCAGAGCTCATTGTTAATGGAGACACATATACTGAACAAGAAGGTAGAGCAAACCTACTGGTCAACAAATTCAGCTCCAGCTTTACCCCTATCTCCACCTCAACCTCTCCTTAGGAAATACCATCAAATATAACTCCCACTACTATCACTAGGGAACAGGTCCTTATTGCTTTCTCTAAGACTAAGAACACTGCATGAGTGGGCCCAAACAATATCCCAGGATACCTTTTTTAATTTCTCAAAATCTTTTGGGTTTCTAATACCATGACTGGAATGGACCCCATTCCTAAGTCAAAGTATAATTAAAGATCATGAAATTAGTATTATTTCAGTCTTTGATGTCAGCCAGAAGTGCTCTTCCCAGCACCCACAATGTGCCCAGTAATGACTCCTTCTGCACTTCATACGGAGTTACATGTATTGGAAACATATCTAAATATGATTGCAGATTCTTTTTTATAAGACCCATTGCTCATACTACTATTGGAACTGTCTGGGTATCTTTCTTCCACATTGCTGTCATTTCTGCCTGCAAATCCTGATATTTTATAATTTTGTGTCTCTCTGTATGCAAGACACTGTAGTCATTGGGTGCAGCAATTTCAGTGATCAATGCTACTTTTGTCTTGTTTTCATGGACAACTATAGCTGGTTTTCTTGCATTTGTCTTTTGAACTGTTGGTAATAGGTGATCCCATGTGATGTAGATCATTTTCTATGCTTTGTGACTCGTTTCCAGTGTTTTTCAGCTGCTTTAATATTATAATGTTTTCACAATCCCCAATGCAACAGTCTCGCCACATCATTATGCCTTTCAATATACAGCCCTTCTGTCACTAATACATCACAACCAGCAACAAGGTGTGTGACTGTTCCCAATTCTGTTTTACAAAAACTACATTTGTCAGTTTCTCGCACATGTTCAATGGACTTTGTAAACCAATGTGTACGTAGCCCACTATCTTGGGATGCCAATATTAACCTTTCGTCTTTTGGTTTGAATTTGCCTTTCCCTAACCATTCCTGCATTAGATCCTGATCAACAGGGGGTTCTTCCAGGAGTTTTCTATACTTGCAACTATATGCATTTCCACATTTCTTGCCTTCTCATCTGATCCTTCACCTTATATTCTTTCTTTTGTTTTTTGGCACATTCAGTTGCTGCCTGATGTTTATCTGCTTCTGGTTTGATTTCCATTCCCGCTTGAAGCCAATATGCTTCTGCTACACTAAGAAGGGAAGTCATCTTAGATTTATTCTTATGATGTTTCAAAACTTTCACTATATTTGGGTCTTGTGAGGTCATCAGATATGTATGCATTCCCACAATTGCACATCTATGCATGTAATAAATGTCAAGTAGGCCTATACCTCCTTTGGAATGGGGAATATATAATCTTGGTATGCACTGATTTTTATAAATCATTTGATAAGCATGAAGCATCCATCTTTTTTTCCTGTCTAATCTACCTTTTGGGACTAGTCAGTCACTCTAAAACTGTAAATTAGAACAGGAAGAGCAAATTGGATTATAGCTTGAATTTTGTTCCTAGATGTCAACATTGTTTTCAGGATGAATTTGTCTTCTAAAATATTCCTTACCAAGTTTAATTCACATTTGTTCATGTTTTATTGTTGATCCTTCATCAATTCCCAAATATTTATACACTCCCTCTCGCTCAAGTTCTTTTATATCACATTCTTGTCCCAAACTGATGTTTTCTTGGTGCTGCATCTTTCCTGCTTTAACGGTTAATTTTGCACATTTATCAAGACAAAATGACATTCTTATATCATCTGAAAAAATTTTGACTACTTTAGTTGTGCTTTCAGTTTCTCATTGATGAGCTATGCAGTTTTAAATCTTCGACAAAGAAAATATGAGAAGTCTTTACACTTTGGTGCTTTCTGGGAGCCCAGTTATAGCTATGACCTAATCTGTAAAGCAGACAGTTTAATGGGTTAAGGGCAAGGCAAAAGAGCAATTGTGACAGAGAGTCACACTGGAATATCCCCCTTTGGATTTTTTATCCCTGCAATAATAATTTGCCCTTTATCATGGCGTACCTACAAAGTGGTTTGCCACTGTTTCATGGTCGCTGTGATGTAGTTTATCAGTGTAGGGTGTATCTTATACATTTTTAAGCACTCTTTTATCCATTAATGTGGGATACTGTCAAATGCTTTTTTATAGTCAGTCCATGCCATACTTACCCCCAGATTCAGCAAGCCCTGCATGGTGTGCAGGACTAGTGCAGGAGCTCCAGTAGGCAATATGTCTGCCGTGCAATCCAGGAATAAGCTGTAGGAATGTGCACGAGCACTCCTGCACTGGTCCTGCATGGACTCAGCCCCTGTATGCAAATCACCCCATTTGCAGGTAAAGCCCATGCAAATGTGGTGAATTTACAATCCAGGAAGATGGAAGCTGGCCGTACAGGACTAGTGTAATCTGCAGAAATGTACTCTGCCAGTAACCTAGTACATTTCTGCAAACTACAAGACGGAGCCATGACAGCTCCAAATAAATGGTGGATATTATGTAGAAAGCATGCCAGTGGCCAAATATAAGGCCACTGGCATGGAAAACAGTTGCAAAAATAAAAAAAAATCAACTTTTATTTTTTTTTAGCCGATCTCAGCTGTTTAAGCATAGGGCAGCAACGTGCAAATGGGAATGGGCGAAAAATAAGAAAAAAAACTAAAATAAACATTCTAACCAAAATCACTATTTTGCCATTATACTCAATGGCAGGCGGAAGACAACATGGCCAGTGAACAGTGGTTGCTAAGGGGGGAGGCTCAGTGTGGCACCTGTAACTATGCATCAGCAGGCAATCCTATGCAAATGAGGGGAATGATACTGAATCCCAGATATCCCCTGCATGCTAGTCAGCAACCAACAGAGTAAGAGCAGGAATAGCTTGGTGCAGGCCTAGGAGTTAGCTGACATCATAGTGGGGTGTGTCAGGCATACTGTAAGCGGATTAGAGCCCTGTGGCATGGGTTTGCCCTTAGCTTAGCACAACTAAAGCAAGGGGGTGTGTCTGAGGCTGCCTAGCACTCTTTACATTGCCTAAGCGGATGTGCGCGCTGTGCACCGGGTTTAAGGGGGAAAAAAAAGTAAACCAGGAAATAGCAGCTCTGTACACATATTAGCACTGTGTTTGCTCAGCGCAACCCCAGGCTTTAACAGGAAGGCAATGGGAAGGGAAAACAGCAGTAGGAAGGTAATCAGGGAGAACTAGTATAGCTGGCAGGTGAAATGTATCAGAATCAGCCAATTTCACAGGCAGCAGCCCAGCCCAGCACAGAACACTACTATAATCTATGCAAACACCTTTCCCACTGGTTTTCCCGCATACTATACACCACCAGTGTATACAAGTGGGGAAATTTTAACAAACAAAAACAACAAAATGATAATGGCTGCAATAGCTATCATACAATAACATGTGGAAGAGGCTGAGGGTGGTGAGGATGAGAATGCTGTCGACCAACCCACAGTGAGGAGACGGAGAAGACTGTCCAGACCCAAAGTAACCTACCAGGGGCTACCAGAAAGGCTCATCCAGACTCTGCTACACTTTGCTGTGAAGGAAAGGTTAGTTTGCTGTTATTTTTTGTATTTCTGTATTGCCTTTCTATATTTTGAATACTGTAGTTTGTTTTCTTTACCTTGTGTTTTGCTTGCATTCTGTTTAACAGCATATTAAAACTTCAAAAGAGACCACAGCTCTCTCTGTTCTGAGTCAGGCAGAAATAAGAACTGATTAATTAAGGACTCATTCATAAGACAGAAAAGGTCACTTAAGGTTAATCACTTGTTAACAGAGGGGTGGAGCTAGGAACTAAAATTTCTATTTAAGGAGTAAACTAAAACATTTCAGAGCTTTACCAGAAAGGCTCATCCAGACTCTGCTACACTTTGCTGTGAAGGAAAGGTTAGTTTGCTGTTATTTTTGTATTTCTGTATTGCCTTTCTATATTTTGAATACTGTAGTTTGTTTTCTTTACCTTGTGTTTTGCTTGCATTCTGTTTAACAGCATATTAAAACTTCAAAAGAGACCACAGCTCTCTCTGTTCTGAGTCAGGCAGAAATAAGAACTGATTAATTAAGGACTCATTCATAAGACAGAAAAGGTCACTTAAGGTTAATCACTTGTTAAGAGAGGGGGTGGAGCTAGGAACTAAAATTTCTATTTAAGGAGTAAACTAAAACATTTCAGAGCTTTACCAGAAAGGCTCATCCAGACTCTGCTACACTTTGCTGTGAAGGAAAGGTTAGTTTGCTGTTATTTTTTGTATTTCTGTATTGCCTTTCTATATTTTGAATACTGTAGTTTGTTTTCTTTACCTTGTGTTTTGCTTGCATTCTGTTTAACAGCATATTAAAACTTCAAAAGAGACCACAGCTCTCTCTGTTCTGAGTCAGGCAGAAATAAGAACTGATTAATTAAGGACTCATTCATAAGACATAAAAGGTCACTTAAGGTTAATCACTTGTTAACAGAGGGGGTGGAGCTAGGAACTAAAATTTCTATTTAAGGAGTAAACTAAAACATTTCAGAGCTTTACCAGAAAGGCTCATCCAGACTCTGCTACACTTTGCTGTGAAGGAAAGGTTAGTTTGCTGTTATTTTTTGTATTTCTGTATTGCCTTTCTATATTTTGAATACTGTAGTTTGTTTTCTTTACCTTGTGTTTTGCTTGCATTCTGTTTAACAGCATATTAAAACTTCAAAAGAGACCACAGCTCTCTCTGTTCTGAGTCAGGCAGAAATAAGAACTGATTAATTAAGGACTCATTCATAAGACAGAAAAGGCCACTTAAGGTTAATCACTTGTTAACAGAGGGGGTGGAGCTAGGAACTAAAATTTCTATTTAAGGAGTAAACTAAAACATTTCAGAGCTTTACCAGAAAGGCTCATCCAGACTCTGCTACACTTTGCTGTGAAGGAAAGGTTAGTTTGCTGTTATTTTTGTATTTCTGTATTGCCTTTCTATATTTTGAATACTGTAGTTTGTTTTCTTTACCTTGTGTTTTGCTTGCATTCTGTTTAACAGCATATTAAAACTTCAAAGAGACCACAGCTCTCTCTGTTCTGAGTCAGACAGAATATTTCCCTCCCTCCCACCCATTTAAGTTGTCTTGTTAAATACCACTGTCTTTCTAGTTGCCGCCTCTTATGTTAATCTGACCATATATCTCATTTCTCTCTACTTTCACTGGCTTATGTGAGTAATCACAAAACCATCACTTTTGAAATCCCACCCCTTCAATTATTTAAATTTATTGGCCATCCTACAGTATTTCATAGTACCAAAATACAAAAGTAACCACCCCTTTCAGTCCATCTTGCTGTTTTAAAAATAGTAACTCTCCACTAAACCTTATCTTTTTAAACAGGTAAAACTCAAGTTACCTACTTTCATATCTAACTTCTCTAGTGCACACTGTAGAGTGCATTCTTTTCAATCTTACCTTTAAGCATCCCTGTTACTAGCACTTTCTCTAATACCTAAAAGATCATCTCTACTTGACTCCAAGTAGACTTTTCTCTATCTGTTAAACCTAGCACTTGCTCCTACAGTACTTATTACCTTGATATGGCACTCTTATAGATAGCACCCCAAAAGGCAAACCCCATTTCTTGGTCACCACGTCCCCGGAATCTCTTTTAAAGTTTTTTTGTCTAGTCCTTCTAGCATGTCGAGGATCAGTTGCTAGTGTCCTCTCCTGCTCAGCTGGTGAACCTGGGAATATTGAGGCAATGTTACAATTGCCTCATGTACACAGACAACCCTCTCCTCCTCCCACAAAACACAAATACATGCGAGAGATGCAACTATACGGCCAAACTGGAGGCTGAGCTCTCTCAACATAGGACTGGCAAGACCAGTCAGGAGGAGAAGGTTACCACACACACTATAGACCCAGTCTCACATAGTACCATCACAACCTCAAATCATACACATAAACACACAAAGACATACTCGTGGCTCTGATCAAAAATCTACCAAAACAGCAGAGGCCACCAAAGCAGACACCCAAACAACCACCACCTCAGAACACAACACCTACAACACATAGACCTCACAGTCAGAGTGTCAAACAGTCACAGCCCTTAAGGCCAAACACAATGCCAGACACACTAGTCATTGGTGACTCCATAGTCAGACACACTGACGTGCGACTCACCAGACTGAGTAAGGAGAAGGTCACAGTAAGCTGCCTGTCGGGCGCTAGAATCCGCCACATAACGCAAGCACTCAGGTCTCTCAACAGCAGGTACAAATATGACTCAGTCATTGTCCACGCTGGTGTAAACGACCTGAGACGTACCTCCTTGGACTACATGAAAAGAGACATTGAGGAGCTCTCTGATTATGTAGCCCAGGCAGGTATGACCCTGACCTTGAGCAGTATCCTACCTTCACCAAGAATGATGCCACAATACAGAGATAAGATGATCAGCTTTAACAATTGGCTTAAACTCTGGTGTCATTCAAAGGGGATCCAATGTCTGTCTGCCTGGGATGACATGCTGGACAAGCCACGCTGCTTCGCAAGGGACGGCCTGCACCTGTCACCCCTGGGATTCCGGATATTGGCAAAGGCTCTTGCCACCCCCATAGTGCCTTTTTTAGGCAAGGTTCAAATTCTAAACCTACCACCCTAGAACACAAAAAAGGAAAAAAACTAAGGGTAATGCTGCTCAATGCCAGAAGTCTAAATCTCAAAAAGCATGCACTCGAGGCCCTTCTCAGTATGGAGAACATCGATGTCTGTGCAGTGACAGAAACCTGGTTCAAGGCTCCTGAGAGCACCCCAGCACTATCAGGTTTTACCTCTTATCATGCGTTCCGGCCCCAAAATCCGGACAATACCAAGAAAGGCCGGGGTATCTATATTCATCAAAGACACCCACACCTCAAGACTGGTGGCAACGCACGATGCATCGGAGACCATCCAGGTGCAATTAACCATAGGCAAGACTGCTCTGCAAATTGTAGCATGTTACAGGCCACCCTCACAAACTCAGGAACCTCACATGGCCTTCCTGAAAACACTAGAGGGATAAATGTATCACCAAACACCATCATACTAGGTGACTTCAATTACCCTAATATAGACTGGGAACACTACTCAAGCCCAAACACCCTAGCCCAAAAGTTCCTGGAATTCATAAACTCAAATGCCATGGAACAACTAGTCATCATCCCCACAAGAGGAGAAAACATACTTGATCTCGTCATCACGAACATGGGAGCACAATGTTCAACACCGGAAGTATACCCCTCACTGGTGAGATCAGATCACAAACTAATCTCGCTGGAGGTCCTCATCCCACCCCCACCTGAAATGAAAAAGACCACAGTAAAGAACTTCTCGAAAGCCGACTTCACACTTCTAAAGACTAGTGTGGTCTCCTTTAAGGCCCCCGAGCCGACGGAAAACAGTACTCAAGCCGCTGAATCACTTACAAATGCCTTCTACCAGCACCTGCAGGACTGCATGGATAAGGCAATCCCAAGCAAAACAAAGACTCTTTGTACCAAAGGCAAGCGTCCACTCTGGTGGACCCCAGCCATAAACAAACTCTACAACAAAAGGAGGAAGCTACTACAAGAAAGAGCAAATTCCTTAAAAGGTAAGACACCCTTGATCACTATAAGTAAAAAACTAAGAGCTCTCATAAAATCATCCAAAGCAAATTTTGAGAGAAAAATAGCTAAAGACTCAAAAGACAATCATAAGGCCTTCTTTAGCTATGTTAGAAACCTGGGAGGAAACTCCCAGATATGCTCAGAACTAGTTCAAAATGATGTGAAGATTACTGATCCTACAGACATTGCCAACATACTGGCTGACAGGTTCAGTGCAAACTTCTCCCCTCCCCAAAAAGGAGAGATATCTATACCAAGCGATTGCAGCCCCCAAACATCTCCAACGCCCAAGTGAGAACTGCTCTCTCCAAAGCAAAAACACAGCATCCATGGGACCTGATGGTGTCCCCGGCTGTGTGCTCCACGAACTCAACGAGGAATTAAACCCACAGCTAGGACAGCTGTTTAATCATAGTCTTACCTCTGGATACGTACCCAGCGAGTGGCGCACTGCAACTGTGGTCCCACTTCACAAAGGCGGTGCCTCCACCGACCCTGGAAATTACCGGCCCATTAGCTTGACAAGCCTTATCTGCAAAGCCATGGAGAGGATCATAATGGACCTCATAAATAAAGACATAGGGAATTTGCAGACTTTAGATCCATCCCAGTTTGGCTTTGTCAAAGGCAGATCATGCCTTCTAAACTTGGTTGACTTTTTCGAAACAGTCACCAAAGCCATTGATGAGGGAAAGGCAGTCCATACAGCCTACCTCGATCTGGCGAAGGCCTTTGATACAATACCCCACTCGGGTATCATTGAAAAACTCATCAGCTTAAATGTTAACCCATACATCACAAGATGGGTTGCAAACTGGCTGAGTGACAGAACCCACAGGGTCAGAGTTGCTGGCGCCATGTCAGACTCAAAGCCTGTCACAAGTGGTGTACCACAGGGCTCAGTCCTGGGCCCACTCTTGTTTGGCATCTACTTTTCCGAAGTACAAGCAAACACAGGAGGGTTATGGCTGACAAAGTTTGCAGATGACTGCAAACTGGGCGCCATAGTAGAAAACATATCTGACACAGATATCCTTCAGAAGGATCTCACAGAAACGGATAACTGGTGCCAGAGCCATGGCCTAAAGTTAAATGCCAAAAAATGCATAGTCATACCCTTCGGGAAAAACAAGGTTACCCCTAGCTACCAAATAGGTGGCAATCCACTGAGTACAGAAAAAGTTATCAGGGACCTGGGGACCCAGGTTGATAGAAGTCTGTCATTCGACACCCATGTAGCTAAAGTAGTTAGGAAGACCTTCTACATTGCCCACCTTATCATGAAGGGATTCTCATCTAGATCAAGGGAGGTCATAGTCTCCATATACTCATCACTCATCAGGCCAATGATTGAGTACAATGCCCCATTCGGAATGTATCTGACCCGACACTTGCAGCAGCTGGAGAGGCCACAAAAGTTCCTCACCAAAAGGATAAAGGGTCTCAAACATCTGTCCTATGCTGCCCGACTGAAAGAACTCCAGCTCTATTCAGTCGCACGCTTGCTCAGAGGTGACCTTTGCCTAACATACAAGGCCATGTCAAACCCAGATTTGATGAATATGCTTCACCTCAAAAATCTAGATCCGTCAGAGCCACAAGGCGGGAGACTTAAACCTCGACACGGCTATTAATAGGACGTGCTGGAGGGATAGATTCATCACCCAAAGACTCCCTATGCTGTGGAATAAAATCCCGGTATATGTGAGGCAGAGCACCTCGCTGGCCTTGTTCAAGAGAAATCTTGACCAATGGATGGGAGATCGCAGATATACCCCAGGGATTACCTCAGTGTCACTGCTCAACAGAGGCACAGCAAAATAATGGGTATAGTTCCCCATACTAAAGGGGTGGCGTAAGCCACAAAACTATGGGCTAGGCTTGTAAATGCCCTCGGGCAGATAGCCTAGTATGAACCTATGAACCTATGAACCTATGAGCTGGAGATATTAGAGCTCTCTAGGGTGGACAGGGACTTCCTACAACAAGTTGTTGAGCTGTGCAGGCCACACCTCACACACAGAACTAACAGAGGGGAATGCATCCCAGTGGATGCCAAGGTATGTGTAGGCCTAAGAATACTAGCTACAGGTACCTTCCAAAGGTCAACTGGGGATATCATGGGGATCTCACAGGCATCAGCATCCAGGGTACTCCACCAGTTCCTGGATTCCATGTCACCACATGCCGGTGAGCACTTATATTTCCCCAACACCCATGAGGCGTTGGCCAGCAATATGTATCTCTTGCACCAAATAGCAGAAGACCCTGAGGTATTGGGTGCTATAGACTGCATGCACATATGCATCAAAGCACCACCCGGTGAGCAAGGTAGGGTCTACATCAACCGCAAGGGCTTCCCCTCCATCAAATGCCAGGTCGTGTGTGATGCCCAGGGCATAATAATGAATGTGTGTGCTGGCTGCCCTGGAAGCTATCACACTTCCCACATCTGGCATCTGATGCAGCTGTACCAGAGATCTGCCAATGGGGACATCCCTTATGGTCACCTAGTGGGGGATGCTGGTTATGCACTCGAGCTGTGGCTGATGACACCCATCAGAAATGCACACACACCCGAACAAGAACTCCATAATGAGGCACATGCACAGACCAGAATTATATTAGAGCATGTGTTTGAGATGTTCAAGTCACGGTTCCGGTGCCTGGACACATCTGGTGGAGACTTGCAGTACTCACCAGATACATGTACTCAAATTGTTATTGTATGTGCCATGCTACACAATATGATCTGAAAACAGCTGCAGCAGAAACAGCACGGGGCAGGACCACACAGCCCCCCACCATTGCCAAGGCCTGCACAGGCACAGAGTGACTCAGAGGAGGAACAAACTGAGCCTGCCCCAGTAGGCAGAAAGAGGTGTGCCCAGTACACCCTGGCCTTGGCAAAGAGGCAACGCCAAGCATATACACTGACACAGGAGGGACCCAGGGAATGACACCTCTCTCTGACCCGCACATACAGTAAAAGGGATGCCAAAGATGATACTACCTGTGCTCAACCATGTGTAGGGAGTGTACTATGTGTATCTGACATAGGCAGCCCTCCAGCACCATCCTCAATACTGGCACACTCACAAGGTAAGTCCCTCTCCTTACCATTCATTGAATGGAATAGTATGTGTTGTTACCTGTATCCATGGTATGGATGTGAGCATGCAAGGGAACTGGGTGGCTGAATGGGATGCCAGCAGATAGTAAACACCTATAGTGGCAGCATGAGATCTGTAACAAATACTGGTGTCACCTTAGTAGCCAGTACTACACATGGTGACAAAACCCACTGCAGGAAATGTGCTGGGCCACATGTGCATCCATATGACACACACATGCCAGTCAAGGAGGTTCACATACCCAGCAACAGTCTCAGCCAGCAGGACAGGTGTAGACAAACACAAACAAAGGCTGTGCTAAGGCCTCTGAATGATACCTATGGGTAACCCCCCCCAAGGCCTACACAGACAGACTACATCAGGTCAGGCAGTGGGATATTAGTTCTGAAGGGTAGGAAGTCAGAAACTAAAATGTAGATCAATCAAACCTAACACCTGTAGTACACTTATATGCCTCTAGTCAGCATGATAGGTTAGAAAACAGACTGAAATGGAGTAAGTGACATACCAGTACAGTCATAGCAAATGTGTACAAGTGTCAGGTGTGCCCCCCAATCCTGTGTAGCAATGTAGAAACAGTCAGGTGTGCCCCCCAATCCTATGTAGACATGTAACAACAGTCAGGTTTGCCTTCTCCAATCCTATGTAGAAATGTAGTAACAGTCAGGTGTGCCCTTCCCCCAATCCTGTGTAGCAATGTAGAGACAGTTAGGTGTGCCCCCCAAAACCTATGTAGACATGGAGTAAGAGTCAGGTGTGCCACCCCCAATCCTATGTAGAAAAGTAGAAATGGTCTGGTGTGCCCCCCCAATCCAATGTACACATGTAGTAGTAACAGGCAGGTCTGGCCCCCCCAGTCCTATGTAGACATGTAGTAACATGCAGGTGTGCCCCCCTCCAATCCTATGTAGACATGTAGTAACCTGTATGTGTAGGTATAATACCAGTGGTGCACAGATGCCCAGAGGTGGCCAAGGTAGCAGGATAGATTGTAGCATTTGTACAATATGTAGATATGTGTGTGTTAGTTTGGTGTGTCTTTCATATTGTGTGAGCGTGGTCAGTATGTATGCATGTTGAGGTTTGACCTGGCGGCCATTGCCCACCACTGCCGATGGCAGGGCCAGGTCCTCACAACTGGAGTGCCAAAGACAATTCCCTCCAGTATAACACATGCTAGCAGTAAGCCATTGTAAATGTATGGTGGTAATATGTGTCACCATCTGAGAGATGGACATGGCATGGCTGTTGATCTAGATATACAAGCAGTATACAGGGAAAAGTACCCCAGACATACAGTATATAATGTGTAACTGTGAAATGGACACACACTTGGAATTGTACATACAGGTATGCATCACATTATCTGGGCCTGTAGTAGGGAATACTGGTGTCAACTGGCCGAACACTTGCAGATCACAAAGGTGATAGGACTGATGTATTGGGGAAACAGCTGATGTACCTGCACATGCCAGAATAACTGGAATGCCCCATGCAGATGCAAGTAGTGTCCATAGCACACATGCACCCAGCTCACCTAAACACCACCCACAGGTACCTCTCTGGTCATATCCCTGCTGTTGGGAATGGGTACAAAATGACCCCCACCTGTATATGGCAATAGCGAAATAATGCAGCATGCACTGCAGGTGTCCCATGCAGGTGTGTCCCTAGCTGTAGGTAGCAGCCTGCCAGCATCCACACCACCTGATCAATACAGATAGAAAGTATTGGCATGAACACCTAGCACACCTACCCCAGGGGAATATATTATATGGTTGTCTGGGACTGTAGGGCTGATGGAATTCAACAGCCTGCCACAGCTAGCCTGCATCACCACCAAAGGGCCTACAGGCCTCTGTCAAAGACCTGTGTCTCACACATACTGCCAATGCATGTTATGTCATGGACACCTAAATAACAACATTACACACTCCACATAAGCCATATGCAAGGCCATGTGGACAAACCACAGTAACATGTCCACCATGTCCCACTGCATGAACTGTGGACCAACACCAAAACACAGCTGTGATGAGGTCATAACCTCAGGGAAAGTTTCAGAGAATGTATGCATAATGTATGAAAGAGGATAGAATAATAGAGGGGGGGGGTGGGAAGCATGGAATGTGCAAGGTCCGACACACAGCTGTGTGCACATACTATCCCTTGCTGCAAACACATAAATGGGTGGCTACAAACCTGCCCGTACACCACAATAGGGGTAATGTCCTGACTTATGACCCCTGCCTCTGGGTAACCTGTGTGAATCTGTACAGCTGTGAGGTATTGCCACAGCAAGATAAGGCCATACTGTCATGTCGATGGATGTACAAGTATGGGATCCTCTGCCAGCACTGTACCAAGGTGCTGAACTGGATACACAGACCCTGCAGCAAGTGTTTGCAGCTCCCCCTCCAGAATGGAATAACTTTCCATGAATATGTAGACATTTGCCCACAATACCGGGCACAGCTGCAGTCACCCTTGTTCCCCAGCACATCACTGTGAGCAAGAATGTCCACCTGACAGTACTTGAGGACATAAAGCATCACAGTGTATAATAGTACACATGTCTGAATATCTCTGCTAACACCAGTACTGTGTAGCAGAAGCAGCACAGACACAATCACCTACAGTACAAACTATCCTTTGCACAGTTTGACGCCATATTGCCAAATGATCTACAGATACCCTACAGAAACAGTTTGCTACCTGTAGGTGTACAACACAAAGGTCTGCACTGGAGTACAAACTACCTGGAATGGATCCACATATTCAATACAGAAGGGCATACTGGGCATGCTCACACACTTAGAGAAAAGAAGGCAATGTCAGACAACATACTGAAAGGTCATACTGGTAATGATCACATACTTAAACAAATGAAGCACATGTCTGCAAACAATAGTGGACCAGACATATCTGACAGTTGCAGATGTTAGTGCATACACTCCTCAGTATGCACCAGTCATGCTTTGCACACACATTGGATAGGAATACACACATATATCCAAGGACAACACACTATAATATGCCAAAAGTAGACATACATAGATGTGTAGAAGAGAGTGATTGTGACAAAGAGCCATCTATCATGAGGCCTGTCCCACCCAGCACACAGCCAAATGGCTACAACCACATGATGTGTAAATGTCACTCACTGTAGAAAGTAGCCACTGGTATCCATCAGCATTACAGACTATGTGGTGCAAGTGCTAGCTGTGCAACATGACTGTACAAGGCAGTAGTCATCTAGCAGCTGTATATAGGTACCTGCAGAATATAACCCTGCATGTGCCTGCATGTGGCGTGTCAGCCTCTAGATGAATGGGTTATGGCCCATGCACACACACTGCCCTTCCCATAGCCCTACTATGACAAGCCTGATGATGTCATCCACTTTGAAATACACCTTTCGGAATAGAGTAGCCCAGTAATCTCTGTGGCGAGTCCTAAAACAGTGTAATGCTGTAGTGTGATAAACTAGTTAGGTAGGAGATCTAAACCCAGACATGGTAACTGTGTGTTTGTGTGTGTGTGTGTCCCTGTCTGTGTAGGGGGCAATGCTTTTTAGGCTAGTCACACTCACTGCAATTCAAATGCCCTACTTTGGCAAGGCTGCTGATGTCATTCACTGTGAAATACATCTTTGGGAAAGATGTAGCCCAGTAATCTCTTTGGTGTGTCTTAAAACTGCTTAATGCGGTAGTGTGATAAACTAGTTAGGAAGGAGTTCTAATCCCAGACATGGCAGGTGTGTGTGTGCGTGTGTTTGTCATTCGTATCCTGTGTGGAGGTGGCTGTGAGTGTCTAACAACTGGACTCATTGTGAAGCGGGTTTTGCATATTTCTTATATGGTGGCCCTATTATATGTCACAATGTCCACCTTACAAGGATAACAAATGTGAAATAGCTGAGATGCTGAGGTGGCAATCCATACCCCTACATGTGGCATCAAGGCCTAGCGAACAAAGTTAGCAACCCTTGTATTAACACTCTCAACCCATGTCTCATACACAAACACACTTGCCTAGGCAACAACTGCAATGTTGGTAATACCCTGCATATTGCCCACGGATAATAACCATGGTGTGATTGCAATGGACTACACAGGGCAAGGCACCCTGTCCATCAGTACAGTACGCACATACATGTAGACAGTGTGCCTTCACTATGCTCCCCACTGGATGCCTGCAGCACCTGTGGTGCCATGAAATGTTTCCCACAAAGGACATGCCATACCTTATACACATGCCCTGTATGGACAGATGCCACTGATACCAGGGAATACCTGTATCATGCTATCAATGTAGGTGCAGTGTCAACCTACTGTCCATTACCTGTTTCCAGAACATGAAGCCAGGACAGGCACATCTGATTATAACAATCTGTGTACAAAACATGGCCCGATACCCCAGGTACAGTTCCACATGTCACTGTACATGCATGTGGGATATGTGCACATCACAGACAGCGTCCATGTCATGGACTAAAGAACACATACATGGCAAGCATTGAACAGCAATAGCCACACACAATAGTTACCCAGGTGACTGGATGGTGAATACAATACCCACCTGTGTGGGCCATTCCAGACACTACACTCCTGAGCCACACTGCATACCATTGTCATGTGGCCTGATGCCAAGGAATACCCTTCCCCTAGCCTTGTATAGCCTTCTGCCACAGCCAGCCACTACACACCCGTGAAGCAATGCACGCATGCATGTCAGTATTGGCACCTAGTGTCTGTGTGTGTGCTGTATGATTCTTTTGACTACATTCACATTCACTACAACCCCCATTGGCATACTGTCTGATGTCAGACACTTCCACATACCCTTTGCCCGTATAACCACCGAATAACCCCTGTGGTGCATGTGATACCTGCACAGTACTCTATTGTGGCAAACTAACTAGTGAGGAAGTGTATTCCTGACCCTGCCAAGTGTATCAATGTGTGTGAGTCCCTGAGAGAGTGTGGCTGAGTTGACATTGACACCTGTTCATGGGGACAGGCATGTGTACTACACCTACTGTATCACTATCATATCACTGTTGCAGATGTCACTCACCATCACATATACTTTTTGAGAGCTCCTCAACATGTAAGCTATGTGGCCCATCCAATAACTGCATAGACATGTGATAGCAATACGTAGTTAGTCAGGGGTTTGATACCCTGCACTGGTAGGTGTGTGACACAAACATGCTTAGGTTTTACTCTCCCACCCCCTCCCTGGCTTTGTCTCTGTCTACCTCTCTCACTCCCTCTCTGGTGGATGTGGAGAACTACACCTGCTTTGCTTAGGCAGCAGCATGTGTTTTGTAAGTGATGCTCATGGTCACCTGATGGATTCTGCCTGAATTGCAGCCCTCCTCTAGCTGATTGCATGTGTAACAGCTGTGGTAACATTCCCATAGCCAATTGCATGGAAACACACTCCACCATCTAGGAAAATCATGTTGGTGTTGGGCCTTTTCATTCACTGTGAGCAGGACCTAGATTTGATGCTTTGCAAACAGCATCACAGATGGATAGAGGATTTGCCTCAAACAACATACACTGTGGAAACAGGCCAACACACAGGAGGGGGATGTGCCTGACATGACTACAGAATGTAAGTGTTGCTATTCTGCATTTGGAGTAATGTTGGTTTAACAGGGTGTGTGTGGATATGGCTGCTCTACATGTTTTAATACCTGTCATGACAGTGTTATGTTTTTGAGGAACCTCCCATCTGTAGGGTCATCTGCAGACTGGGCAGTGTGTGGTGCCTTTTGTTTCTTGTGTTACTCACAGAGCACCTATCTGTGAACTGCAGAAGCATAGTGTGAGGATTGCAGTGAGTACATGGTGACAGCCATGAGAGTTACTGACTTCATATCCCTCATAGGACATATGTTACAGCAAACATTGTTACAACAGTAAATGTATGAGATTATCACAGCAACATGTCAATATTGGCCCTATGTTTCTGCCTCCAGCCACAACTCTGGGACCCCGGGAATGACACCTCTCTCTGACTCACACATACAGTAAAAGGGATGCCAAACATGACACTACCTGTGCTCAACCATGTGTAGGGAGTGTACTATGTGCATCCGACATAGGCATCCCTCCAGCACCATCCTCAATACTGGCACACCCACAAGGTAAGTCACTCTCCTTACCAATCACCAAATGGAGTAGTATGTGTTGTTACCTGTACCCATGGTATGGATGTGAGCATGCAAGGGAATTTGAAGGCTGAATGGGATGCCAGCAGATAGTAGGCACCTATAGTGGCAGCATGAGATCTGTAACAAATACTGGTGCCACCATAGTAGCCAGTACTATACATGGTGACAAAACCCACTGCAGGAAATGTGCTGGGCCACATGTGTGTCCATATGACACACACATGCCAGTCAGGGAGGTTCACATACCCAACAACAGTCTCGGCCAGCAGGACAGGTGTAGACAAACACAAACAAAGGCTGTGCTAAGGCCTCTGAATGATGCCTATGGGTAACCCCCCCACCAGGCTTACACAGACAGACTACAACAGATCAGTCAGTGGGATATTAGTTCTGAAGGGTAGGAAGTCAGAAACTAATATGTAGATCAATCAAACCTAACACCTGTAGTACACTGATATGCCTCTAGTCAGCATGATAGGTTAGAAAACAGAATGAAATGGAGTACCTGACATACCAGTACAGTCATAGCAAATGAGTACAAGTGTCAGGTGTGCCCCCCCCAAACCTGTGTAGCAATGTAGAAACAGTCAGGTGTGTCCCCCCAATCCTATGTAGACAGGTAGTAACAGTCAGGTGTGCCCCCCCCAATCCTATGTAGAAATGTAGTAACAGTCAGGTGTGCCCCTCCCCCCCAATCCTGTGTAGCAATGTAGAAACAGTTAGGTGTGCTCCCCCAAAACATATGTAGACATGTAGTAAGAGTCAGGTGTGCCCCCCAACCCTATGTAGAAAAGTAGAAAGGGTCTGGTGTGCCCCCCCAATCCAATGTACACATGTAGTAGTAATAGGCAGGTGTGCTCCCCACAATTCTATGTAGACATGCAGTAACAGGCAGGTGTGCCCCCCAATCCTGTGTAGACATGTAACAATTAGGTGTGCCCCCCCAAATCCTATGTAGACATGTAGTAACATGTATGTGTAGGTGTAATACCAGAGGAGCACAGATACCAAGAGTCGGCCAAGGTAGCAGGATAGATTGTAGCATCTGTACAATATGCAGGTATGTGTGTGCTAGGATGGTGTGTGTTTCATATTGTGTGAGGCTGGTCAGTATGTATGCATGTTGAGGTTTGCCCTGATGGCCATTGCCCACTACTGCCAATGACAGGGTGAGGTCCTCACAACTGCAGTGCCAAAGACAATTTCCCCCAGTATAACACATGCTAGCAGTCAGCCATTGTAAATGTACGGTGGTAATTTGTGTCACCATCTGAGAGATGGACATGGCATGGCTGTTGGCCTAGATATACAAGCAGTACACAGGGAAAAGTACCCCAGACATACAGTATATAATGTGTAACTTTGAAATGGACACACCCTTGGAATTGTACATACAGGTATGCATCACATTATCTGGGCCTGTAGTAGGGAATACCGGTGTCATCTGGCCGAACACTTGCAGATCACAAAGGTGATAGGACTGATGTATTGGGAAACAACTGATGTACCTGCACATAGCCAGCATAACTGGAATGCCCCATGCATATCTGTGAGTCAGATGCAAGTAGTGTCCATAGCACACATGCACCCAACTCACCCAAGCACCACCCACAGGTACCGCTATGGTCGTATCTCTGCTGTTGGGAATGGGTACAATATGACCCCCACCTGTATATGGCAATAGCGAAAGAATGCAGCATGCAGTGCAGGTGTCCCATGCATGTGTGTTCCTAGCTGTAGGTAGCACCCTGCCAGCATCCACACTACCTGATCAGTACTGATAGAAAGTATTGGCATGAACGCCTAGCACACCTACCCTGTCACCCCAGGGGAATATACTGTATGGCAATCTGGGACTGTAGGACTGACAGAATTCAATGGCCTGCCACAGCTGGCCTGCATCACCACCAAATGGTCTACAGGCCTCTGCCAAAGGTCTGTGTCTCACACGTACTGCCAATGCATGTTATGTCATGGACACCCAAATAACAACATTACACACTCCACATAAGCCATATGCAAGGCCATGTGGACAAACTACAGTAACATGTCCACCATGTCCCACTGCATGAACTGTGGACCAACACCAAAACACAGCTGTGATGAGGTCATATCCTCAGGGAAAGTATCAGAGAATGTATGCATAATGTATGAAAGAGGATAGAATAATAGAGGGGGGGTGGGCAGCATGGAATGTGCAAGGTCTGACACACAGCTGTGTGCACATACTATCCCTGGTTGGAGACACATAAATGGGTGGCTACAAACCTGCCCATACACCACAATAGGGGTAATGTCCTGACTTATGACCCCTGCCTCTGGGTAACCTGTGTGAATCTATACAGCTGTGAGATATTGCCACAACAAGATAAGGTCATACTGTCATGTTGATGGATGTGCAAGTATGGGATCCTCTGCCAGCATTGTACCAAGGTGCTGAACTAGATACACAGGCCCTGCAGCAAGTTTCTACAGCTCCCCCTCCAGAATGGCATAACTTTCCATGAAAATATAGGCATTTGCCCACAATACCGGAAAAAGTTGCATTCAACCTTGTTCTCCAGGATATCACTGTGAGCAAAAATGTTCACCTGACAGTACTGGAGGACATAACACATCACAGTGTATAATAGTACACGTCTGAATATCTCTGCTAACACCAGCATCATGTAGCAGAAGCAGCACAGACACAATCACCTACAGTACACACTATCCTTTGCACAGTTTGACCCCATATTGCCAAATGATCTACAGATACCCTGCAGAAAAAAATTGCTACCTGTAGGTGTACAACACAAAGGTCTGCACTGGAGTACAAACTACCTGGAATGGATCCATACATTCAATACAGAAAGGCATACTGGGTATGCTCACACACTTAAACAAATGAAGCCCATGTCTGCAAACAAAAGTGGAACAGACATATCTGACAGTTGCAGGTGTTAGTGCATACACTCCTCAGTATGCACCAGTCATGCTTTGCACACACATTGGATAGGAATACAGACATATATCCAAGGACAACGCACTATAATATGCCAAAAGTAGACACACAAAGATGTGTGGAAGAGTGTGACTGTGACAAAGAGCCATCCATCATGAGGCCTGTCCCACCCAGCACACAGCCAAATGGCTACAACCACATGATGTGTAAATGTCACTCACTGTAGAAAGTAGCCACTGGTAACATCAGCATTACAGACTATGTGGTGCAGGTGCAAGCTGTGCCATATGACTGTACAAGGCAGTAGTCATCTAGCAGCTGTATACATGTACCTGCAGAACATAACCCTGCGTGTGCTGGCATGTGATGTGTCTACCTCTAGATGAATGGGTTATGGCCCATGCAAACACACTGCCCTCTCCATAGCCCTACTATGACAAACCTGCTGTCATCCACTTTGAAATACATCTTTGGAAATAGCGTAGTCCAGTATTCTCTGTGGCATGTCCTAAAACAGTGTACTGCTGTAATGTAATAGATTAATTAGGTAGGAGTTCTAAACCCAGACATGGCAACTGTGTGTTTGTGTGTGTGTGTCCCTGTCTGTGTAGGGGGCAATGCTTTTTAGGCTAGTCACACTCACTGCAATTCAAATGCCCTACTTTGGCAAGGCTGCTGATGTCATTCACTGTGAAATACACCTTTTGGCAAGGTGTAGCCCAGTAATCTCCATGGTGCGACCTATAACTGCATAATGCTGTGTTGTAATAAACTAGTAAAGAAGGAGTTCTAATCCCAGACATGGTGTGTGTGTGTGTGTGTGTGTGTGTGTGTGTGTGTGTGTGTGTGTGTGTGTGTGTGTGTGTGTGTGTGTGTGTGTTTGTCATTTGTATCCTGTGTGAAGGTGGCTGTGAGTGTGTAACAGTTGGACTCATTGTGAAGTGGGTTTTGCATATTTCTTATACTGTGGTCCTATTATTTGTCACAATGTCCACCTTACAAGGATAACAAATGTGAAATAGCCAAGAGACTGGGGTGGCAATCCATACCCTACATGTGACATCAAGGCCTGGTGAACAAAGTTAGCAACCCTTGTATTACACAGAGAACACTCTCAACCCATGTCTCATACACAAATACATTTGCCTAGGCAACAACTGCTATGTTGGTAATACTCAGCATATTGCCCACAGATAGTAACCATGGTGTGATTGTAGTAAACTACACAGGACATGGCACCCTGTCCATCAGTACAGTGCACACATACATGCAGACAGTGTGCCTTCACTATGCTCCCCACTGGATGCCTGCAACACCTGTGGTGCCATGAAATGTGTCCCACAAAGGACATACCATGTCTTATACACATGCCCTGTATGGACAGATGCCACTGACACCAGGGAATACCTGTATCATGCTGTCAATGTAGGTGCAGGGTCAACCTGCTGTCCATTACCTGTTTCCAGCACGAGGCCAGGCCAGGCACATCTGATTATAACAATCTGTGTACACAACATGGTCCAGACACCCCAGGTCCAGTTCCATATGTCACTGTACATGCATGTGGGATGTGTGCACATCCCAGACAGCATCCGTGTCATGGACTAAAGAACACATACATGGCAAGCAGTGAACAACAATGGCCACACACAATAGTTACCCAGGTGACTGGATGGTGAATACAATACCCACCTGTGTGGGCCATTCCAGACACTACACCACTGAGCCACACTGCATACCTTTGTTATGTGGCCTGATGCCAAGGTATACCCTTCATCTAGCCTTGTATAGCCTTATGGCACAGTCAACCACAACACACCCGTGAAGCAATGCATGCATGCATGTCAGTACTGGCACCCTGTGTCTGTGTATGTGGTGTATGATGCTCTTGACCACATTCACACTCACAACAACCCCCATTGGCATACTGAAGCATGCTGTCTGATATCAGACACCACCACATACCCTTTGCCCATATAACGTCCGGATAACCCCTGTAGTGCATGTGATACCTGCACAGTACTGTATTGTGGCAAACAAACTAGTGAGGAAGGAACAGCTCTTATACTCACTTTCCTCACTTGTCTAGAGGAAAGTAAATTTATTCAGGCAAGTCCAAGGGTCAGCTCCCAGTGTTCTGTCCTGTCTATCTGATGAATCAGGACATCTTGAGGCAATGTAGCAATTGCCTCATATACACAGACAGCCCTCTCCTCCTAACACCACAACCTCTGAGAGATGCACTTATCTAGCTAAACTGGAGGTAAAGCTCTCTCCAACTGAGACTGAACTTGACAGTCAAGAGGAGAAGGTAAACACTTGCACCACACCACACACATCACATAGTCTCAATAAACCTACACCACAAAAATCCACACATAGAAACACAAAAACATTCACGGAGGGTCTCAATAATTATCTGCTCAAGCAACAGAGACCTCCAAAGCAGAAACGCAAGCAACCTCCACCCCCAACACAACCCAAATGACACAGCCCACAGACTCAGTGTGCCACTCAACCACAGCCCATAAGGCAAAACAACGTACCCAACACACTAGTCATAGATGACTCTATAGTTAGGCACACTGATGTCCCACTCACCAGGCTAAACAAGGAGAAAGTTACTGTCAGCTGCCTGTTAGGTGCTAGGATCCGCCACATAACCCACGCACTCAGGTCACTCCACAGCAAGTACAAATATGACTCTGTCATTGTCCATGTTGGTGTGAATGACCTGAGAATACCTCCCTGGACTACATGAAAAGAGACATGGAAGAGCTCTCTGATCACATAGCCCAGGCCGGTATGACTCTGACCCTGAGTAGCATCCTGCCCTCACTAAGAATGATACCACTTTATAAAGAAAAAAATCTCAATTTCAACAATTGGCTAAGTTTCTGGTGAAACATGGCAGAGCTCTCCAATCTTGTAGCCCAGACAGGTATGACCCTAGCCCTGAGTAGTATCCTGCCATCGCCCAGAATAATACTGCAGTACAAAGACAAAATTATTGACTTCAGCAATTGGCTAAGCTTCTGGTGTCATTCTAAGGGAATCCAGTATCTGTCCACCTGGGACGGCATGGTCAACAGACCACAATGCTTTGCCAGAGATGGCCTGCACCTGTCACTCCTGGGATTCCTGATACTGGCTGAGGCTCTTGCTGCCCCTATAGCACCTTTTTTTAGGCAAGGTTCAAATGACAAATTCACCACTGTAAAAGAAACAGGCAAGCAAAAACTGAGGGTAATGCTACTCAATGCTAGAAGTCTAAATCTCAAAATGCACTCCCTCGAGGCACTCCTTAAAATGGAGAACATCAATAGCTGTGCAGTGACTGAGACCTGGTTCAAGACTCCAGAGAGCACCCCTGCATTTCCAGGCTATAACTCATACCACACTTTTCGTCCAGCTAACCTGGACCGGAACACCAAAGGCGGAGATGTGTCCATATTCATTAAGGATATCCACACCTCCAGGCTAGTTGCTCAGCATAATGCATCTGAGGTTATCCAAGTGCAACTAACTCTGGGTGAAAACTGCAATCCAAATTGTAGCTTGCTACAGATCCCCCACCATGCCCCAGGATTCCCACTCCTCTTTTCTGGAAAATATTAGGGTTCAACCAAACACCCTAATAATCTAGAATTCATAAATTCCAATGCCCTGGATCAACTTATCCACACCCCCACCAGGGGCAACAATATCTGAGACCTAGTCATTATCAACATGAGTGACCAGTGTTCCACACCTGAAGTCAACTCCTCGTTGGTCAGATCCGACCATAAGCTAATCACCCTAGATATCCACATCCCGCCCCCCACCCCCCATTAAGGAAATCACAGGAAAAATTTCTCCAAAGCCAACTTCATGCTTCTTAAGACAGAAGTGACAAACTTCATGACACCCATGCAGATGGACAATATAGTTATGACTGCTGAATCCTACACAGATGCGCTCTATAAGCACTTACACGAGTGCATGGATCGTGCTGCCCCAAACAGAACCAAGGTGCTATCCTCTAAAAAAAGGATGCCAATCTGGTGGTCCGCTGCCATAAAAAAACTCTACAACAGAAGGAAGAAGCTGTTGCAGAAGAGAGTAAAATCCCATGAGTGGAGGAGTTCCCTGGTCAGCCTCAGTAAGAAGATGAGATCCCTTATAAGATCCTCCAAAGCTAGCTACGAAAATAAAATCACCACTGATTCTATGGACAACCACAAAGCATTCTATAGCTATGTTAAGAATCTCAATGGCAACACCTAGATCTGCTCTGAGTTACAGCACAACGGCATGAAAATTACAGAACCAACTGATATTGCCAACGTCCTGGCAGATAGGTTCAGTGCTAACTTTCCCCACTCTCACCCCCTAAAGGGCCCATAACTATACAGGAAGAATGCAGAGTCCCTGTAATCACAACTACGCAGGTAAAAGCTGCACTCTCTAAAGCCAAAATCACAGCATCCATGGGACAGGACAACATCCCAGGCTGCATTTTACACGAACTTCAAAATGAACTGGATCCCCACCTAAGTACCATGTTCAATCATAGTCTCACATCAGGCTTTGTGCCCACTGAATGGCGCACAGCAACTGTTATCCCATTCCACAAAGGGGGAGCCATCACTGATCTTGGGAACTATCGCCCTATTAGCCTGACGAGCCTGGTCTGTAAGGCCATGGAACATATCATCATGGAACTCATAAACAAAAACATTGGTAACCTCCAAACTTTGGACCCACCCAGTCCAGGTTTGTGAAAGTCAGATCATGCCTCCTGAACCTGATTGACTTCTTTGAGGCAGTCACCAAAGCTGTAGACGAGGGTAAGGTGGTTCACACAGCCTATCTTGAAATTGCCAAGGCTTTCAACACCATCCCCCATTCTGGAATTATAGCTAAACTCACTAAACTAGGTATAAATCCCTATGTCACAAGATGGGTTGCCAGTTGGCTCACTGACAGAACTCACACTGTAAAAGTTGCAGACTCCAAATCTGACTTCAAACCAGTGACAAGTGGAGTACCACAGGGTTCAGTCCTGGGACCTCTCCTGTTTGGTATCTACTTCTCTGAAGTACAGGCTAACACAGAAGGCCTTTGGCTAACAAAGTTTCCAGATGACTGCAAACTAGGAGCCACAGTTGAGTCCCCAAATGATGTGGACATCCTACAGAAGGGCCTCACTGAGACAGATGCCTGTTGTCAGAGCCATGGTCTCAAGCTCAGTGCCAAAAAGTGCATTGTCATCCCCTTTAGTAAAAACTCTGTACCCATGAACTACTACATAGGTGGCAGTCTACTTAATGCCGAATGTGTGATAAGAGACCTGGGGACCCAGGTGGACAGTAGTCTCTCCTTTGATAATCACAACACCACAGTAGTTAGGAAATCCTTCTGCATGGCACACCTCACCACAAAAGGGTTCTCATCTAGGGAAAAAGAGGTCATTGTTCCCCTCTACTCGACACTCATTAGACCCATTACAGAGTACAATGCCCCTTTTGGAATGTACCTCACAAGACATCTGCAGTGGCTGGAAAGGCCACAGAAGTACTTCACTGAGAGGATTACTGGCCTCAAACAGATGCCCTATACTGACCATCTCAAAAAACTCCAGCTTTACTCTGTAGCATTTTGCTACTCCAAGGTGATCTCTGCCTAACATATAAAGCTATATGAAACCCAGAGCTGTTGGACATGTTGCATCTAAAGAAATCCCAATCCCTCTGAGATACATGCTATAGGGACCTAAACCTTGTCACCACAATAAACAGGACATGCTGGAGAGATAGATTACTGTCCCAGAGGCTTCCCATACTCTGGAACAATCTACCCATCTATGTCAAGCAAAGTTCCTCATTAGCACTCCTCAAGAAAAATCTTGATAAGTGGATGGGAAATAGGAATTACATCCCAGGGATCATGTTTGTGGCTCTGCTCAACAGGGGCACAGGAAAATAACTTTCTTGGGTAGCGTAAGCCAGGGAACCTTGTTGGCTAGGCTTACTTAGGCCCTTGGGCCAATAGCCTAGTACCTACCTATGAACCTATGAACCTATTCCTGACCCTGCCAAGTGTGTCAATGTGTGTGAGTCCCTGAGAAATTGTGGCTGTGTTGACGCTGACACCTGTTCATGTGGACAGGCACATGTACTACACCTACCGTATCACTACCATATCGCTATTGCAGATGTCACTCACCATCACATATACATTTAGAAAGCATGCAAGCTATGTGGCACATCCAATGACTGCATAGACATGTAATAGCAATATATAGTCAGGGGTTTGATACCCTGTATTGGTAGGTGTATAACACAAACATGCTTAGGTTTTACTCTCCCACCCGCTCCCTGACTTACTTTGTCTCTGTCTGCCTCTCTCACTCCCTCTCTAGTGGATGTGGAGAACTGCACCTGCTTTGCTTAGGCAGCAGCATGTGTTTTGTAAGTAATGCTCATGGTCAGCTGATGGCCTCTGCCCGAACTGCAGCCCTCCTCTAGCTGATTGCATGTGGAACAGCTGTGGTAACATTCCCATAGCCAATTGCATGGAAACACACTCCAATATCTAGGAACATCATGTTGGTGTTGGGCCTTTTCACTCACTGTGAGCAGAACCTAGATCTGGTGTTTTGCAAACAGCATCACAGATGGATAGAGGATTTACCTTGAACAACATACACTGTGGAAACAGGCCAACACACAGGAGGGGGATGTGCCTGACATGACTTCAGAATGTAAGTGTTGCTATTCTGCATTTGGAGTAATGTTGGTTTAACAAGGTGTGTGGATATGGCTGCTCTACATATTTTAATACCTGTCATGACAGTGCTATGTTTCTGAGGAAACCCCCATCTGTAGGGTCATCTGCAGACTGGGCAGTATGTGGTGCTTTTTATTTCTTGTGTTTCTCACAGAGTATCTATCTGTGAACTGCAGAAGCATAGTGTGAGGATTGCAGTCAGTACATGGTGGCAGCCATGAGAGTTACTGACTTCATATCCCTCATAGGACATATGTAATAACAAACCCTGTTACAACAGTAAATGTATGAGGTTATCCCAGCAATATGTCAATATTGGCCCTGTATTTGTGCCTCCAGCTGCAACTCTGTCAACCTTTGTACATATGACATGCAGTAAGAGGTGCATATGTTCTGTACACCATAATTTATTGACATCATATCTGATAAGCATGTGAGATATCAGACTGCTACACATGTTATGTATAGTAGGGGTTATATTTGAGGGCATAACCTGGGCATTCTGTGGTTGTGTGTATAGTACTGAGGTCTGTGTACCTATGGTGATGGTTGACAGTGTGTGTATTGTGAATATGTACCTTGGCCTGTCTACAGACTGTGGTAGATGTCATTGTTCTTGGTCCTGTTCTATCTGATGTTACATGCTGCTCCAGTGTGTTACCCTATCGGATTACATGTTTGTAGGGCCAAACACACATGTCTCATACCACAGACATGCATCGGACCACACTGTGTAGTGGCCAAGTATATGTAGGGTTAGTGTGTCAGTGGCACATATGAGGATGGTGTTGATCACATAGACCATATACTGTAATATTACACTAGCTTACCATATGTGGCTATGGCTGTGTTCACATTGGTTGTGGTTATGCACTTTCACACAGGTGTCAGTTATTCTGTGCTGTGACATGGCTGTAGAGCCTGCTATATATGCAGGTACATGTGTATTCCCCCATAAAAATGTAGGCCAATGTTGTGGTAGTTTGCCTGTAGCCTGCAGAGTGCTTTGTTACATGCCTAGCAGCTTAGTGTACTTATCCAGTGTGATGTTATGTCCAGATACTTGCCAGATATACTGCTGCCAGGCCACCATAACAGTCATGTATTTCAGACAAAGCAGTGGGATGCTGTACAGATGTATGTCACTAACTAGTGGGTAGTATGTGGACATGTCACTTCTCTACCAGTGGTTATTATGTGTCAGGACAGACAGGGGTGTGTGAATGCATAACCTATGGGGACAAATGTATACCAGTATTTACATGATATACCCATCTACATGCCTGTTAACATGCACATTGTCAGGCTTGGTCCACATGTCTTGCACTAAGGGGTTCTCTGTATAATTCTGGGCTGACTAGAGCGCGTCAGACTGTCCACATTTATTGGCCATATCTCTGCTGTAGTCCACAGAATCATTTCTGTGCTAGCAGTGGTACTGTACTATGATGTCCTTAAGATGTCTGTCAGTAGCCAATGGTGCACATGTTTAAAGATGTGACCTCCCACACACAACATGTCTGTGAAGACAACCCCTTTTACAGTAGCAATAGTCTACATATATACCTGCAATACATACCTGACATTCCCTTGCACTAAGAGGTTGGGACTATTGGGACTGAGGTAGGACTCCACTCCATGTTCTGGACATATAGTGAATATATAGGTATATATAATTATCCGTATATCTATATAGATATATACACATATACATATCGACATACATAGATGGATATGTATATGTACATATATATATATATATATATATATATATATATATATATATATATACATATATACATATATATATATATATATATATATATATATACATATAAACATGCAGATATATACATATGCACAGCAATATATGTATACACATAAACAGATAGAGATACATATGCAGATATGCTTATGGATATCTACATATATACTGACAGTAATAGGTATATCAGAATAGATATGTATGCACATGTAGTTATAGATATCTACATATATATATCTACATAAATAGGCATATCTGTACACATAGGATGTGCATACATATATAGCTATATATACATATATCTATACACACACACACACACACACACGCATTATATATATATATATATATATATATATATATATATATATATATATATACACACACACACACATATATATGTATATGTATATATATATATATATATATATATATATATATATATGTATGTATATATGAAGAGATGTACACATAGCCATATATATGTTGCAGTATACAGATGTGCATACAGACATATGTATGAATATACATGTGTATGTACATGTAGACATATATCAACCTATTGTATGTATATATCCATATCCCTGTCATGTGTAAACCTCATGGTTGTGTATACCCTCCCAGATGTATCTCACTGTATGTATTTGCTATGTGTACATTATGATAAAACACATATGTGAAGCAACAGTCATATTAATAACAAGTACTACACAACTGTGAAAGTAAAGGTAGTTGTTCAATACTAATCAATATGTGTATTGACAGATATATTGGAAAAACAACAGCTGTCTTCACAGTGGTCAAGGTGTAGTGGTTAAGTGTTGTGACTATAGTGTACAGGGTCCTGGGTTCAAAACCTGCAAGGGCTGTTCATTTTGTTGTTGGGCAGAACAAGGGCTGTCAGATACAGAGTGGTTAAGGCTGTTTTGAGCAGCTTTAAGTGGGTTTGTGTAGAGGTAAGCACTGCTAACTTCCGGTGACAGTTTCTTATACTGTTAGCTTCTAAATTGCTTAACCTGTGTAGGCATTGCTTACCGCCATGCAAACAAGCTTAAACCCGCTTACTGCTGCTTAAAAGTGCTTACTCCCGCTTACCCCCGCGCTAATTTCTTTAAAAGAAAAGAAAAAAGGGTTAATAGGAAAGTGGTGAAAAAGGGACACAAAGAGGGAAAGACAGTAGGGAAAATAGCTAGGGATGTACAGGAGGGTGTAGGGAAGGTCCATAGCTGCCCATTTCTTCCACAGCAACAGCTGTGCATATACACTGAATTTGGAGGTAGAGTTGGACACTCAAATCCCTGAGAGAGGGGTGAAAACAACAATAATATGTTGTGATTCCAGTTAGAGCAGATTATATGTGTCCAGTGGAAACATGTGCAAAATGGACAGCTATATATGGGGCATAAGAAAAACTTACATCTCACTCTGTTGCTGTACACACTCTGGTCACAGCGTGACAACATGGGGGTGTAGATGGGACATACTTGGCCTAATACTCTCATAACATTTTGGGGAGCTGCTAGGGTGACAGGTTTGTTGTTATAGATGTGTGTCAATCAGTTGTATTTCCTGTCTGCTGCCTAAACATCTGGGATCACACCACTGATTTCCCAGGTGAACAGGGTGACAGGCAGCAGATATCGGCCAATATACTGGACATTCTGGACATATCTGTACAGTTGTGGGGTATGATTCTGTATGCAGCCTACTTCCACTCCCAGGATTTGAACCATGGCCATGTCTACTAACACCAAAACACTGTCCATCACAGTTGTGTGTACTATATGGATATTGCTGTATATCTCTTATATGATTTCTGTGTATAATTCTCCTGTGGTTTTACATTCTGACCTTGTATTACATCACTGTTATACCGGATTTCCTAGACAGTTATATTATGTAGAGAGTGTGGGTGACAGTGATGAGTAATACCTGATTATTCAGAGCAACTGCAACACTAACAATGCCATACAATGCCAGAGTAAACAGTATCAGTACAGGGTATCACTCTTTTTTATTTCTGGGCACAGTGTTCGCATCTGACGGACCTGTGGGAGCAATGTTTGTTAGCACTACCTGACTGTTGCCACACAAAATACCAGTTTTACATTAGTATTAGGCACTTACATCTCACTCTGTTACTGTACACACTCTGGTCACAGTTTGACAACATGGGGGTGTAGATGGGACATACTTGGCTTATTACTCTCATAACAGTTTGGGGAGTTGCTAGGGTGACATGTTTATTCTTATAGATGTGTGACAATCAGTTGTATTTCTTGTTTGCAGCCTGTATGTCTGGGATCATGCCACTGACTTCCCAGTGGGGACACAATGAGAGACAGCAGATATGGGCCAATTTGCTGGACATTCTGGACATATCTGTACAGTTGTGGGGTATGATTCTGTATGCAGACTACTACCACTTCCTGGATTTGAACCATAGCTGTGTGTGCTAAAAATATGGCAGTTCACATCTCAGTTGTGTGTGCTATTTGGATTTTGTTGTCTGTCTTTTCACTTTTTTCTGTCTATGTCTCTCCCAATGGTACTAGCTAACCTCTGGGGATTACACCAGTCATATACAGACATTCCTACACATTTTTTTTATGTTGCACAGTGTGGGTAACAGTGCTTAATACAACAGTACTATTAAGTGATTGCAAATCTACATTACCATATGATACCAGAGTAAACACATGCAGTCCAGCAGTTAGACCTTAATTGTCAGGCTATTATGCTTTTATTTACATACAACCTATATGAGACTCTTCCTGCCATATTCCCTGGTGTATGCAATACTTGCCTTAAACAATACAGGTTTTATACAGACAATTGACTTACTAATACAGTTAGATTTATTCCCTATGACAGCAATGCAAGAGTATTACTAACCTGCCTCATGTTGCAACCTCTCCAACAACAGCCATGGGCCTCCTGGTTCACAGCCCACTCACTTGCCGCTGTGAAGGACATACGAGGAATATTTAGCCATACCTATCCATAATATACATGACCTGGCAATTATTAAACAGGTAGTGGAGTGATACTTACACACTACTGGACCTCCCCTGTCATCCTGGCCTCTTGGATCCACTGATCCAAGAGATCCCCCCTTTTACCGCTTCAGGTCGGCATAGTGATGCCTGACCTGCTCACCAGTTCAGGGTATGCCAGTGGCACTGGTGAGGTTATGGGCAAGACGGTGCCAGGCTTCAACTTTATATTGGGAACCCTGGTACTAGCCCTGCAGCAGTCTTGGCTCATGGTCTTTGACAAGGAGTCCTGCCATGACTCTGGACTCCTGGATGCCCCAGCGCTGTGCCTGGAAGTGCACTCCCTCTCCCATTCCAGACATGGTGCCTGCAAGGGGAAGCTACAACCAGTTATGAGATGTATTCCTGTCTGTTAGGTTTAAATAGTTCCCACTCCCACTCTCTGTCAACTACATATATGCACTCTTAGCAGGTCTGCAGTCATAGCTATGGCTGTTACTACACTGCCTACACAGCTTTTAAATGAGTGTAAATAATTGTATACAATGTAACTGTTTTCTGCCCCCAACCAGTAAATTGTAATGGCATCTGTATGACTGAAATTACATGTTTATACCATTATGTACTACCATAAAACTGCAATGGAAATGCTAAAAGATTGTAAAGAAAATGCTGTTTGATATTTGTATTCTGTAATCTGAAATTTATGTGGAGCTTTTCTCCCTGGGCTTCCACTGAAAATGGGCTCACCTAGGCCCAGTGGACTTTCCCGGTAAACAAATGCAATAAATAAATAAATAAATGGGTCTGATTTCCCGCACTTTGCCATGATTGGACGGTTTTGAAAAGGCTAAGCTATGGGCAAACCTGCTTACCTAAGGTTGGAATTGTTTAAAAGGGTATACCAATGGGTAAATTGAGTAAGCTGGCCTACACATTGCTTACACCTACTAAGCTGGCCTGTGCAATGCTTAGCATTGCTTAATATTTCATTTGCATTATATTTGCTTTTTGACATTGATTTATTATTCATTACATGTTATATATGTGTCTGGTACCCATGCTTCATGTGTACGCACACTACATGGGGTCCTTGTGTTTATTAGGGGGCTTCAACACATACAATTACACCTCACATCTGGGCTTACTGCAGTACTCCAGTTCACATATCTGTGTTATGTAGTAGGTTATACAACATAAGACTGTATATATATTCCTTTCACATGCTCAGTTTGATTTTCCCATAGTGAGGATTTGTTTGGTGATACCTCTATCTTATGTACTGCTGTGATGCCTTAATGGTAAGTCACTTTGGCTATGGTGTGCAGGGTCCTGGGTTCAAGACTTGCAGATGCTGCTTATTTTTTTGCTGGGCTGAACAAGGACTGTTGCATACAGAGTGATTAAGGCACTTTTAAGCACTTGTAAGCGGGTTTGTACAGGTTTGCATGAGGGTAAGCAATGCTAACCTCTGGTTAAATATGCTTACAGAGAGTTAGCTTCAATATTGCTTAACCTGTATGTGTATTGCTTACCCCCACACAAACAGGCTTAAACCTGCTTACTACTGCTTAAATATGCTTACTCCTGCTTACTACTGCTTACTAGTGCTTACACATGCTTAGTAGTGATTACTCTTGCTTACCACTGCACTAATTTAGACAGTAATATCTAATGGTTCTTGGGAAGGTGGGGGATTTGGATGCTGTATGGAGTTATCATTCATTACACATTTTCAGCGGTAGCATTGTTGCCTCACAACAAGAGGTTCTCCTGTTTGATTCTCGGCTGGAGTGCCTTCTGTGTGGAGTCTGCATGTCCTCCCCGCGGTCGAGTGGCCTCCAAAAGACATGCGTGAATGGGCGTGCCTTCGCTGAAGGTTGGGCATCGGGCTGGCAACTCCGCACCATAAAAATCTACTGTCAATCATTAGCAGACCAGAGTTCTGCTGTGGCGACCCCTAACTGGGAAAAGCCGAAAAGAGACCTTCTAATTGTATCTCTGATTCCTGTGTACATATACTGTATGGGGCACTTGTGATTATCTGTGGACTTTGCAACATTATGACACTGACACCTCACATCTGCATTTAATGCAGTACTCCATTTCACAAATATATGTTATTTAGTAGGTTATGCAACTAAAAATATTGGTCATGAAGTGATTTGACATGGAAAATGGAATGGGTTGCAGTGGGACTCAAAACGGGAATGAATGCTCATAAGGCGAATGCTCTGCCCACTACACTATTGTTATACTGCTTCATTTACATATATCTTGCTTTTTATCCTCTTCTGCCATTTAAGCTGTATTAACTGTAGCTAAGCGATGGGCAAACCCACACACCTATGGTTAAATTTAATCTGTTTCATAAAAACAATAAAATACCTTTATAGTGTTTGTTTTCACTATTGCTCTTGTACATGTGGGGAGATGTTGCTGTGGGTATGTGTAGACCTATGAGCGGTCTCGCTCATTCTTTTAGGACTTGTCTACTGTTCTTCATTGCAGGGGCATGTATATTCTGAGAGCTCTGCTCTCAGACATGCCCCCTGCACTCTTACACGCTCCATGTAAGATTAGGATCTAAGGCAGAGCACCTTCATTAATATGCATGGCACCCTGCCATCCTGCTCCTAAACGGCCACTTCCATGCAGGACTAAGCTAGTCCTGCACGGGAGAATAGTAAATCTGGGGGATAGATTCTTCCGCTTTTTACAGTTCTCCACTATGACTTTATTTAACAACAAATGATCTTTTGTTCCATATGACTTCCTTTTATTGCCCTTTTGTTCTATTGCCATAACTGAGTTTTCTTCTAAATGACTATAAATTCTGTTGGCATCATTTCCAGTGTATAGTTTATACGTCGTCGGAAGGCAAGTTATTGGTCTAGAATTTTTAGGGTAGCTTGCAGGTTCACTCTCATGTAGGAGCATTGTTTTTCCTGTTGTTAGCCAGGTTGGTGTCTGTTCAGGGTGCGCATATAAATAGTTCTTACTCATGGCTAAATCTTTGTGCAAAGATGTTAATACTTTTAACTAAAAGTTAGGTACTGCATCTAGGCCAGGGGATTTATAATTAGAATCTTTTCTTAACTTTGTTTCATTCTCTCTGGCTGTTACTTCATCCCATTTCATATCTTGTACCTTTGAACTTCTTATTCTTTCTTTTGCTTCTTCTATCCATTTAGCATCTTTGTTATGTTCAATATGCTCTTCATAAATAGTTCTCCAAAGTGTATCTATTTCTTCTTTTATTTTTGGTGGTCTTTCAGTTCCTTTTATCTTGTTTCCTAATTCTCTATAAAACTTTTTTGGGTCATCAATAAATTGCTTATTTTGTACTTATCCTTTATATTTATTTGTGTATCTTCTAAGTTTTTCTGCTCGTGCTGATATTTTTAGTTTATTATTTGTGATAGCGCATGATAAATCCTCTGTTATAATATTGCACATTGCTTTTATCACGTCTATCTTTCTGAGCATTTTTGTTGATCTGTTCCCTCTTCTATACTCTTCTAACAGTGATACTTCATCTTAATTGCTGTATAGTTTTCTCTACTCCATAGTTCCATGATGGTATTCAATTTCTCCCCCTTCTTTCCCATACTATCCTGTGTTCTTGTGGCAAAATTTTATCTGTTATTAATTTAGCTGCACAATAATATATCCTGTTTACTTATGTTATATGGCATGGATATTTATGGAGAGCCCTAATTAATGTGCTCATTTGTTTTATCAATCTTCTAACTTTTTGGGTTTTATTGACCTTCTGAAGTCTATTTCTTTCATTGATCTTAATATGTCTATCTGTATTAAATCAAGCAAATCTTCTCTTAGTTCATTTTTTTCTAAACTAAGGGCACATTTTTGTTCTCCATTTTCTGCGGGCATTCTATAGAAAGTTCTATAGCATCTTCCTGTGGCACATTCTCTTCAATTTCGTCCTGTGTCATCCATTGTTCTTTCATATGGGAACTCACTAGCCTATCAGTCCTCATCATTGACTGTGTCACAGTTGCCACATGTTCCTGTTTTACCTTGCTGGTTTCCTGTGGAAGGTTCCAAAATATCTTCATATGGCAACTGACCAATTACTTCCCATTTCACTGATTTCTCCTTAATTTGGATGTCTTATTGCTCTATCCTGCTGTGGTGCTTTCTGAATTAGATATTCTACACTGAATCCTTCACTTTGCAGGTATTTCATAACCTCAGTTTCTATTTCTTTAACTTCTCCATTACTAATCTTCTTTTCTACTTTTCCTCTTTGTCTTCTTATATTTTTGTATTGTAAAGTTTTCAATGTCCAGATTCCTTTGCCTGTATTTCTCTTTAAATATCTTTGGTGTTGCTCTTTTTGTACTGATTAGTTTTGTTTCTCCTTTGCATAAATATTGCACCATATTAAATCTGTTTTTTTATACCATGTCCATATTTCTTCTTCAGATGTCTCCTGATATTTCTGTTTCTCCTTGCTTTAGAGACTTGTTCCAGCATGCTGTGATGTAACCTGTGTTAGACCTTCTACATGAAATATTTCACCTTGCAGACATTCCATAACGTCTGTACCTGTTTTTTTAACTCCTAATTTACTAATCTTTTCTACATTCCCTCTTTGTGATATATTTTTTTTATTGTAAAATTTTCAATATCTGGATGCCTTTGCCTGCATTTCTCTTTGATTATCTTTGGGACTGCCTTGTTTGTATTGATTAATTTTGCTTTTGACTTTGCATAAATATTGCACCATATCAAACCTCTCTTTCTTTCCCATGTCCATATTTCTTTTTTATACTTTTGAAAAATCTCTAGGTTTTGTTGTTTATATTTCCACACTTCCTCGGATGCTTCTTTTTCCAAACAGATCAAAGTTTCTTGGTCTTTATAATGTTTTTCACAAATCTGTTGTATTAATGAACATACATTTTTATTTGAAGTTTCTGACAGTTTTTCTTATGGAAGTATTTTTCTTTCCTCTAACTTCTCTCTTAATCTTTTTGTATATCTTGTCTCTGGGAATTCTGATCTTATTGCATAATAGTAACAATGCATCATTTCTTTCTTATCCTCAATAGTAAATTCTATCATCTTCATGGCTCTTCTTTGGGCAATCAGTTTTTGTGATTTTTGTGGACTGCTCCTTCCTTCTACAACATGGGACATCCTCCCCCTTGGCCTGACTTGGCCCCATTGTAGAAATGTTTCCTTATTTTGAGGGTTCTACACTGTTATTTTTTTCAGTCCTGGCACCAGTACACCTACCAGGATTGGGAACTTTTTTATCCTGGGTCTTCTGCACCCAACTATCTTTTTTAATTTTTGTCCTACTTCTGTCCATGATATATGCTATATAAAATACAGTGTATATATCAGTGTCATCTTGGTGAGATTTTGTGAAAAACAGGGTCCACCTTATGAAGGTGCTCACCAAGACTTAAGGATGAATTCAATTTCAGCAATACTACTCTCCTTTGCTTGCTGACTTATCATCTGTCCACTCAGACCCCTTCTGTATAGCATGAAACATGACCTATCAGGCCCTCTGTAGTTGCTATTTAATTGTAGCCCTCAAACAGGCTTCATACCTCATGAATTGGGGACAGCAACAGTCATCCTTCTGCACAAAGACCAGCCATCAACAGACCCTGGAAACTAAAGACCCATAAGTCTTACTAGTCTCATATGCAAAGCCATAGAAAGAATTATCATGGAAACGATCAATAATGACATAGGAGACCTCCAGACACTGGACCCAACTCAATCTGGTTTCATCAAGGGAGGTCATGCCTACTCAACCCGATGAACTTCTTTGAGAAGGTCACCAAAGCAGCAGTGGATGAGGGTAAAATGATTCACATTGCCTACCATGACTTGGCCAAGGCATTTGACACAATATCCAGCTCAGAAATTGTTGACAAACTGAAGAGGTTAGGTATAAACCCTTATGTCACTCAGTGAATAGCCAACTGGCTAACAGATAGGACCCATCAAGTTATAATTGGGGAGTCCACCTCTATAAAGAGGCTAATCACAATTGGAGTCCCTGAAGGATTAGTCCTGGGACTGCTCCTTTTTGGCATTTATTCCTCTGAAGTCAAGGTCAGTGTCAAGGGCCTCTGGTTGACAAAATTTGCAGAAGATTGCAAATTAGGAGCAGTCACAGAGTCCTCTATCAACACAAATGTTCTCCAGGAAGTGCTGCCACAGACAAATAACTGGCATCAGAGCCATGGACTAAAACTAAATGTCAATAAATGCATAATAGTCTCTTTAAGGAAGTCATCCACCCATGGTAACTATCATATTAACAATACACTCCTAAGAGATGACCCTGTAGTCAGGGACTGGGGACAAACATAAACAGTAATCTAGGCTTTGACTATCTTGTGTCTAAAGTAGTGAGGAAACCATTCTATGTTGTCCTCCTTGGACCTAGATAAACAAAGGTATGGCATCTAGGTCCAAGGAGGTCATTGTTCCACTGTATTTGGTGTTCATCAGACCTATCATTGAGTACAATGATCCCTTTGGTATGTACCTAACGAGGCACATCCAACAATTGGAACATTCACAGAGGTTCATCACTAAAAGAATGCATTGAGTAAGTAACATGTCCTGTGCAGACTGACTCAAGGCCCTATCCCTGTATTCTGTCTCCTACAGGCTGTTCAGGGGAGATCTATGTCTGGCATACAAGGCATTGTCAGATTCCACCCTGATGGACCTCCAGCATATCCACAAACAAACAGCACTAGAATGACCCATTCTAAAGACTTAAACCTTGCCTGTGATATAAATAGGACCTGCTGGAGATACAGGTATGTATCGCAGAGACTACCCTTTCTCTGGAACAGGTTCCTCATTCATGTGAAGCAGAGCTCCTCCCTAACCCAGTTCAAGTGTAACTTGGACAATCAGATGGGGAACAGGAAATGTATCCCTGGTTTGGCACCTATATCTCTATTGGACACAGGCAACCTGTAAATGGTTCACCTCCTGTGCTCCTGCTTGTAAGTGTTTCATCTTCCAGGCTCCTGCTTCACTTATCAAGGGTGCCATTACTTGTCAGAGATTTGGGATGCATGGCTATGCCTAAAAAGGCCTTTGTGGTTGTTAGCCTAATACACACCTCTGAACCTATAAGTATTTTCAGCAGCTTCTGACTGAAGAAAACTCCACAGAAGCTGTACTGCCCAAGACACAGCCTATGATGAAAGGAGAGGAAGAGCCCACACTGGAAGAAGTAAGAACAGCACTAAGAAAAATGAAATCAGGAAAAACAACAGGGTAAGATGAGGTCAAAGCAAATATAATCAAGGTAATGGGTGAGGTAGGGGAGAAATGACTCCTGAGGGTAGTCATAGCAGTATGGAGAGAAAGGCGTATCCCAGATGACTGGAGAATAAGCTTACTATTAGTATACAAGAACAAAGGGGCCATCCACAACAGTGGGCACTACAGAAATATCAAACTGTTTTTACATTGCATGAAAGTTCTGGAGAGGGTGATTGATAAATGAATATGCAGAGCAGTAAACAGTAAGATGGGAGATGTAGCAGTTCAGATTCAGATCAAATGCTGCACAACTGACCCAATGTTTTCAGTGAGACAGATAATTGAGAAGAAGATAGAGATGACAAAATAGTCCATCTGGGCATTCCCAGATTTGGAGAAAGCATACGATACGGTCCAAAGAAAAGAAAAGAAAAGTGATTTGGACAATCCTACTGTGGTTCAAAGTCCCAGAAACATTAGCTTAACCAGTATTATTTGGAAAACAATGGAACATATAATTATTGAACTCATAAATGAGGATATTGGCAGCTTACAAACTCTTGACCCAAACCAATCTCACACGTACAGCCTGCCTAGTTAGCCTGGGAGATTTCTTTGACAAGTTCACAAAGGCACTGGGCAAAGGTAGGTCTATGCACACTGCCTACATGGATTTGGCCAAGCCCTTCAATACTATTCCAGACTCTGGTATTATTGAAACAAACTGACCCAGTTGGATATAAACCTGTACATAACTCATTAGATAGCTAGTTGGCTTACTATCAGGGTGTACTCACTCAGGTTTAATAGTAAACGTTCTTCTTAAATACTCATTATTCATGGCATTCTCCAAGGTTCCAAGCTAGGACTACTTGTCTTTGGCATCTATTTGTCTGATATCAAAGCTGATGTTAGGGGGCTCTGGTTAACTATGTCTGATGATGACTTTAAAGCTGTAGCTGTGTTCAGTTCACAAAAAGACATTCATATCCTATAAATGGGCCTAACTCTCACAAAGCCATGATGCCTAGACCGTGGAATAAAGCAAAACATGAAAAATGCAGCAATGAACTGTCAGGCAAGAGGGAAAACCACTGCACCTACCACATAAACAATAACACCCTAAAAACAGATACTGTCATTAGAGACATGGGCACATTCATGGACAATGATATCTCCTTTCACCACGTTCTGACTATCATTAAGAAATCATTTTCTTCAGCCCAGTTAATTATTAAATGCAGGTCCAGGTCAAAAGAAGTCATTGTCCCTCTACAGTCCTCCATCATCAGGTCCATACTTCAATACCATGTTTCCTTTGGCATATACTTATCCAGGCATATTACCCAACCAAAAAAAACTCCAAATTTACCTTCTTTTTACAAAAGCATGTCATGACTTCTGCCTGGCCTACAGGGCAGCTTTATCTTGCTTGTTTTTCTACCTTTCAAAAAGCAGGTAGCACTACAAATACCCATTCTTGAGATCTAAATCTACATTACAATATAAGTATAACCTGATATTGAGATCAATATTTCTCTAGAAATTCCCATACCTATGAAGTAAGCTTTCCTTCCATGTCAAATGGAGCAACTCCATGATCATCTTCAGGAATAACCTTGATCTGTCAGTAGGGATCCATAAATTTATCCTTAGTCTTGTACCACTGTTCCTTATGGATAGTGGGAACTGCAGTGACTAGGCTGCAAATGGATAATGTTGTGGCCAAAGCCTACTCTAGTAGGGGAATGGTAGTATCAAATGCTTACTTCAAGAATGTCTCCACTGCAGACATCTGCATTATGATCACTTGGTGTGCTGTGCACACATTCAGCAAGTGTTATTACCTCAACCACAGTTTAGTAGCTGATCTTCATTTGTCAGATCAGTAATGTAGGACCCAGCATTCTAAACTGTTGGATTATGCTGTTATCCATCTCCTTTCACTGGGTGGTTACTGCTTTGGCTTCAGCAGAACCAAGGACTCATCAAGGAGTCCACTCAGTGTATGAAGTTACTTTCTATCTTGCTGTTTTTATCTGTCTACATGATCTACTAAAGTACCCCCCACCCCTTTGTGGATCTGAATTTCTTCAATCAGCCTTGGTTGCTAGAATTTCCTGAAAGGGAGGCAGGGATACACCAGATACATATGTATATATTTCTTATTAGTACCATAAGAATTAACCTTTCCTTTGTAAGAGGGAGCTTGCTAATGACAAGGGACAAGTAGGAGAATTAGTAAATGCATGCATTTAAATATTCTGTGTGTTCCTGTTGATATTCCAAGGACCATAATTGTGATCTTTGGAACAGTGAGCCTGAAAGTACAGATCTAAGAAACATATACCAAGTCCAAGGTTGTGATACCAAACAGTATTTTCTTTACTAATATACATTAGTTTTGGAGGTCAAATATTTATATTAGTAGTAGAGGTATGGGGGGCTCAACCCCGAACACACACATGGGTGGTTTCAATAGCTTTAGAGTGAATTTTGAGATTCATTGTTTTTCTTTAGCAATCGCCCTTTATTTTTTATAGTTGCGGGACTCTCCGTTATAAATCCTGCATTTCTTATATTTTGCTATATCCTGCGCATTGCATCATAAAGCATGTTAGAACAGGTGAGAGGGTGTCCCTAAATGTGGAATCTTCTCTTCCAAATATTTTGTTGAAAAGTTATTGACAGAGATGTAACTATCCAAGTACTCAACAAGGAGGACCTTTCTCTTAGATTAATTGATATGCTAAAAATAAAAGCAACTAAATAACAAATTTTTCTTTGAATTTATTTTAAACATCTCTAACTTGCTGCAGTTTTTTTAAGAATATTGTTTTCTCTCTATTTTATGTCTTATTTTTGGTGCCTAGTTATTGTCACTTGAATACCAAAATAAATTAATCTTTAGCTTTTTCAAAAAGGCAGGAGTTAAATACACATTTATTGGTATCTGTCATATAATATTACAGTATTTGCAATATTCCTTTCTGTAACACATCATCTTCCAGTCTTCATTCTGCTGCATTATTTCATCAGAATACCTCTCAACTGCACAGATTTTTGTAGAATGTCCAGATCTTTGTGTCACATTTTTGGTCTGTTCCTCATAAAATTTGTGATTTTTTTGGATCTTTGTGGCAAATCTGTGAGGACCAAATTCAATAAATAATAACAGTCACCTGAGTTTCAGACTTCATATCCTTCTGAAAATGCATGGTAACACAAGACCTTTTATTCTATCAACTTTCTAAATTTATAACAACAATACTTAAAATGTATCCCTATTTATGGGGCCTTACCCCCCCCCCCATTATTTTTGGCTTTGTTCAGATTTTTTGTGCTAAGAGGTTGAGAGCTATGTTCATCAGTGATTTTTAATGAATGACAAATAACAGATCTAAGTTCCGAAGCATTTTAATATTCAAGACATAATACACATTCATACTCTGTGGGTAGAGACACATTTTTTTGCTATTTGACAAAGTGCTTATGTAGTACAGATATAAAACACTACAGGTCTATATTTTCTAGTGAAACTGTGAAATGTATGGTGCTTTTAAAAGGAATCAACAATCTAGTCACCTGCACAGTGTGACCTAGCAAATACTGAACACTGCTGCTGAGTGGAATGCAAAGTGTTGTCAGGCATGCAGAGCTTCAGTTTTAACTATTTCACATGTTGTTAAGGTATCAGCTGAAGCGAGAGAATGGCACTTTAGAAAAGTGTTGAAGGAATGTGTCTTTTGTAGAGAAATCCTCCAGCTGGAGTGTTCTCTACTTTATTTTCCCAGCTTGCTATGATGTTGATATTGATTCTGCTGAGATTTTGCAGCAGCAAAATTATAAACTTTAAAGGATCAGCATGTTTTCACTCAGTTTCATTTATATGCACATTTCCTTAGAAGCAAGCTTATTTTGTCACTAATCACATGCAGTACACAATTTATTTAGATATATGCATGCCTATGGATATATTATCTTACCTCAGAGATATAAAATAAGGGGAAAAGTAAAAAGAAAACTGTTGGCTAGGTTGGAGTCTTTAGATAAATAATAATTAAAGTAATTGTAACAAATACAGTTCTTGCATAGAAGGTTAAAGCCATGATTATAGCCCAGGAGACCCAAGTTTAATTACCCGCTTGGACATTTGAGATGCTGCCAAGGGAGAATGGGTTGACCCATACTAGTAGGAACAAGGGTGGAGGGATGGAGGCAGGTACATGCTTGGGGCCACACTCTTGCACTTCATTTTCACTAGTGTAGACCAGGGAAACAAGTGTAGCCCCTTATGGAAGTTAGGGGAGGATCTGCATCAGTGTCCCTTGTACATCCCATCCTTAGGATGTTATTGGACATGTGCATGTGGTAGTACATAAGCACTCCTTAGCTACAGTTTGATGCTACCCCAGGGTTCTTGATCTCCTCACTAATCCTGGACATGGATGTAATCATCCCTGGGATGGTTAAGAAGTGGAAACAGCTGATAGTTATGGTGAGCCAAAAAGGGAGTAAAAAAATAGAGTGCATGGTAGAAAATATACATGCAGGTAAGAATGCATCGATTTTACAAGTGTTTAATGCTGATGTACCTCACAGACATGGAACAGGAATTTATATTCTATTCGTGTTTTTAAATGAGAAAGACTTGTTGAAATATTTGTGAGTTTTTAAGTATAACAGTGGAAGGAAGGATCGTGGAAAATACATGAGCTTGTGTCTGACATTTACAAGTGAATATCTATAAATACAAACAGTATAATCATAGGAGCATTCAGATCAAAATTTAAAGCTTTCTTACTCTTACTACACTGTGCATGTACCTAGCAAAAAATGAGATTCATACTCTTCTAAAGGTACTCGATTCCCAAGGCTTAGGAGTGTCATTGAAGTTACCTCCTTAAAACTGTTGACGCTCAAATAATGTTAAGAGCTGCCATAGGATTTTCCTGCCTTCTACAACTGCCATTCATGAAATTATGACAGCATGTGGTTAAGAAAATTAGCCAAAGACTATCACTATGGGGTAGCATTATAGCAAATGTTCAAGAAAACCAAAAAAACTACTAAAAATCAAGAGAAAAACGAGTTGAATGGTAGGAGAAAGCTGAAATAAGCAAATATGAGTAACGTAATGCTAAAGCAACTAAAAATTTTAATATGGTAAGCGCTTTCAGTGGTAATAATATTCCACCTTCTTCAGACCCGGAACAACATAACAATGATACTTATATAGCTTGTAGTTAATTGTCAATTAGTCATTCAATCAACCAATAAAATTAAAACCATATAAAAATACAATATTTAAACAGTATAAAACCTGCTCTAAAAAGTTACAATGTTAAATACGTAATAGTCAATTTATAAATAACATTAAATATATATGTATAACATATATAAATATTATACTACAAAATAACATTTTAAAAGCTACTAGGGCTAAACTGAAAATGTATAATATATGATAATGACATAAGTTTACTGTAAGAACTAAGATATTTAGCTAAGTAAAGTCACATAAAAAATATGGTAATATGTAAAACATATATATTAAATAATTGCATGCTGGTTAGAGACTAGAGTCTGATCATAATAATACTGAATATATGACCAAAAACAGAGTCCATATTTTTATATATATATATATATATGAAACTATGTAAATATTATTATGTTTCAAACTTAATCAACGAAGAAATACAATATCAAATTCGAAACCTTTTATGCAAAATTAATATGTTATCTATTTAAAGCTCTTAATTTTAACACGCTTTTAATAGACACAAATTCATTTAAACCAGGGAAAATGTATGCAACCGTTTTGATTTGCCAATACAACTCATTTTGTTCTAATAAAAGTTGCCAAGGCCCCCCTCTCGGGTCCAAAAGTGTTTGGTATACAACCAAAAATAAAAACTCATGTGTTGGAAATTGTAAAATATGCCGAGCAAGAGCATTGTTAACATCTCCTTTACTAACAGCATAACAATGCTCGTATATTCTTTGTTTTAGTTTCCACTCGGTCTTACCTATATAAAATGAGGGACAAACCTGACAGCAAGCTGCATATACTACAGCTTTGGACTCACAATTAAAGGAGCCGTTTATTGTGTACTGTTTGTTATTAATATTGATTTCAGTAGTCACTTGAATGTATTTACACTGTGTGCAATGCCCACATTTACGCATACCTTTATGTACCCGCTTGTTCGTACCTAAATGCTCATTCTTATGCCTTTCCAACAAGTTTTTAAGATTAAAACCCCTTCTAAAAGTAAAGTGGGGTCTGATACCTAGCTTAGTGCAAATGGACGGTTCTTCCAAAATTAATGCCCAATTCTTTATAAAAATCTCTTTGACTCTTGCCGTGACAGCTGAAAAAGTAGATAGGAAACTAAGATGTAATAACGTGACACTGTCATCGTTTTTGTCATACTGTCGTGTAATTAAATTAGTGTTGGTAGTAATGCCATCCTTGTGTACTCTACTAGTTAAAATAGGTTTAAACCAACCTGTTGATCTCTTATCTTTAACTTCTGTAAGTGTTTCTAGAAATAATTTGATAGGATACCCCCTACTTATGAACATGGACTTCATCTTGTTGCATTCTAAGTCAAAGTCAACATCTTCAGTAACCATCCGTGCAGCTCTCACCAACTGGCCTTTAGCCTTTTTCTGGTGATATGGATGTTCACTAGTGTAGTGCAGGAAGGCATTAGAGTAGGTAGGTTTCCTATAAATAGTAGCTTTATACTGCTTGTTATAGCTGTCATTAGTCAGTTGTACATCAAGATATGTTATACTATCTACCCCTACTTGATAAGTGAATTCAAGAAAATTGGTTTAAATGAATTTGTGTCTATTAAAAGCGTGTTAAAATTAAGAGCTTTAAATAGATAACATATTAATTTTGCATAAAAGGTTTTGAATTTGATATTGTATTTCTTCGTTGATTAAGTTTGAAACATAGTAATATTTATATAGTTTCATATATATATATATATATATAAAATATGGACTCTGTTTTTGGTCATATATTCAGTATTATTATGATCAGACTCTAGTCTCTAACCAGCATGCAATTATTTAATATATATGTTTTACATATTACCATATTTTTTATGTGACTTTACTTAGCTAAATATCTTAGTTCTTACAGTAAACTTATGTCATTATCATATATTATACATTTTCAGTTTAGCCCTAGTAGCTTTTAAAATGTTATTTTGTAGTATAATATTTATATATGTTATACATATATATTTAATGTTATTTATAAATTGACTATTACGTATTTAACATTGTAACTTTTTAGAGCAGGTTTTATACTGTTTAAATATTGTATTTTTATATGGTTTTATTTTTATTGGTTGATTGAATGACTAATTGACAATTAACTACAAGCTATATAAGTATCATTGTTATGTTGTTCTGGGTCTGAAGAAGGTGGAATATTATTATCACTGAAAGCGCTTACCATATTAAAGTTTTTAGTTGCTTTAGCATTACGTTACTCGTATTTGCTTATTTCAGCTTTCTCCTACCATTCAACTCGTTTTTCTCTTGATTATAGCAAATGTTGAAAGAGAATTGTTCGTGGCAATAATGATGAACACAAACAAGTATACATTTTACTTATTTGCTTATCTGTTCATTTGTTTGTTAACTAGCTAGGAGAACTGATGCAAGGACTATTTTCTACTACAATCCTGGTCCACAAGATGCAATGCCAAGTACAGCATATATATATGTCCAAAAAGCAGCAACCACGATGGAACGAACCACAATATTGTTAGAAGCAGATTTTTTCCAATTTTATTGTGACCACACACAGAGATAACAGCATAAACGCCTTCACCATAAAGAAATTTGCGTTTTCGTCTTAGAAATGACTTCATCAGATAACCAGCATACCGAAAGCTTTCAATTTATAATTAAATACATCTGTTTCCACCAATAAAAATTCACTTTTAATGAATTAATTAAAACTTGTTTCTTTGTTAAAAAAGTGTATAAATGTATAAATTCTATTCAAGTTAAATATTAAGGGCCAGATTCAGGAAGGCTTACACGGAGTTCAAGAGTAGTGTAAGCCTCCGTGTAAGCCTCCTGATTCAGGAACAGCCCAAATCTCCGTGTAAGAGACAGCTAACACGTCTCTTACACGGACTGGGCGTGGAAATGCTCAATACCTCATTTGCAGCTCAAAGATATGCAAATGAGGTATTTGAGCGATCCACGAAGCAGAAACCAGTCCGTAACGGACGTGTTGCAGAAATGTACTCAGCTGACAACTGAGTACATTTCTGCAAATTAAAACGGAGCTATGTCAGCTCCAAATAAAGTGTGCATATGTTTCATTAAGCATGCCAATGGCCACATATGTGGCCATTGGCATGAAAAAGTGTTGCAAAAATAAGTTATATAACTTTTTTTTTTTCCACGGGATTTTGTGTTTAACTGCAGCGCACACCAGCAAACGGGTGCGCTACCTAAAACTGAAAACCGAAGCTTATAAGCCCACAATTGTGGGATTTATGTATTACATTGAATGTCAATGGAGGGACTTGCAGACCAAAACAATATGGCCTCCGTTTAGTGGTTGTAAAGGGGAAGCTCCGTGTAAGACATGTAACTAAGCATTACTAGGCAATCCTATGTAAATGAGGGTTACAATACTGAATCACACTGCCACATAGGTAATGAGCACTTTCTGAGTAGTGTAAGAGTTAGAGAAGGGGAGGAACAGAGTAAGAGGTAGGTGGCATCACGGGGAAGGATAGTAATAAATGTACCAGATTGGAGGGCAATGTAAGGTAACAGATGACAGACAGACATCAGGGAGGGAGGTGTGTCCCAACAGAACACTAGGAAAGTCAAGAAATTGAGGGTATACGCTATCCCTACACTCAAAGTTTCTTGATATACGTGCATGCGCTGCGCGATGTAAGACAGGTTCAACATGTGGGAGCGTGTTGCAAACCGTTTACAACGGTTTGCGCGGGCGTGCATGTGTGTAAGGCAGTGTGCGCGCGTTTTAGCATGAATCAGCTTAGCTAACACCGTGTAAGGATGTGTGCGCGTGTGTAACACCGTGTAAGGATGTGTACGCGCGTTTAAGTGACTGTAAGCATGTTTAAGCTGGTGTGCACATTGCTCCCCCTCAGGAAACAGAGAGGAAACAGGAAACAACTAAAATACATGGAAACTGACAGAAGCTACTACTAGAGTTAATTGGTGGAAACAATTAGAAGCAGGCAATTACACAGGCAGACTAGAAGCCCAACCCAGCACTTAAAACACAACAAAGAGCAGTGCAGGCTGTTTCTCACAAGAGATACTGCCAGAAACTAAGCTATCAGAATTGAAAACTGAAAAAAGCTGAACTCAGAGCAGAAATGCTAGGGACTGCCATAGCTATTATAGTCAGGCATAGGCGAATTGCTGAGGGTGGTGACAATGCAGATGCTGACAGACAACCCAGAGTGAGGAGAAGGAGAAGAGTATACAGGCCCAGGGTCACCTACCATGGGTTACATGAGCTGGAGATAGTAGAGCGCTATAGAGTGGACAGAGAGCTCCTGCAGCAGATTGTTGAGCTGTGCAGGCCACGCCTCACACACAGAACCAACAGAGGGGAGCCCATCCCAGTGGAAACCAAGGTATGTGTTGGCCTAAGAATACTAGCAACAGGTACCTTCCAGAGACCAACTGGCGATATGATGGGGATATCACAGGCATCAGCCTCCAGGGTACTGCACCAGTTCCTGGATGCCATGTCACCACATGTCAGTGATCATATATATGTCCCTAATGACCGTGAGGTTGTGGCCAGCAATATGCGTCTCTTCCAGCAAATAGCGGGATACCCTGAGATGCTCGGTGCAATAGACTGCACGCACATACGCATCAAAGCACCAGCCGGTGAGCGGGGTAGAGCCTACATTAACCACAAGGGATAACCCTCCATCAACTGCCAGGTCATGTGTGATGCCCAGGGCATAATAATGAATGTGTGTGCTGGCTGCCCTGGGAGCTACCACGATTCCCACATCTGGCATCTGACACAGCTGTACCAATCATTTGCCAATGGGGACTTCCCACACGGACACCTAGTGGGGGATGCAGGTTATGCACTTGAGCCGTGGCTGATGACACCCATCAGAAATGCACACACACCTGAACAGGAACGCCATAATGAGGCACACGCACAAACACGTAATATCATAGAGCGTGTGTTTGGGCTGCTCAAGTCACGGTTCCGGTGTCTGGACACGTCTGGTGGAGCTTTGCAGTACACACCAACTACATGTACCCAAATGATCATGATATGTGCTATGCTACATAATATGATCCTGCGGAAACAGCTGCAGCAGGACCAGCACAGGGCTGGGCCAAACATCCCCCCACCATTGCCAAGGCCACCACAGGCAGGGGTGACTCGGAGGAGGAACAACCTGACCTTGTCCCAGTAGGCAGAAGGAGGCGTGCCCAGTATGCCCTGGCCTTGGCAAAGAGGCAACGATAGCACATATGCTTGGTCAGTAGGAACACTGGGACTGATACCCGCTCTGACTCACTCATACAGTAACAGGGATGCCTAACATGACACAACCTGCTTCCAAACGTACAGGGAGTGTAGTATGTGTATCCGACAGAGGTGGCCCTGCAGCACCACCTGAGGCATGAATGCCATGTGTTAAGTAATGTAATATCATGTACAATTTGCACACCTGAGGACCCCAACTAACATCCATATCCACGCATATGACCCTGCGGAAACAGCTGCACGTCATACAGTGATGTACATGTGCAAAAACATGGAACAAGATACAAAATGAGGGTGACTAGCAATAAATAGCATGGATAACCAAACACCCATGTTTGTACCACAACAAGAAGCAACATGGAATAGCCATGGTCAAAAACCAATGGCTAAAACCGACTACTACTATATAGCTTGCTGCAGACCACTGTCCTAATAGCACGAACTGCCCCAGGCCTATGTCCATAGGTTCATAGGTTCATACTAGGCTATCTGCCCTAGGGCATTAATAAGCCTAGCCCAGAGTTTTGTGGCTTCTGCCACCCCTGCAAGTTGATGGATAATATGCCCATTATTTTGCTGTGCCTCTGTCAAGCAGTGATACTGAGGTTATCCCTGGGGTATACCTGCAATCTCCCATCCATTGGTCAAGATCTCACTTGAACAAAGCCAGTGAGGTGCTCAGCCTCACATGTACCAGGATGTTGTTCCACAGCATATGGACTCTCTGGGTGATGAATCTGTCCCTCCAGCACATCCTATTAATATCTGTGTTGAGGTTTAGGTCTCCTGCCCTTGTAGTTCTGATGGATGTAGAGGTGTTGAGGTGAAGCATGTTCATTAATTCTGGGTTGGACATAGCCTTGTATGTCAGGCACAGGTCACCTCTGAGCAGACAGTAAGCGACTGAATACAGCTGGAATTCCTTCAGTCGGGCAGCATAAGAAATATGTTTGAGACCGTTTCACCTCCTGTCGAGGAATTTGTGGGCCCATCCAATCTGAATGGGGCATTGTATGCAATCATTGGTCTGATGAGTGATGAGTACAGGGGAACAATGACCTCCTTTGATCTAGATGTGAATCACTGCATGATGAGGTGGCCAATGTAGAACGCCTTCCAAACTACCCTGGCAATGTGAGTGTCAAACAAAAGGTCACTGTCAACCTGGGTGCCCAGGTCCCTGATAACCTACGTTGTGCTTAGAGGATTGCCACCTAGATGGGAAGTAGTGGTAACCTTGTTCTTCCTGAAGGGTATGGCTATGCATTGTTTAGTGTTTAATGTAAGGCCATGGCTGTGGCACCAGTTATCCGTGTCTATGAGACCCTTCTGAAGGATGTCTGTGTCAGATGGGTTTCCAACTATGCTTCCCAGTTTGCAGTCATCTTCAAACTTTGTCAGCCATAATCCTCCTGTGTTTGCTCATACTTCTGAAAAGTAGATACTGAACAAATGTGGGCCCAGGACTGAGCCCTGTGGGACACCACTTGTGACAGCTCTGGAGTGTGAACTGGCACCAGCAACTTTGACCCTGTGTGTTCCGTCACTTAGCCAGTTTGCAACCCATGCTGTGATGTATGGGTTCACAATTAAGCTGGTGATGTTTTCAATGATACCTGAGTGGGGTATTGTGTCGAAAGCCTTTGCCAGGTCAAGGTAGGCTGTGTGGACTGCCTTGCCCACGTCAATGGCCTGGGTGAGTGTTTTGAAAAAGTCAACCAAGTTTAAAAGGCATGATCTGCCCTTGACAAAGCCAAACTGGATTGGATCCAATGTCTGCAAGTCCCCTATGTCTTCATTTAGAATTCCCATTATGTTCCTCTCCATAGCTTAGCAGAACAGGCTTGTCAAGCTGATGGGATGGTAGTTTCTGGGGTTGGTGGGGGCACCTCCTTTGTGAAGTGGGTCCACCATTGCTGTATGCCACTCCTTGGGAACATATCCTGAGATGAGGCTAAGATTAAACAGCTGCCCTAACTGCGGGTGTAATTACTCATTGAGTTCATGGAGCACACAACTGGGGACACCATCTGGTCCCATGGATAAAGTGTTTTCTGCCTTGGATTGAGCAGTTCCCACCCCAGCAGTGGAGATGTTTGGGGGGCTACAATCCTCTGGTGTACATACCTCATCTGTTGGGGGGGGGGGGGGGAGAAATCTGCACTGAACCTGTCAGCCAGTATGTTGCCAATGTCTGTAGGTGCAGTGATATCAACATCATTCTGAACTAAGTCTGAGCATATCTGGGAGTTCCCTCCCAGGTTTCAAACACAGGTAAAAAAGGCCTCATGATTGTCCCTGGAGTCCTGAGTGGGTTTACTCTCAAAACATGCCTCGGATGATTGTATGGGGGAACCCAGTGTTTTACTCACAATGAGCAGGGGTGTCTTCCCCCCTACGGATTACGCTCTATCTCGTAGTAGCTCCTTCCTTGTATTGTACAGCTTGTTTATGGCTAGGGTCCACCAGACTGGATGCTTGCCTGTGGTACAAAGAGTCTTTTTTTTTGGGGGGATTGCCTGAACCATGCAGTCCTGGAGGTGCTGGTAGAAGGCATTTCTAAGTGATACAGTGGCTTGGGTAATGGTGTCCGCTGGCCTGGGGGCCTTGAAAGAGACCACACCAGTCCTCAGAAATGTGAAGTTGGCATTTGAGAAGGTCTTCACCGTTTCTTTTCCCATCTGGGGTGTGGGTGGGATGTGGACTCCCACTGAGAGTAGTCCATGATCTGATCTCACCAATGATGGGTATACATCTGGTGTTGAACAGTGTGACCCCATGTTCGTGATGATGTGTTCTAGTATGTTGCCTCCACTTGAGGGGATTGGGACCAGTTGTTCCATGGCATTTCAGTGTATGAACTCTTGGAACCTTTGTGTTAGAGTGTTGTGGCATGATTAGTGATCCCAGTCTATATGTGGATAGTTGGAATCACCCAGTAGGATGGTGTTTGGAGATACATTTATCCCCTTCAGTGTTTGCAGGATAGCTGTGTGAGGTACCTGAGTTTGAGCGGGTGGCATGTAACATGCTACAAACTGCAGAGCAGTCTTGCCTACGGTCACTGGCACCTGGATGGTCTCCGATGCATCGTGTGTTGCCACCAACCATGAGGTGAGGGTGTCCTTGATGAATATGGACACCCACCATCCTTCTTGGTGTTGTCGGGATGCTGGTGCCGGAATGCATGATATGAGGTAACACCCGATAGTGCCGGGTGCTGTCAGAAGCTGTGAACCAGGTTTCAGGCACAGCACAGACATCAATGTGCTACATACTGAGAAGGGCATAGAGTGTGTGCAGCTTGAGGTTGAGACCTTGGGCATTGAGCAGCATTACCCTTAGTGTCTTTCCTTTACTGTGTTCTAGGGTGGTAGGTGTAGAATCTGAATCTTGCATAAAAAGGCACAATGGGGTGGCAAGAGCATCATCTGAAATCCGAAGCCCAGGGGTGACAGGTGCAAGCCGTCCCTTGCAAATCACCGTGGCCTGTCCAGCATGTCATCCCAGGCAGACAGACATTGGACCCCTTAGAATGACACCATAGTCTAAGCAAAATACTACAGCTGATCATCTTGTCTCTGTTTATGTGGCATCATACTTGGTGAAGGTAGGATACTGCCGAAGGTCAGGGTCATACCTGCCTGGCCTACATAATCAGAGGGATCCTCTATGTCTCTTTCCATGTAGTCCAGGGAGGTACATCTCAGGTCGTTCACACCAGCATGGATTATGACTGGGTCAGACCTGTACTTGCAGTTTAGTGACCTGAGTGCTTGCATTATGTGGTGGATTCCAGTGCCCGATAGGCAGCTTACTGTGACCTCCTCTGTACCTGATCTGGTGAGTGGGACATCAGTGTGTCTGACTATGGAGTCACCTATGACAAGTGTGTCTGGCATTGTGTTTGGCCTTAAGGGCTGTGACTGTTTGGCACACCGACTCTGTGGTCAATGTGTTGCATGTGCTGTGCCCTGTGGAGGCAGTTGTGTGAGTGTCTGCTGTGGTGGCCACTGCCATTCTGATAGACTTCTGATCAGAGCCTCCGAGAGTGTCTCTGTGTGTCTATGTGTATGATCTTAAGTTGTGACAGTGCCATGTGAGACTGGATTAAAGATGTGTATGTGGTTACCTTCACCCTCTCTCTGGTCTTGCTAGTCCTATGTTGAGAGAGCTCAGCCTCCACTTTGGCTATATAGTTGCATCTCTCACATGTATGTGTGTTTTATGGCAGAAGGAGAGGGTTGTCAGTGTACATGAGGCAAGTGTAACAGTGCCTCAATATTCCCAGGTTCACCAGCTGAGCAGGAGAGGACACTAGCAACTGATCCCTAGACATGCTAGAAGGAATAGACCAAACAATGTTGGAATACAGGGAGATATCAAGCCCCCTAAGCCACATCATACTGTTTGATTGACGATAGCTACACATACACCGGTGTTTCATAGTGTCATAGTGTACTACTAGGCTATCTGCCCTAGTGCATGTATAAGCCTAGCCATAGTGATGTGGCTATTGCCACCCCTTATAGTGGTAATAAGTGTACAGAATAGATTCTGAATATTGTGCCTCTGACTTAGTAGTGACACATTATGACCCGCTTACGTAATTGAATAACATGACTGTGTCTCTGTCTAGTCTGTGCCTCCGTCTCATATGCAGTTGTCCAGATGTCTCCTGAAGAGAGTCAGTGAGGGACTCTGTCAAACATGAACTGGGATACTCTGCTAGAGTGTGAGATGCCTCTGAGTTATGACTCTGTCCCTCCAGCATGTCCTATACATGTATGTGCTGAGGTTCAAATACTCAGCTCTCATGGCTCTGGTGGATTTGGATTGCTTGCAGTGGAGCATGTCCACCAAATCCTGATTGGACATGGTCTTGTATGTCAGGTATAGGTCACCTGTAAGTATGCGGTATGACACTGAACAAAGCTGGACTTCCTCTATTCTGGAAGCATATGACATGTGTTGAAGAACCCTGATCTTCCTGGTAGGTACTTTTCGGGTGCAAAGGTGCAAAAGGCAGGATCTGCCCTGTACAAAGCTGAACTAGGTGGGAACAAGGGTCCGTAGGTCAGTAATGTGTCTGTGTAAGAGCTCCATGACTCCTCCCATATCTTTGCAGACAAGGCTGGTTAAGCCTGTGTGGTGGTAGTTGCCATGGTCTGTGGAGGCATCTCCTTTGTGGAGTGGGACCACTGTTGCCGTATGCCAGTGTTCAGGTACATATCCTGTAGCAAGACTAAGGTTAAATAGCAGTTGTATATATGGGTCCAGCCCCTTCTGGAGTTCACATAGCATGCAACTGGAGATACCAGCAGGTCCCATGGATGCTGTGTACTTGTCTTTGCTGAGTGTGGCTCTCACATGGACATCCAAGATGACAGTGAGGTTACATACAGCAGTGATAACTATCTTGTTTTGGGGGTGAGGGGGGGGGGGTAAATCGCACTGAAGCTGTCCGCTGGAATGTTGCCAATATCTGTCAGGTCACTGGAATATATGTTGTTGTGTACCAACTCTGAGCATATCCGAGGGTTCACAACCAGGTGTCTGACATAACTGAAGAAAGCAGTGTGGTTACCTTCATTGTCTTTGGTGATTTATGTCCCCAAGTTGACCTTGCATGTCTTTATGAGATAATGTAGCTTTCTACTAGTGCTGATCACAGCTGTCTTCCCTTTTGGAGATGTAGCTCTGTCTTGCATTAGTAACCCTCATCTGTCATACAGTTTGTTTATGGCTGGGGTCCACCAGACAGGACACTTTCCCTTTGTGGAGAGGGTCCTGTTTTCAGTTGTGATTGTATGGTCCATGCTGTCTGACATCTAGCTAAGGGGAGGTCATTCTGGTTCTGCAGTTATCTTTCATCAGCATTAGAAATGACCACAACAGCCCCTGTGGGGTGTACCTCATGCACACACATCCAGCACCTGTAAAGTCCACAACAGTACCTCACCAGGAGTATGACAGAGCTGGAACACATGTAATGTGTAGTCTGATTAAACAGAGTGCAGCTCCACACACTGCCATGCTGTCCACCCAGATGCAAGCTGTGCCTGATGTAGAAAGCCATGTCCAAGCTGGAATCAATGCACATGCTGCACCTTGTACAATCTGAATGGCAGGAAGCTATGCACATGAGGGACCTGAATCCCAGCACTGACATATATAGGACAGGCTGTACTGCATTATCCAAAACACAGAAGCCACCCCCACACATGAGTAAACTACCAGTACAGGTTGTCCATAGAGACACTGGTTGAGTCCCCTCAGCAGGAATCCTAATGAGTGGATGGGAGATGGGAGGTTTACCCTGGGTATCAATGTTATGTCACAGGTAGACAGAGGCACAGTATACTAAACAAGACATATGACATGGCAAACTATGCTTACAATGTGTTGATGGACAAACACATTCTCCGACTAGCATTAGGTCAAGATACCTCTTGAACACAGCCAGCAAGGTGCTCTGCTTCAAATGGACCAGGATTGTATTCCACAGCATAGGGAGTCTCCGAGTGATAACTCCATCCCTCCAACATGTCCAACATACATCCCTGCTAAGGTGTAAGTCACCTGCACTAGTGGTTCAGGTGGATCTTCTGAGTCTGAGGTGGAGCATGTCCATTAATCTCTGTTTGGACATGGCCTCGCATGTCAGGCACATGTCACCTCTAAGCAGACGGTATGTGAGTGAATAGAGTGTGAGTGTCTTCAATCTGGCAGCATATGACAGCTGTTGGGGTTCCTCGATCCTTTAGGTGGGGGACAGTCAGGGTGTCTCCAATTGCTGCAGATGTTGGGTGAGATACAGCCAGAATAGGGCATTCGACTCGATCACTGGTCTGATAAGTGAAGAATACAGGGGAACAATGACCCACTAGATCTGGATGTGAATCCCATCCTGATCAGGTGGGCAATGTAGAAGGTCTTCCTAGCCACTTTAGCAATGTGAGTCTCAGAAGAACGGCGACTGTCAACCTGGGTCCCCAGGTCCATGATAACCTCCTCTGTGCTTAGAGGATTGCCACCTATATGGTAGCTTGGGGTCACCTTGCTTTTCCTGAAGGGTATGTCTACACATGTTGTGCACTATGACTTCAGGCCATGGCCCTGGCACCAGCTATCAGTTACTGTGAGTCCCTTCTGAAGGATATCTGTGTGTGATGCACTGTCCACTATGGTGCCCAGTGTGCAGTCATCTGCTAACATTGTCATCCAAAGTCCTCCCATGTTGGCCTGTACTTCTGGGAAGTACATGACAAACAATGGGGCCAAGGACTGAGCCCTGTGTGACACCACCTGTGACCAGCCTGGAGTCTAACATAGTGCCAGCAACTCTAACCCTGTGGGTCCCGTCCTTAAGCCAGTTTGCAACCCATCTTGTGACATATGGGTTTACATTTCATTTGTTAGGGTTTTCCACAATACCTGAGTGGGGTATTGTGTTGAAAGTGTTTGCAAGGCCAAGGTAGGCTGTATGGACTGCCTTTCCCCAACAATGGCCTAAGTGACCAATTTGAAGATGTCAACCCAGTACAAAAGGCATGATCTGCCCCTGACCAAGCCAAATGGGATGGGTACAATGTCTGCATGTCCCCTATATCTTTGTTTATGAGCTCAATTATGATCCTCTCCATAGATTTGCAGACTACACTTGTTAAGCTTATGGGGCAGCAATTAACAGGGTCTGTAGAGGCACTGCCTTTGTGCAGATGTGCACAACTGGACCCTAACCAGGCTGTTGTGCACACTATGGAAATGTAAAGCAGTGATAGGACTAAAGCCCAGGATACTGACCACCACAGTGAAAGTACTGAAACACTGCACTAGACAGTGCTACAGTGTTAGGTCAGTATGAACGGATGTTGACAATTGTGTGCAAAGTATCCCATGCAAAACCTGCAGGCACAGTATACTCCCTGTTTTGTTCACACAAAAAGCATTGCGACAGTAACTACACAACATGGCACAGAACACACAACCATAAACTGGAGGTATTTGTTGAAGGTCACACTCATCCACAAATGTGATGGGCTGCAGAGTTCAACATATGTAAAGCCCACACTGGGCATGCTCACACACTTAGATAAATGAGACATCTTTCACACAACATGCCATGGGAAGGCTGAACTGGGCATGCTCACACACTTGGTCCAAATGTTACCCCTAGCAAATGTGAAAACACACCAGAGGATGCTCATCCCCCTTTCTAGACACTGATCATGTAAGCACCCTTTAAGTATATTGGAGAAAAGGATTCTCTCGGTAATCTGAAAAGCGCGCTGTGCTCATGCGTCCGTCTGTAGTGTCATAACATAGTTAGGTAGGGGTTTGAATCCAGCAGGTGGCAAGTGTGTATGAAGGGGGGTAAGTGTGTGTGTAAGTGTGTATGAAAGAAACATCCCTTTTGGCAACTGGGAAAACACACCAGAGGATGATCATTCCACTTTCTAGACTCTGATGATGTCAGCACCCTATAAGTATATTGGAGAAAAGGATTCTCTCAGTAATCTGAATAGCGCGCGGTGCTAATGCGTCCGTCTGTAGTGTCATAACATAGTTAGATAGGGGTTTGAATCCAGCAGGTGGCAAGTGTGTATGAAGGGGGGTAAGTGTGTGTGTATGAAAGAAACATCCCTTTTGGCAATTGGGAAAACACACCACAGGATGATCATTCCACTTTCTAGACTCTGATGATGTCAGCACCCTATAAGTATATTGGAGAAAAGGATTCTCTCAATAATCCGAATAGCGCGCCGTGCTAATGTGTCTGTCTCTAGTGTCTTAACATAGTTAGGTAGGGGTTTGAATCCAGCAGGTGGCAAGTGTGTGTGAAGGGCGTGTGTGTAAATGTGTATGAAAGAAACATCCCTTTTGGCAACTGGGAAAACACACCACAGGATGATCATTCCACTTTCTAAACTCTGATGATGTCAGCACCCTATAAGTATATCAGGGGAAAAGAAATCCCCCAGTAATGCGAATAGTGCGCTGTGCTAATGCGTCCGTCTTTAGTGCCTTAACATAGTTAGGTAGGGGTTTGAATCCAACAGGTGGCAAGTGTGTGTGAAGGGGGGTAAGTGTGTATGAACGAAACATCCCTTTTGGCAACTGGGAAAACACACCACAGGATGATCATTCCACTTTCTAAACTCTGATGATGTCAGCACCCTATAAGTATATCAGGGGAAAGGAAATCCCCCAGTAATGCGAATAGCGTACTGTGCTAATGCGTCCGTCTCTAGGGTCTTAACATAGTTAGGTAGGGGTTTGAATCCAGCAGGTGGCAAGTGTGTGTGAAGGGGGGTAAGTGTGTATGAAAGAAACATCTCTTTCGGCAACTGGGAAAACACACCACAGGATAATCATTCCACTTTCTAAACTCTGATGATGTCAGCACCCTATAAGTATATCAGGGGAAAAGAAATCCCCCAGTAATGCGAATAGCAAGCTGTGCTAATGCATCTGTCTCTAGTATCCTAACATAGTTTGGTAGGGGTTTGAATCTAGCAGGTGCTAAGTGTGTGTGAGGGGGGGTAAGTGTGTATGAAAGAAACATCCCTTTTGGCAACTGGGAAAACACACCACAGGATGATCATTCCACTTTCTAAACTCTGATGATGTCAGCACCCTATAAGTATATCAGGGGAAAGGAAATCCCCCCAGTAATGCGAATAGCGCGCTGTGCTAATGCATCCGTCTCTAGCGTCTTAACATAGTTAGGTAGGGGTTTGAATCCAGCATGTGGCAAGTGTGTGTGAAGAGGGGTAAGTGTGTATGATTGATATATCCCTTTTGGCAACTGGGAAAACACACTACAGGATGCACATACCCCTTTCTAAACGATATCACAATTATGTATGGCTTTTGATTACAGACATGCCATGTGTGTTGTGCACACACAGAATGCCCATGTGTGTGGGTTGTCCCTCACAATAATGCATGACATTGATTACACCGGTTATGGCAATGAACACATGATGTATGTGTGTGCCAAATACACATATGTACCTGTGACTTTCAATAGTTACCATGTGTGATGCCTGCCACATGTGAATACATGGTATTTGCTCAGGGTAACATTATGACCATGGTCTTCTGTGCAGATGCTGCATGTGGGATGTGTATATACAGTGTGAGATGTAGATGCTATCAGCCTAGTAGTGAGGGATGCACACCTGGTCTGGGGCATAAAGTCTACATGTTGTTGATGTACAGGAGCTGCTTGTTCTCACCTGTTGTGGGAGTGGTAAGACAGTATTCCATAGCAATGCAGTGACTGCATGCTAAGAACCATTCAGCTAGGGTGTTGTAGCTACACTTATTCATTAGCATTCAGTAATTTGTCGGAATCCCTGGTGAGGGTCTGATGCCAACCAAGGTCAGGGGTCTACCAGCCTGTGTCACTTGCTCAGTGATCCCTTCCATGTTCCCTATCATGTATCCCAGTGAGCGACATCCCACATCAGCTTTGGTGACATGGACAATGACTGAGTCATATGTGTCCATGCATCTGACTGACTTGTATGTTGTTGTTACAGTTTGGCCATGTGTTTCCATCTCATACATGTGATGTACATCAATGGGTAGGGGATAGGGTTGACTGTGTACATGTGGCAGCTGTGACATTACTACATGACACACATATTCCACAACTGTACCATAGAGGTGACTGACAACTGACCTTTGCACATGCTACCAGAGTATTGAGATTACATTGGTGATTGACAGCACATAGGGCCAATGGTGAAAAAGAGACATAGGTCCATAGGTTCGTACAGGGATATCTGCCCAGGGCATGTATCCACCTAGCCAGAATGTGTGTGCCTTTCAACATGCATTGTGAATCTGTCTTGCTATGCCCTTTTCCAAGGTTAGTATACTGTGCCTCTTTCTCACAGTGACACATAAGTGATACCCAGGGTAACCCTACAATGTCACATCCAGTCATTAATATCGCTCTTGAAGATAGTCACTGAGTCAGTCTGCCTAACCTCTATTGGGATAATAATCAGGAATGAAGGGAGCCTCTGAGTTGTGAATGTGCCCCTCCACCATGTCCTATGTATATCACTCCTGAGGTTCAAGTATTTCCAGCGTGTATCCTGGTGGGATCTGGATATTCTGAGATGCAGCATGGCCATTAAGTGAGGGTATGACCTGGCCTTCTATGTCAGGCACAGATTGCCTATGAAGAGGCAGTATGTCACTGAGTAGAGCTGCTGCTACTTTAACCAGTCAGTATGTGGCATCTGTTTGAGCACTTTGATCCCCTTGTCGAGGTACATATGTGGAAGCTCCAGTTGCTGCAGGTGTCTGGTAAGGTGCATGCCGACAGGTTCATCATAGTCAATTATGGGCATGATGAGGGATGAGTAAAGGGGCACAATGTCCTCCCTGGCCTACATGTGGATCCCATGATGATGTGGCCCATATAACATGCTTACCTAACCACTTTGTCCATGTTGTTGTCAAATGGTAGAATGCTATCAACCTCGTACCCCAAGGTCCATAATTCCTTGGTCTGCACTTACTGGATTAACACATATGTGGTACGTTGTGGTCACTTAGTGTTTGACAAAGGGATGACTATACTCTTTCTGTCATTCATGTTCTGCCCATGGCTGTGACACAACTCGTGTGTTTGCAAGAGTCCCTTTGGAGGATGCGTGTGTTAGCTGGTGAGTTGATTATGGTGTTCGGTCTGCAGTCACCTGCGACTTGCTGAGCCACAGTACTTCCATGTTGGCCTGTACCTATGACAAATATATAATGAACATGACAGCTCCTAGGGCTGTGCCTTGTGGGACACCACTTGTACCAGGTTGGAGGCTGACATGGCTCCAGCAATTCTACCATGTGTGTTCTGCCCTTGAGCCACTGTGCAATACCCATAGTGACATAGGGGTTAATATGTACACTGGTGAGCTTCCTAGAATGCACAAGTGGGGTATTGTATCCAAGGCTTATGCAAGGTCCAGGTAGGCTGTGTGGACCTCCTACCCCTTGACAGTGGCCTTGGTGACTGTTTCAAAGAAATCAAACAGGTTTGATAGGCAGGATTTGCCATTGACAAAGCCAAACTGTGTATGGTGACATGTCTGTAGGTCCACAATATCTAGATATGTGAGGTTCATGATGATCCTTGCCATAGCTTTGCAGACAAAGCTAGTCAGACATATGGGGCGAGTAGTGTCCAGGATCCGTGACGGCACCACCTGAATGTTGAGGGACCACTGTTGCTGTATGCCACTCTCTGGCCACATATCGTGTATTAAGGCTGGGATTGAACAGTGGTGTTATGTCTGGGTGTAGCTCTTCTTGTGGTTCATGTAGGACACAGCCTGGGACACTGTCTGGTCCCATTGATGCAGTGTTTATTGCTTTGGGAAGGGCATCTCTTACCTGAGCATCTGTGATGTCAGGGGGGGAAGCACTGTGCTGCGAGACATATTTGCCCTTTTGGTGTGGTGGGGAGAGAAGGCAGCATTGAACCTGTCCACTAGGATGATGGCAATGTCTGTGTGTTTTATATTTTGTGTGACATATTGGATTACCTCTGAGCATATCTGGGTAGTACCACCCAGGTTACTAACATAACTACAGGCAGCCTTGTGATTATCCTCAGTGGCTTGTGGAATCCTCTCTCAAAGATGGCCTTAGACAATCATATGGGTGCCTGTAGTTGTCTTCCAATACTCATCAGTGGTGCCTTCACATTTTGGGAGGTTGTTGTATCATGTAGTGGCGTCATCCTTCTATTGTATAGTGTGTTTATGGCTGGTGTCCGCCCAGGACATCTGCCTTTGGAGAATTGGGTCATGCTTTCATATGTGGCTTCATGATCCATGCATTCCTGAATGTGTCCACAGAATGCCTCTATACAGGTATCTGCAGTCTGGTCCATATTTTCAACAGGCCTTGGGCCTTTGAAGGTTTCCACATCATTTATGAGGGGTGTGCACTTGCTTGACATGAGCTGTTGACAGACGTGCCGCCCTCCAGACAGAGCAAGGTGAGGGTCACAGTCAGCTACCTGTTGGGTGATAGAATGTGCCATATAACACAGGCACACAGGTCACTCCACAGCAAGTACAGCTATGAGGCAGACATTGTCCATGCTGGTGCAAACAACTTGAGACGTACCTCCCTGGACCACATGGAAAGAGACACAGAGGAGCTCTTACAGCACCCTCTCAAACTCAGGACTCCCACACAGCCTTCATGCTGACACAGGAGAGTTTAGATTACTCTGCAAACACCATCATACTGGGTGATGCCAGCTACCCAAACATAGACTGTGAACATTACACAAGCCACAATACCCAAGCTCTAAGGTTCCCATTGATCAGACATTCTTTGGCTATGGAACAGGTAACCAACCTTCCCACAAGAGGGGCAGATATACTAGAGCTGATCTTTACAAACATGAGTACAAACTGCTCACCACTGGGAGTATATCCCCCATTGTTGCAATCAAACCATATACTAATCACACTGGAGTTCTGGATCCCCCACATATGCAAACCTCCAACACATCGATGTGTGTGTGTGTGGGAAATGTCCCTATTAGCAACTGTGACAGTATCGTACAGGATGCAGATCCCCCTTTTGAAACACTGATGATGTCAGGACTGTATAACTATATCACCTGTAGTAAAGTCCTCCAGTAATTTGCATAGCGCGCTCTGCTAATGCGTCTTTCTTCAGTGTCATAACGTAGTTAGGTAGGGGTTTGAATTCTGCAAAGGGAATGTATGTGTGTTAGTATGAGTGTGGTTTATGTGTGTGCACTATGCTGGAAGGGTTAACTGCCTTTTGCCAACTGGGAGAACACACTACAGGGTGCACATCCCTCCTCCTACACACAGATGATGTCAGCACCCTCTAAGTACAGCATTAGTAAAAATTTATCCAACTACTGCAAATAGCACACTCTGCTAATGTGTCTGTTTCTACTGTCATTGCACAGTTAGGTATGGGTTTGAATCTTGCAAATGGAAAATATGTGTTTTACTGTTGGTGGGGTTAGTGTGTGTGCACAATGATGGGGTGGGATGTGGCTTTTGCCACATGGGGCTATGCACTGCAGGGTGGTCATTACCCTTAACAAGCAGTGATGTTGATAGCACCCTATACAAACAAAACTATAAAACAGAAGCTGGTGGTACTGATAACACATGTAAGGGAACACTTCTTCAAATAATGTCCACAAAATGGAGTAGGATAATCAAACAATTCTTTTATTCTATACAGACAACATGACAACAGACAACTAACTGCCAGTACTCAGTATAGTGTTACATGCTACTGTAACACGCACATGTACCCGAATATACCTAGATAGTGTTCTGAAGCCTGAATGTGGCAAGTGTGTGGATGTGGGATGTGTCTGTGTGTGCATTTCCGTATGGGAAACATGTTTGATTTGGCAATCAGGGTACTACAGTACCTGATGCACATTACATCTTCCAACTGATGAGGTTGCCTGCACCCTGTGAGTACAGGTAGAGAAGGGGATGCCAGTAGTAAACAACATAGTGCACTTCTGAAATGTGTACCTGTCATGTATCAACAGCTACTCATGTAGGGTGATAAATAATGGGAATGGCAGGTGAGCGTGTGCATGTGTGTGGGTAGCAGGGTGTGTATAAATGCATGTGTGACAGAACAGATACATGTAGCTGAATCTACATAACAGCACAAGATGCGCATTGCCATAGTCAATGTTAGCATGTGATGGTGTGCAGCTGGTACACTTTGTTAAGTAGTATGGGTGCAGATAACAATTGAGGACATTCATACAGTTACTGCAGCAGGACTGCTGGGATATACACACAATTATACTGCAACAGTCAACAGTTACCAACATGTTACTACTTATACACATCTATGTAGTCACCCTGTGCATCAGCAACGTGTTTACCTTTACCTGCACTGATGTTGTAGTATGCAGGAGGTGGCACAGTGTCATCATATGCACAGGGTGTGGGTTAGGTATGCCCAAGCCGGCCACTGGTAACACCAATTGACATGTGTGTGTATGTGTGTTTGTGAGGGGCAGCAGTACAGGGTGGACCGTTGTTGGTGCAGTGTATGTGTGTATGTGTTTGCCCTAGGTGTTAGGTTTCTGCATGTGTGTAAGCACGCACACAGTCCCACATAATGGCTGCCATGTACAGGGCTTTGTGGACAGCCACAGACTGCACCTGTCAGGTCATCCAGATCAGTGTCTGTGGGCATGGACACGGTACCTGTGCCTGGCAGGGGTGCTACGGGCCATATCCGGTACTAACCCAGACTGGGTACTGTCATCGGAAGCAGGGGTGTGTTGACTGGACACAGTTCCCTGTTGGGACTGTCCAGAGCCACATGCACGTGGTCTCCTGGGGTGTCTGGATGACAGCACAGACCCAGCATTGCTGGGGCTGGTGCTGGCACTTGAGGCGCGCGAGTGGGCCTGTTGTCGTCCGCGGCCACTGCCAGCTGGTGCTCTTGCTGGCATACGGCCACGTCGACGTCTTAAACGCACACCATCGCCCTGGCCCATGGACATCTGGTTGTGGAGCAGCTGTTCTATGCCCCCACAACGTCTGTCAACGACATCTGTGAAGTTACGGATAGCATTCGCAACATCACGCATGCCGTCTGTCATGGCTATGCGACATGCTCTCAGCTCCCTCAGACCCTGTCTGGTGTACCTTTCCATACGTGCCTGTGCCTGCATGACAGTTCTAAACATAGTGGAGGTTGACATACCTCCTTGGGCACGTCGGCCAGAGGCAGTACGGCCACGGATGCCCCCACGAGAACCCATGGGCGACTGTCTGCGTGGTACCATTGGAGGCCCCTGCTCATGCCTGCCTTGTGGGGATGCATGTACCACAGGTACCACATTACCCTGATCTATGCCCACTGCTGACTGTCCATCACTTAGGGACAATGGTGACAAAGGATGTAACGGCAGGATGACTGTGCGCATTGACGGGGCCCAGACACACCTTCCTGCACCATTACAGACATTTCATCATCATCAGTACCTGGGGCACAAGATTCAGGTTCCCAGCTGCAGGTTACCAGAGCAGCACCAGAACCTACAAGAGGAAAACATGGAACACAGATTACAGTCTCAATACATATTTGAAAGAGATGCACTTCAATACTAATGCACACATTCAGAAATGGACACATGCACTCATGGACACTAACACACATGCACACTTGGGCACAGGCACACTTGCACACATGCACACCCCACAGTAAACACACACATCAGTACCGTGTTACACTACTCAATTTACTACCTGTCAATTACAGTTATTGTGAACACAGTCACCAGCATGTCTACTACAGAGTTACACTACTCTACCTAATTTTATAAATTGTTTTACAGATAATGTTAAAAAGACTCACCAGCATGTATGGCCTGCCTCATTGCTAGATGGGAGGGACCTGGAAGTGTGAAGAGAGTAATGTCAGTGGGCACATGTGTGCCATTCATTTTGCACATGATACAGTACAGTAGTACACTAGTTCCCTTATACACATCAGCTGCACATCATGTCTGTATATATATCATGATGACAGATACATACCACATGCACACCTTATGCGTGCATGAAGTAACAGCGTACAGAACAGTCATATGTACATACCAGGAGTTAACTCTAATCTCACCCTTACCTCTCTTCAAACGTCAACTCAAACTGTACTTCCAAAACCACTGGCTTTGTTCTTCTTGGAGTCCAGGCTAACGTCCCTCTCCCTACCCTCTCTTCACCTTTAACCCCTCATTGTGCATAGAAACTAGCTTCTACCCTGTTTCTTTCACCTTGATGTCCTTCTATGCTCTGACCTACTTCTCCCATCCCTCCCACCTCCTCTTGACTGTCTTCCTTCTTTTCCTCACTTCCCTTCTTGACTCCTGCCTCTTCCATATCATTGTATCTGTCATACTCCTTCTACTTCTCTACCCTTCGGAGCCCTAACTATTATGTATATGGCTTTTGCCTTATTGCATAACCATTATGCTTTAGGTAGGATTGCTTTGAAACCAATGGTACATTGCGTATGACTCTAAACTGTTTGACTTCCTTACATGTATGTTGATTTAATTAACAGGCTGGTGTACAATTCTATTATGTTGGCTGTCTGTATTAATAACTTGTCTGTCTGCCTTTATTACGTTATGTGTGGAGCTTTTCTCCACAGGCCTCTACTGAAAATGAACTTATATCCAGCTAGACTATCTGGGTCAACAAATGTAAAAGTAATAACAATAAATGAATATGGCATCTTACCTGCACGCTCGCTGTCTTGCTGCTGTGTGGATCCAACCTCCATCAGGATGCATGATTGTTGCTGTTGTTCTGGGCCTGGATCCACAACACTTAGCAGTAGCCCCTCCTGTCTGGTGAGGGGGGGATGTGTGGCCACCCCCCCACCTGTGGCAACCTGTTGCCTGCGGATATCTGCAGCACGCTGGTGGACATTTCTTATCAAATCACTGCAGTGATGTCTCACCTGCTCATATGTCCTATCATGCATGCCAACATCATTTATCCTGCTAAAGAGGTTTTGCCACAGTGCAGACCTCTCCTGCTGATTCTGGGTGGTGCGTGAGAACAGGATGGCATAGTCACGCACCAGGCTCTGGTGGATCACGTCATCCTCTGCAGCAGAGTAGGCAGGATTCCTTTTTGGTGCCATGTCTATCTGGAAAGGTACACAAACAGGTTATCAGCATAGTATCTCAACAATACATGGTACACATTCTATACAGGGAGTGTTAACTTCTACTTATTACTGCTTGGTTAAAACCTGATTACAGTGTAGCTATCATTCTATGTCATTTGTACTAAGTACTTGGCCTTCAGACCGGTTGTTTGACATTAGGGAGGTTGGTGGCAAGCACTGTGGTGGCAGGACACATATCTTTCATCCATTGAAGTTGGGAACTGCTGATTGTGGGCCCAGTGTACAAGTGTATTACTTCTGGTATGGGCAGTTGGCCTTCAGGACAGTTATTTAACATTAACGAGGTTTGTGGTCTGCACTCGTGTGTGACAATAGGCTGTACTCTGCCATTCATAGCTGGGGACATCTGGTTTCAGGTTTATAGTGCCTGCATATCTGAGCTGTATCTTACTGACATTGCTACACCTTGTTTGTTGTAGCAAACACTACATCCAGGCCTCCTGGATCTACCTTTGTTTATATGCTTGTTATCTGTTAGCTTGTTATTTCACTGGTATGCTACTTCCACATAGTACACATCTTCTCAACACATCTGTGACTCACTACTGATATCTGCATTGCTTACTGTACGTACTTCCATGTTACACATGACAGCAAGTGACTGCTTGTCATTGTTGCATTTACTTAATTGTGACACATTGCACTTAGGTTACCTGGCATTTGCTCACTGACACTTTTATATCAGTCAGCAGTTGTAGGTAATGTCAGTACACCCTCACTCCCCACTGGACCTTGTTTTCAATCATTAGTGATTACAGAGTTCACAATAGTATTCTAGCATGTCCAGAGGTCAGTTGTCAGTTCCTCCCCAGTCCAGCTGGTGAGTGTGGTACTCCAGAGACAATGTTAGAACAGATGCATGTACACAGACAACCCTCCTCCTAACAACAAATTCAAACTCATGTGAGTGATGCAACCATATACCAGACTGGAGGCTAGGCTCTGTCTACTCAATACCGCCATAACCAGTCAGGTGGCAAAGGGGATCACTCACTACACTTCCAGTCTCACGTAGACCTACCACAACAGCGGACCTAACACATGATCACACATGATCATACTTGTAGGCTCAGACCACAGCTCTGCCTATGCAGCAGAGACCTCCTAAGCAGACATCCAGGCAACCACTACCACATAAACGAACATGTGCAACACATATCACACAAAGCCAATGTGCTGAACACTCACAGCCATTAACAGTTAACAACACACCTCATACACCTGTACTAGGTGCCTCTATCATCAGGCAAACTCACATCACGTTCACCAGGCTTAACGAGGTGAGGGTCACGGTGTGCAGCCTGTCAGGCACTATGACCTGCCACATAACACAAACACTCAGGTAACCCCAAGGCAGGTACAGGTATGACTCAGTCAATGTCCATGCTGCTGTGAATGGCCTGACACATTCCTCCCTGGACTACATGACATGAGACATTCATTACAGAGCTCTCTGAGCACGTAGCCCGAGACAGTTTGACCCTGACCTTGAGTAGCATCCTACCCTCACCTAGAACGATGCCACAATATCAAGGCACGATGATCCCTTCCAACAATTGACTGACATACTGGTGTCATTCACAGGTGTGCCAATGCCTGCCATCTTGGGGTGGTATGCTTTGCTAGGGATAGCTTGCACCTGTCACCACAGTCCTATTGACATTTGGCGGAGCCTCCTGCTACACCCATAGTGCCTGTATTAGGCAAGGCTCATAAGGCAAACCCACATCCATTTGTATCACAAAGGATGAGGAAGTAAGAGTGATGCTACTCAACACTGGATGTCTAGACCCAAGGATGCACGCATTCAAAACCCTACCTAGCATTCTGGACATCGATATCTGTGCAGTAACATGAACCTGTTTCAGGTTTCACAGGAGCACACCAGTACTACCACGTTATAGCTGTTACCATTCTTGTCGGCCCCAACACTTGAACAAGGGAGGGGGAGTATCAGTATTCAATGCAGATTCCCACGCCTCCACATTGGTGGCACAGTACAACATAGGTGTTAGGCCATTGAGTACAGAAGACGTAGTTGGGGACCTGGGGAAGAAACATGGTAGCGGTCTGTCATTTGTCTACCACATGGCCAACGTGGATTGACAGACATGTTATATAGCCCAGCTAATCATGACTGATTCACATGTATGGCAGGGGAGGTCATTGTGCCTCTTTACTCATCCATCATCAGGCCTATAATTGCATACAATGCACCTTTTGGGATGTACCTAACCAGACACCTACAGCAACTGGAACAGGACAACAGTATATCATCAAGGGGATGCAATGGCTCACACAGATGTCATATGCTGCCCAGGTAAAGTGAATCCAGCTGGACTCAGTGGCATACTGCCTGTTCAGAGGCAATCTGTGCGTGCCATATACAGCCATGTCCTACCTAGCAGTAATGAACGTGATGCACCTCAGGCAATCAGAGTCCCATACAGCCACATGCTCAGGAGAGCTGGACCTCAGCACTGAAATACATGGACATGCTGGAGGGGCATATTCCTAACCGAGAGGCTCCTTTCACTCTGTAATGAGCTCACACTACTGGTTAGGCAGAGTCCCTCATTGACTCTCTTCCATAGGAATCTGGATGAGTGGATGGAGATCATAGTTGTACCCCAGGTATCACTTCTATGTCACTGTTAGACAGAGGCACAGTATACTAAAGTCGGACAAGGGCATAGCAGCATAACTTGTGATTGGGTGGCAAAAGACAAACACATTCTACTAGGCTTACCAATGCCCTAGGGCAAATAGCCTAGTATGAACCTATGAACTGTTCATTCTCAACTGTTCGAGCTCATTACAGAGTGAAGGGAGCCTCTCGGTTAGGAATATGCCCCTCCAGCATGTCCATGTATGTTCTATTCAGTCGCCCGCTTGCTCAGAGGTGACCTTTGCCTAACATATAAGGCCATGTCAAACCCAGATTTGATGAATATGCTTCACCTCAAAAAATCTAGATCCATCAGAGCCACAAGGCGGAGACTTAAACCTCGACACGGCTATTAATAGGACGTGCTGGAGGGATAGATTCATCACCCAAAGACTCCCTATGCTGTGGAACAAAATCCCGGTATATGTGAGGCAGAGCACCTCGCTGGCCTTGTTCAAGAGAAATCTTGACCAATGGATGGGAGATCGCAGATATACCCCAGGGATTACCTCAGTGTCACTGCTCGACAGAGGCACAGCAAAATAATGGGTATAGTTCCCCATACTAAAGGGGTGGCGTAAGCCACAAAATGATGGGCTAGGCTTGTAAATGCCCTCGGGCAGATAGCCTAGTATGAACCTATGAACATGTGTTTACTGCTATAGTACTTCTGCCATATGTTGCATGTGTGTGTGTTGTGGGGGATGCACAGGTAATGGCCAGATACTTCTGCACAGGTGACACGTCTGACACATTCTGGGCGTTCATCCATACATACTGGATGTGTGCTGCCATCCAACCCTGTGATGTGGACACACATTACTCAGCCTGGATATACATATCTGAACAACACCACAAGCACAGTACACTACCTTGCTATGTATGCATGTAATTACACAGTTATTCAGTAGTTATGACAGTGATGCTATCCATGCAGCCCACTGGGCCAGTGGAAGCCACAACACACACCGCCAGCACCTTTGCATATGCTTACCACAGACATCCCACATACTGCATGTACTGTGCACACAGTTATCTAACCCAGAACAACTGCACACCACTTATTAATCCTGTCCAGTGGACTACAGATACAGGCATATTGTATAACAATAGTAGGAGGCTACTGCAGCACAGGGCAGATTCACATGACGGGAAGGCATCTGTTGTCTGCAGTGTTAAGATGCTTCACATTCACCAAATGCACAGATATTGGCAACATTGTTGCAGACAGTTTAGGTGCAGGTACCCCCCCCATTGTCCTACACACGTGTTATTAGTTATCCCAGATGACTGTAACCTCCCTATCCTCTCACATGTCCAGGTGAGAGCCACCCTCATCATTGCAGAACACATATCATCACTGTTACGAAATGGTATCCCTGGATGTGTGCTACATTCACCCCTGGAGGACATAGCACCACATGACAGACTGATATTAATCCCTGGCAATACTACAGGATATGTACCTGAACAGTGCCATACATACACAGTGGTCCCACACCAATGAGGAGGAACCTCTACTGACCCTGGGAACTACTGCATCATATGCACAACTGTCCTTGTGTTCTTAGCTATGGAAGTGTTAGTTATGGCCCACATGTACAACAATATTACATATGTTTATATTTCATGACTATGTACACACAACCTATCTCTTGGACATACCTATAGATAGTGAACTATGATACATTTGGAGGTGTCACAGTATACACAGGATTAACCTGCTACTTTGCATTACCTGTGCTTGTGGCAGCTGTTGCTGTGCCAGTGGTGCTGCTTGCTGCTTGCTCCTTGCTGCTTGCTGCTTGCTGCTGCTTTTGCTGCTGGCAGTCCTAATATTTGTTTGGTTGTTTTCTCTGTCTCTCTCTCTCTCTCTTTATCCGTAGTGTTTGTGCAATGAATGTATTGCGTGAGTGTAGTGTGGGTACTCAATGCTTTTGTAGGTATCTGCATAGGTCCATGTGATGGCCTCTGCACCAGTTGTAAGGCAGCATTTGCTAATTGCATGCAGCTGGGTGTGTACTGATTGCATGTCTCACTGTGATTTCAGGACACTGCTATAAAAGGGTATGTGAGATAGGCGTTGCCCTTTCAGATTGTAGGGCGTGGACCATGCTGGTATGCTGTTGACAGTGTTTTGTGGGTGCGAAGGTTAGTACATCTCCCATGCTTCATGCTGTGTTGTAGATTCAGGTTGCTGCATTTATCTTGCCTGTTCCCTGTAGTGAGTGTGTATGCATACTGACACCTACAACTATATGTCATATGTATTGCTATATAAATATATATATATCTGTGTACATATACATACTTTCATATATGTACATTAGCTGACATTATTGGGTACAAGCTAACAATTAGCAGGGCTGTTTCTGTTAACACTACACTAGTATGGGAATCCAGTAATTGGGACTGTAAAAGTCTGCATGACATGCTTTGGGTAGTAGACATACTATATTGCCTTTATCTTCATTCCTACTATTACATGTTCCACTTATTTAGCACTATATTCCTGTATGAGAGTCATGGCTTAGTGGTAGGTCATACAGACTAGTGTTACAATAGTCTTGTGGTAGGGCCTACTAGTATGCTCATATTCTGCTTTTGAGTTGAGCATAGGGCCTATCAATCAAAGTGCTGGAGGCACCTTTAAGCAGTTAAAGGGGTTAGTAGGTCTCACAGGAGCCAGGCTGTGTTGCAGATTCTGGTTGCTGCATATATCTTCACTGTTTCCTGTAGTGAGTGTGTATGGCTACTGAGACCTACAACTATATTTCATATGTATTAATATATATTTATATATATGTATGTGTAGATATACATACCTTCACATATGTACATTACCTTACGTTACTATGTACAAGCTAACAGGTAGCAGGGCTGTTTCTGTTCACACTGAACTAGTATGGGAATCCAGTAATTTGGCCATTAAAACTCTACCTGACATGTTTTGGATAGTACATCTCCTATATTGCCTTTATACTGATTCCTACTATTACATGTTATATTTATTTTAGCACTGCGTTCTTGTAAAGCAGGCATGGCTTAGTGGTAGGTCATACAGACTAATGTTAGCAAGGTCCTGGGTTCGAGACTGACAGTGGGAATTTATTTTTGTTTGCAAACTTTCAAACTGAGTACAGGACCTGTCAATCAAAGTGCCATAAAGGCACTTTTAAGCACTTTAAACCAGGTCTGCGCTTGTTTGCGCGGAGCTCACGCATGCGCACTGGCGGTGAGCTCCGCTAACACAAAAGCACACCAGCTAATTTCTTTGAAAGAAAAGAAAAGGGGTGACAGGAAAGTGGTGAAAAGGGGTCACAAAGAGGGTAAGACAGTAGGGAAACAAGCGTGGGATTTGCAGGAGGGATGTAGGTAAGGCCCATAGATGCCCATGTCTTTGGCAGCAACAGCTGTGCATTTCCATGTATTTTGGTGAGACATTGGAAACCTTTCACCCCTGAGAGAGGTGTCAGGACAACATTAATATTTGTTGTAGAGCCAATTGTAATTAACTGTTTCAATGTCAAGCAGACATGTGTGCGACATGGACAGCTATGTATGGGGCGTAATTTTTTATGGGTACAGAGTGCCCTTTTTTTTTTCAGGTGAGAGTGGTATGTCAGGTGAAGGAAGTCGGTATAGCTGGGGAGGTAGGTTGGGTAGGTTAACAGACAAGACAGACAAGACGCATACAGGGGAGGTGTATGACACACGTGGGGGGGTTACACAATTGACGGGGACGGAGGTTGGGATTTCCAAGATGCATGAGCCCACAGATGGCAACAGTGGAACTGATATCCCCACCCATAGGCAGTTGCCACTGTTCCTTCACAGCCCAGGACGGGGCTGTGCTGGGGGCTGTGTAGGCGGGGCAACGGCCGGGGCCGTTAGCTGTGCCACATGAGCCTCAAGCTGGCGTAGGGGCCCAAGAACAGTGTCTTGGATCTCCCTTCGCACCACAGACCGGACACCACGGAGGGTGAGTGGACGAACCCCTCCGGCCACACTTGCAGAGGGGGGACCGGCCCCATCCCCTGCAGCGCTTCCACCCGAAGGTGGCACAGGGCCACCGGAGGGGGGTCCAGCCTGGGCACTAGTGCCAGGTGCAGGCGCCAGCTGAGGTGGGAGAGGTGGGTCCGCTGTGACCCGCCTTCCCAAGCGTTCTAGGTTTGTGAGTTGTTATGTTAGTTTGGGTTAGTGGCATTTTATTCCATTCAGATTAGTTGTAACAGCATGCATTGGTATTCCCATCAAACAAACACCCAGATATTAACACCATTGAACAAGGGGCATATCAATATCACATGCATTATTTGAACAGAAATACACAGTCAAACAACATGCAGGGTTGATTAATGGCAACAGGCCATCAGATTTGCAGGTATGAACAGGGCACATGCACGAACAGACATGCATATATTTTTAAACGGACAAATGTCCATGATTAATGAAATGTTCACATACCATTATTTAGTGGGTGTTGTTATATGGAATTATAGGGTTGGGCAGAGATAGAAAGTGATGACACATTCATATGTTACACATTGATTTACATTTGTAATAGGTACACAATTAAGTTGAGGCTGATGTTTCAAAATAAATTTTATTTGACTGTCAAGCTACACCTGTTACAAATACATCACTATCCTACTTATTTTGAATTTGATCAGATACATCATCCTGCTACACTTTGATGACAGGACAGGGGACAACTATGGCTGTTTAGTCTGTCAGATAATCATTCATTCTATCTGCAAATTGTTTACTGTGATCACCATATACAGCATTTGGCCTAGACATTCCAGATTCTGACACACTGAAATCAGTTTGGGATATTAAGTTGTACTTCCCACATGCATTTAGTTCTGTAGAAACACACTGGGGCTACTATATTCAGGGGTTATTACTACTTTATTTATTCATACATGACCCTTTCTGTCACTCTCACACATCCTGCAACTTCACAGTTCAGGTTGGTACTTCTAGGCTTTGTTCACATGTTAGACTGGTGGTGATTCAAACACTTTCCAACAGCCTCACTTCTGTCATGATTCAGCATTTCAACAGGGAGATATCTCACATATGACTACCTCAGATTCTAAAGCTGTACTCTTGGGACTACTGCAGGTTACACTATATTTAATTCATGGTGGGACATCTGTATTACAGCACTGTTTAATTCTATCAATTATATTTCCAGTTACACTTGCATACTGATGAACTTGTTGCAGCCATACCTGCAGACTTACAATTCCTGCTTGCACATTATATTACTTTTAATCAATACACTGCAGTGTTCTGATACATGCTACAGTACAATATTTATTTACAAGTAATGGGTGGGGTTACTAACCTGCATGGTGGCGCAGCCGCACCAGCCTCTGACCATACATCTCGCGATTCGCAGAGCGGACACCTGCAGCTGTAATACGAAAGAAGTAATATTGGACTACACATCTCCATGGTATCGGCCAGTTGAAATCCTTACATACATAAGCAAAATGTAACTTACTCAGTGGTGGGGCGTTGGGCATATCCCGGGCCTCCTGGATCCATTCGGTCAACTGGTCTTCCTTGCGTCGCTTCAGGTCCGCATGGTGGTGACGGACCTGCTCACCAGTGCGTGGAATGCCAGTAGCACTGGTCAGATCACGAGCCAACTGGTCCCATGCCTCTGCCCTATACGCTCCCCATGAGACCTGGCCCTGCATGAGTTGGGCCTCGTGATGATGGACAAGGAGCCAGACCATGTATCTGGACTCCTCAACGCCCCAACGCTGTGCTCGAAAGCAACGTCCCTCACCTACTCCACTCATTCTAACTGCAGGTCTGTTCTACAATCGTTTCTGCTGTGTATTCCGCCTATGGGGCTTATATATGCCGCTTTTCCGCACATTTCTCTGATTGGCCGTTTTGGAATTGTATCTACTTCACTGAAAATGCTTTATCATGCTCCATTCTGGATTTTATCCCATATATATGCTATTTCTGCCTTTCTAGGTATTGCTGTCATTGCTTAGTGGTTTAGTACCTTGACTCTAGTGCATGGTATCCTGGGTTCGAATCTGACAACTGATTTTTGATTTTCCTGAAAGATATGAGTTGAGGACCTGTCAATCAAACATGCCAAAAGCACTTTTAAGCACTTAAAACCAGGTCTGCGCTCGTTTGCGCGGAGCTAACGCATGCGCACTGGCAGTTAGCTTGTGGGAGCGGCGCGCAAACGGTGTGCACTGGGATAAACCTTAATTGGCTAGTGACACACATGTTCAGCTAAGCACAGCTAGTTGCAAACAGTTTCAGCCTATTAAACCGGTGCTTAGCAACAGGCACGCAGTTTGCAGCTTTTTAAACACTACTCAGCTACGGGCACTCCGTCTCACAGCAGCTTAGCTATCAGTACATTTCTGACTATTTTTATTATTGTGTTACTTCGGAATATATGCTCCATTTCATTCCATTTTACAAAAGGGAATACATTTACATTTGTACAATACTGTCAGGGGGCTTTTTCGTGCTTATTTACAAAAAAAAAAAAAGGTTGTTGTGGGGGCTCGAACCCTGCCTGCCTACTCTTAGGCCGGCAACTCTACCGCTAAGCTATTACTTCTTGGCTTATTTTGCATATTTAGTTTTTATATCCTTTTCCACTGACTGCTAACTGTGATTGCACTAGTAGCACACCCGCGCACATGAGCGCACACAGTAGCAAACATTTACGGGGTTTAAAAAAAAAAAAGGTTTTAATTTAATTTTATAACATCTCTTCACTTTATACACTGATGGTCTATTGGGGCATGTGTTGTGTACTGTGTTTATTCACATTTCCATGGCCTCTCTCGTGGCTGTTTACTTTCAGCCATTCTAGTCTTCCGGGGCCGTGTCCGCTTGCAGGGCTTAGCCTACAGACACGCCCCCTACTCTCTTACACGGACCGTGTAAGAGTTACTAGTGTGATTCAGCATGCCTCATGCACCTCATGCATATGCATGACATGCTGACATCACACAGTTTAACTGCAGCCTCCGTGTAAGAGTTATAACTCTTACACGGAGGCTTCCTGAATTTGGCCCTAAGTATTACTAAACACATAAAATACATTTAATAAATGCATCAAATTAAACAAACATCATTTAAAACTTCAATTAAAATTTAAAAACATTTAAAAACATTTAATGCTTTTTATGTGTGCCTTCCAGAGAAATATGTTTTTCCTTTCTGTTCTATAAGAACACTGCCATCTCCTGGCCGAACATGTTAATTGCATTTAAAGTTTTGCAGCACTCATTTTTAATAGAGTTGCTATGGAAATATAGTCATTCAATCCAGGTGTTTTGTCAGCTTCTAAAGTGATTTGCCACCACAGTTCCCTAAACTCAATTCTTTCTTCCCATAGTCCCCCTCTATTGTCTTTTTTTATCTGCTCTATAACCAAAAATTTGTACTTATATTCAGGACAAACTTTTGTATGTTTGAATAATGCATTACTTTCTTTCCCTGTTAAAACGTCATAAACATGTTCATAAATCCTTCTTTTTAATTTCCTTTCCATCTTTCCTATATAAAATGAACCACAATTTTCACAAATAGCCATGACAAAGGGGGTGGGTTGGTTATTATGGACACTATTTTATATGAAAGTAAAATGAATACTATCTTGTGGAATGACGACAGATATTCAATAGTATCCTTAAATGAAATGAATATAGCTTACAACAAAATAGACGTTATTTTACAAGATATGTTAAATCAAGAAATTATAGATTATGATACTTTCAAATACTTAAAAGTGGACAAACCTAGAACTCCCACTATATTTGGGATACCCAAAATTCACAAAAATCAAGAGAACCCACCGTTTAGGCCAATAGTTTCGGCGGAAGGTTCAAAAACATATCCACTAGCCAAATACATAGATAAAAAATTAAAAAGTGTCTGGATGAAAAGGAAATGTATTTTGAAAGATTCATGGGACTTACTTATGGAATTACCTGATAGTTGTGGTAATGATCAAATTTTATTTATAACAATAGATATTACTGATTTATTTTCTTGCATCCCATACAAAGAAGGGGGAATAATGTTTGAGGAAATTGTATATGAAGATGTAACATTAACACGAAATGAGAAATTAACAAGTACTTGGCTAATGGAATTGGTTTTGAAGAATAATTTTATTTATTTTAATGGGGAATTTTACCAGCAAAAACAAGGAGTAGCAATGGGGGCAGCATGCGCCCCTACATATGCTAATTTAATACTTGCTTATTGGGAAGAAAAATATATTTTTAATTCAGTTTTCAAAAATTGTTGGAAAATATACAGAAGATTTTTAGACGATATATTAATTTTATGGACAGCTGGAAAAGAAAAATTCACTGAATTCTTAAAGTATATAGAAAATACTACTAATTTTTTAAAATTCACACATAATATTTCCGAAATTAATGTTAACTACTTGGATTTGGAATTGTATATAGAAGGAAATGAATTAAGGACTAAAATATTTAGAAAGGATACTTTTTGTAATTCTTATTTACATTTTGAAAGTGCCCATCCCTTTCACTGTAAAAGGAACATAGTGAAGGGGCAGTTTGTTCGAGGAAGTAGAATGACAAGTTTCGACACAGATTTTAAAACGGAATGTGACTTCCTAGAAAAAATGTTCTTAGAGAGAGGCTACCCTTTATTATTCATCACACAAATAAGACAAGAAGTAGAAAAAGGGAGAAGTGATAAATTTTGTCCCATACATAAAAAGAAGGAATTTATTAAAGAAATTGATAATAACAACAAACAAGAAAGAGAAGAATATCAACAAACTTTGTTGTTAGAATACAATAGTCTTAATAAAGTAGTTAAAAAAATATTCTTAAAAGAATGGGGGAAATTTACAGCCTTGACAGACATAGAAAATGTAATAGATATACCACAGAAAGTTATTTTTAAAAACTCATCAAATATAAAAGGTATATTAGAGAATAGTGGCAATAAAAATAAAACCGAAAAGAAGAATAACAGAATAGGCACATTCAAATGTGGGCATTGTACTCAGTGTCCATATATTATTAATAATGATAAAATATTTTTAGAAAGTAGAGGTAGATATATAACTAGTGGAGAGTTTTACAATTGTGAATCTAGAGGGTTAATATACATGGCTATTTGTGAAAAATGTGGTTCATTTTATATAGGAAAGATGGAAAGGAAATTAAAAAGAAGGATTTACGAACATGTTTATGACGTTTTAACAGGGAAAAAAAGTAATGCATTATTCAAACATACAAAAGTTTGTCCTGAATATAAGTACAAATTTTTGGTTATAGAGCAGATAAAAAAAGACAATAGAGGGGGACTATGGGAAGAAAGAATTGAGTTTAGGGAACTGTGGTGGCAAATCACTTTAGAAGCTGACAAAACACCTGGATTGAATGACTATATTTCCATAGCACCTCTATTAAAAATGAGAGCTGAAAAACTTTAAATGCAATTAACATGTTCGGCCAGGATATGTCAGTGTTCTTATAGAACAGAAAGGGAAAAACATATTTCTCTGGAAGGCACACATAAAAAGCATTAAAAGTTTTTAAATGTTTTTAAATTTTAATTGAAGTTTTAAATGATGTTTGTTTAATTTGATGCATTTATTAAATGTATTTTATGTGTTTAGTAATATTTAATATTTAACTTGAATAGAATTTATACATTTATACACTTTTTAACAAAGAAACAAGTTTTAATTAATTAATTAAAAGTGAATTTTTATTGGTGGAAACAGATGTATTTAATTATAAATTGAAAGCTTTGGGTATGCTGGTTATCTGATGAAGTTATTTCTAAGACGAAAACGCAAATTTCTTTATGGTGAAGGCGTTTATGCTGTTATCTGTGTGTGGTCACAATAAAATTGGAAAAAATCTGCTTCTAACAATATTGTGGTTCGTTCCATCGTGGTTGCTGCTTTTTGGACATTTAATAGTAACTTTTTGCAGTTTTTTGTCCTGTTTATCGCATTTTACAGCATATATATAGTTGATTTGTTTGTGAGGTAATTAGCATGCTGTACAGAGTTACCCAGGTAACACCTAGACACAAGACATGATGGTAGGGCTACAGAAAAAAATAAGACATTTATTTACTATATATTAATACATATTAGACATTTTAAGTCCATAAGTGAATGGTATTTAAACTAATGCAAACAGCTGATGGAGCACTTAAATGCTAACCAACTGAGGTCCAGACCCTATAGTATTAACATTTTTTATGCTGAGATAGTTTCCATCAGACCATTTAAAAAGAAAAAAAAAGGGATTTAACAGCTTAAAAAGATGCTTTTTAAAGTAATTGTAAACAGTTTGATAACTGCATGTCTCACAAGAAGTTCACTGAGACACAAATTATGTTGCAGCAAGAAGCCATTTTCAAAACTCATGTTAATTTCTTTTCACAAACTGTGGAAAAAGCATGAAAATATTCCCCCGGATTCTCAAAAGCTTGCACGGCGTGCATGATTATTGTAAGAGGAAATTTTCTGCCAATATGGCGACCGAGCGATCCACGTATGTGCACTTTTGACGTGCGCGAGCACTGTAGCACTAGTGCTGCATGTTCCCAGCCCTCGTATGCAAATCACCCCATTTGTAGGTGAAAACCATGCAAATGAGGTAAATCTGCCATCCAGGAAGCAGGAATCACGGCATGCAGGACTAGCGTAATATGCAGAAATGTACTCAGTTAGTAACCGAGTACGGTACTGCAAACTCCAAAACAGAGCTATGACAGCTCTAAATAAAGGCTGCATATCATTGAGGAAGCATGCCAATGGCCAAGTAGAAGGCCATTGGCATTGCAAACAATGCCAAATGTACAAAATACAACTTTTATGATATGTCCGCCGATCACGGCCGTTGAAGCATAGGGCAGCGGCGAGCAAATGGGATCGGTGGGGAAATAAGAAAATAAACCTAAAAAAAGCAGTCCAACTAAAGTCAGTGTTCCACCATGCAAGTCAATGGCAGGCAAAAGACAACCTGGCCAGTGAGTAGTGGTTGCTAAGGGGGGAGGCACAGTGTGACACATGTAACTATGCATTAGCAGGCAATTCTATGCAAATGAGGGGAAGGATAGTGAATCCTGGTTTTCCCCAGCATGTGAGGCAGGTCCCAACAGTGTAAGTGTATGAATAGCTGAGTGCAAAACTCGGAGGTAGGTGGCATCATGTGTGGGAGTGTCAGGCATACTGTCAGCATATTGGAGCCCTGTGGCTCGGGGTTGCATCCAGCTTAGCACAACAAAGCCAGGGGGTGTGTCTAAACCTGCCCAGCACATATTACAAAGTGTAAGCGGGTATGCGCACCACGCAATGGGATCTACAGGAAGATAAAGAAAGTGAACCCAGGAAATAGCAGCAGTGTGCACATTGGAGTACACCCACTGCACGGCGTGCCCCTGGCATGAATCAGAAGGGCAATGGGAAGGGAAAGCAGCAGTAGGAAGTTAATCAAGGGGTACTAGGTTCGCTGCCAGGTGAAACGTATCGGAACCAGCCAATTACACAGGCAGCAGACCAGCCCAGCCCAGAGCGCCACTATAAACTATGCAGACACCTACCGCTCTGGTTTTTCCCACACCCTACACCACCAGTGTAAACAAGCGGGGAACTTTTAACACTCACAACAGCTAAATTTTAGGGGCTGCAGTAGCTATCATACAACTTGTGGAAGAGACTGAGGGTGGTGAGGATGGGACTGCTGCCGACCAACCCACAGTGAGGAGACGGAGAAGGGTGTACAGACCCAAGGTAACCTACCAAGAGCTACATGAGCTGGAGAAAATTGAGCACTATAGGGTGGACAGGGACTTCCTACAGCAGATTGTTGAGCTGTGCCGGCCATGCCTGACACACAGAACTAACAGAGGGGAACTCATCAAAGTGGAAATTAAGGTATGTGTAGGCCTAAGAATACTAGCTACAGGTACCTTCCAAAGGCCAACTGAGGATATGATGGGGATCTCACAGGCATCAGCATCCAGGGTACTCCACCAGTTCCTGGATGCCATGGCAGCACATGTCAGTAAGCACATATATTTCCCCCTCACCCGTGAGGCATTGGCCAGCAGTATGCATCTCTTCCAGCAAATAGCAGAATACCCGGAGGTAGTGGGTGCAATAGACTTCACACACATATGCATCAAAGCACCAGCCGATGAGCAGGGTAGAGTCTACATCAACCGCAAGGGCTTCCCCTCCATCAACTGCCAGGTTGTGTGCGATGCCCAGGGCATAATACTGAACATGTGTGCTGGCTGCCCTGGAAGTTATCATGATTCCCACATCTGGCATCTGACGCAGCTGTACCAGAAATTTGCCAATGGGGACATCCCACATTGTCACCTAGTGGGGGATGCTGGATATGCACTGGAGACGTAGCTGATGACACCCTTCAGAAATGCACACACACCAGAACAAGAACTCCATAATGAGGCACACGCACAAACAAGAATCATAATAGAGTGTGTGTTTGGGATGCTCCAGTCACGGTTCCGGTGCCTGGACACATCCAGTGGAGCCTTGCAGTACTCACCAACTACATGTACCCAAATTGTCCTTGTATGTGCCATGCTACACAATATGATCCTGCGGAAACAGTTGCAGCAGGAGCAGCAAGGGACAGGGCCACATAGCCCCCCACCAACGCCAAGGCCTGCACAGGCACAGAGTGACTCGGAGGAGGAACAACCTGAGCCTGCCCCAGTAGGCAGAAGGAGGCATGTCCAGTATGCTGTGGCCCTGGCTAAGAGGCAATGCATAGCACATACACTGACATGGGAGGGACCCAGGGAATAGCACCTCTCTCTGACTCTCACATACAGTAAAGGGGATACCAAACCTTACACTACCTGTGCCTAACTATGCATAGGCAGTGTACTACGTGCATCCGACATAGGCAGCCCTGCAGCACCACCCTCAATACTGGGACACCCACAAGAGAGGGGACTCACACATGCCAGTCAGGAGGAGGGGTCACATACCCAACAACAGTCACAGCCAGCAGGACAGGTGTAGACAAACACAAACAAATGCCGTACTATGGCCTCTGAATGAGGGGTATGGGTACCCCCCACCCAGGCCTATATGGACAGACTACAGCAGGCCAAGTAGTGGGATGTCAGTTGTGATGGCTAGGAAGTCAGAAACTAATATGTATGCAATCAAAAGATAAGAACGGTAGTACACCGGCATGGCTTAGCCAGCACTATAGGTCATACCAGTACAGTCCTAGCAAATGTATACAACTGTCAGATGTGCTCCCCACCCCACATAGAAATATAGTAACAGTCAGGTGCGCACCCCGAATCCTGTGTAGAAACATAGAAATAGTCAGGTGTACCCCCGCTATGCAGACATGTAGCAACAGTCAATGCCAAATGATCAGTGGATACCCTGCAGACACACCATGCTACCTGTTGGTGTACAACACAAAGGTCAGCTTTGCAGTACAAACCACCGGACATACTCCACACATGCAAAACAGACGGCCTTACTGGGTATGCTCACACACTTAGAGAAATGAAGGCAATGTCAGTCATCAACATACTGAAAGGTCATACTGGGCATGCTCACACACTTCAACATATGAAGGCCATGTATGCAAACACCAGTAGACTAGACACATCCAGCGGTTGCAATTGTTGCTGTAGACACATGTCATTATGCACCACTCATGCGTTGCACACACAGTGGACAGGAATACAGACATATATGTAAGGACAACACACCATAATAAGCCAAAGGTAGATGGATATAGGTGTGTGGAAGAGGGTGACCATGACAAGGAGCCATCCACGCCTGTCCCACCCAGCACACAGCCAAAGGGCCCCAAACAGATCAGGTGCAGATGTCACACACTGCAGTTACTAGCGACCAGTACCTGTCAGCACCACAGACTATGTGGTCCATGTGCCAGCTGTGCAACATGGCTGTACAAGCATGTAGTCAGCTAGTTGCGCTATACACGCACCTGTGACATATGACCCCATGTGTGGCCGCTTGTGGCGTGTCACTCCTACATGAATGGTGTATGGGCTATGCACACACTGGCCACCCCATAGCGGTACCCTGACAAGCCTGCTGAGGTTATCCAATGTGAAATACACCTTTGGGAGAGTTGTAGGCCAGTAATCTCCATGGCGAGTCCCATAACTGCGTACTGCTGTAGTGTGACAGACTAGTTAGGTAGGAGTTCTAACCCCAGACATGGCAACTGTGTGTGTGAGTGCATGTCACTGTTCGTGTGTGTGTCTGTCTCTCACTGACTGTGTAGAGAGCAATGCTTTTAGGGTACTCACATCCTTACATTTCACATACCCAACTTTGGCAAGGCTGCTGATGTCACCCACCTAGAAATACTCCCCTGGGAAAGCTGTAGCCCAGTAATCTTTGTAGGGTATGCTGTAACTGCGTACTGCTGTAGTGTGATAATGTAGATAGGTAGGAGGTCAAACCCCATACATGGCAACTGTGCATGTGTGAGTCTGTGTGTGCGTATGTGTGAGTGTCTGTCTGTCACTGACTGTGTAGACAGCAATGCTTTTTAGGGTACTTACACTCCTTACGCGTCAAATACCTATCTTTGGCAAGGCTGCTGATGTGACACAACTTGAAATACACCTCTGTGATGATCGTAGCCCAGTAATCGCCGTAGCACATCCCGTAACATCGTATGGCCATAGTGTGATTAAGGAGTCAGTTGGAAGTTCTAGCCCCTGACCTGCCAACTGTCTGTGTCTGCGTGCATGTCTGACTGTGTAGAGAGCAATGCTTTTAGGGTACTCACACCCCTCACATTTCACATACCCAGCTTTGGCAAGGCTGCTGATGTCACGCACCTAGAAATACACCTCTGGGAAGGTTGTAGACCAGTAATCATCATAGCACATCCTGTAACTGCATACTGCTGTATTGTGAAGTAGAAGCATGGTTGGGTTCCATCCCCACACATGGCAGTTCCGGATGTATTGTGTGTGTCACTGTCTGTGTAGGGAGCAATGCATTTTAGGCTAGTCTCTCCCAGTCATTTCAAATGCCCTACTTTGGCAATCCTACTGATGTCCTTCATTGTGAACTGCACTTTTGGGCAAGGACTACTTCAGTAATATGCGTGGTGCGTACTATAACTGCGTAGTGCTGTAGTGTAATACACTAGTTAGGTAGGGGTTCTACTCCCAAACATGACAGGTGTGCATGTGTGTGTGGGTGTGAGTGTGTGTTGGTAACCCATACCCTGTGTAGAGGTGTTTGTGACTGTGTGACACCTGTGGTCAATGTGGAGTGGGTTTTGCATATTTGTTATATGGTGGCCATACTATATATCACAATGTCTACTGTACAGGGAAACACATGTGATATGGCTGAGAGGCCGGGGTGCAGAGCCATACCCAGACATATGACATCAAGGCCAGACAATCACAGTTAGCAACCCCAGTATTACACAGAGCACACTCTCACCCCATGTGTCATACACACACATGCCTAGTAACAGCCAATATGTGGGTAGTACACTGCATATTGGCCACTGATAGTAACTATGGAGTGACAGCGGTGGGCCGCAGAGGGCATGACACCCAGTCCATCTGTCCAATATGCACATATGTGCAGACAGTGCACCTCCCCCATGTTCCTCAGTGGACACCTGCACCACCTGTGGTGCCATCACATGTGACCCACAATGGACATACCATGCCTGACAACATGCCCATATGGACAGATGCCACAGACACCAAGGAATGCTGATAGCATGCACTCCATGTAGGTGCAGGTTACAGCTGCTGGCCATTAACAGCTCCCGCCACAGGTGGGCATGACTGGCACATCTGATGATAATCTGTGTTCACAACATGGGCTGGACACCCCAGGTACAGTTACACATGTCACTGTTCATGCATGTGGGAGATGTGCACATCCCAGACACTGTCCATGTCTTGGACGAAGGAACACAGACATGGCAAGTGATGCACAGCATTGCCCACACACAGTAGTCACCCAGGTGACTGGATGGCAGATACAATACCCACCTGTGTGGGCAAACACAGACACTACATCCCTGAGCCACAATGCAGACCATCGTCATGTGGCCTGCTGCCAAGGTACACCCATCGCCTAGCCTTGGACAGCCATCTGGCACAGTCAAACACCACACACCTGTGCAGACATGCACCCATGCATGTCAGTACTGGCACCCTGTGTGTTTGTGTGTGTGTTACATGCTGCAGATGTTCACATCCACACGCCCTATAACCCCCATGGGCATACTGCAGCATGCTGTCTGATGTCAGACACCTTCCCATACCCTTCTCTCATACAGCCCCCATATGACCTGTGTGGTGCATGGGATACCTGCACAGTGATGTGATATGGCAATCCCACAACCTATGAGTTGTACAACTGGCCCTGCCACATGTGTCAATGTGTGTGTGTCCTTGTGAGAGTGTGGCTGTGTTGATGCTGGCACCTGTTCATGCCAACAGGCACATGTATGTCAACTACCATAAAGCTACTGTATCCCTGTTGCAGATGTCACTCAACATCACATATATGTTCTGAGTGCTCCACAACAGGTAACCCATGTGGTGCAGCCAAAAATTGCAGTGAACTGTGCTAGCACTACATAGCTGTCAGGGGTTTGATACCCTGTGCTGCTAGGTGTGTGACACAAGCATGCTTCAGTTTTACCCTTCCACCCCCTCCCTGACATGTATTTGCCTCTGTCTGCATCCCCCACCCCCTCTCAGGTGGACATGGAGACCTACACTTGCTTTGCTTAGGCAGCAACATGTGTAATGTAAGTAATGCTAATAATCAGCTGATGGCCTCTGCACAAATCACAGCCCTCCCCTAGCTGATTGCATGTGAAACAGCTGTGGTAACATTCCCATAGGCCATTGTATGGAAACACACTCCAATACCTAGGAACCTCATGGTGGTGTTGGCCCTTTTCACCTACTGTGAACAGGAGCTAGATCTGTCATGTGGTAAACAGCATCTCAGATGGATTGTGGTGTACCTCTATCAACATACACTGTGGAAATAGTGCAACAATCAGGAGGTGGATGTGCCTGACCTGACTACAGACTTTAAGTGCCGCTATACTGCATTTGGAGTAATGTTGCTTTAACAGTGTTTGTATGGATATTGCTGTTGTACATGTCTCAGTATCCACCATGTCAGTTCCATGTTTATGGGGAATCTCCATCTGCAGGGTCATCTGCAGCCTGAGCAGTGTTTTGTCCATGGTTGCATGTGTCACCCACAGAGCATCTAGCTGTCGACTGCTAAAGGTAGTGTGAGGATTGCAGTCAGTAGTTGGAGAAAGCTGTGGTAGTCACAGATGTCATATCCCTCAAAGGACATATGTTGCAACAACCCTTTAACAATAGTAAATGTTTGTGGTTATCACAGCAACATGTCAATATTGGCCCTGTGTATGTGCTCCCAGCCACACCTCTGTCAACCTTTGTACATATGTCATGCATGAAGTGGTGCATATGTGCTGTACACCATACTTTGTGGCATCATATCTGAGAACAAGCCACTGATATATCTGACTGCTACACATGTTATGTACAGTAGGGGTTACATTACATGACATTACCTGGACATTCTGTGGATGTTCGTACAGTACTGAGGTCTGTGTGCCTATGGTGAATGTTGACAGTGTGTGTAGTGTTGATATGTACCTTAGCCTGTGTACAGACTGTAGTAGATGACATTGTTCTAGTTCCCTAACTATCAGATGTTACATTCTGCCCCACTGCATGGTACTGTAGTGGCGTACATGTTTGTAGGGCCATAACCACGTGTCCCATACCACAGACAGCCACCAGACCAAACTGTATAGCAGGCCGGTATATGTAGAGTCAGTCTGTGAGTGACACATATGAGAATGGTGTTGAACACATAGTCCATATACTGTAATACCATGCTAGCTAACCATATGTGGCTGTGGCCTGTGTTCACATTGGTTGGGGATATGCACTGTCACACAGGTGATTTTATCCTGTGCTGTGACATGCCTGTTGAGCCTGCTTTATATGCAGGTACATGTGCATTGTCCCTTGGGAGATATAGGCCAGTGTTGAGCCAGTCTGCCTGTAGCCTGCACACTGCATTGTGACATGCCTAGCAGCTGAGTGTACCTATCCAGTGGGATGTCATGTGCAGATACTAGCCAGATGTCCTGCTGCCGGCTCTCCCCTAACAGTCATGTATGTCAGACAGGGCAGTGGGATGCAGTGCAGATGTATGTCAATACCTATTGTGTAGTATGTGGCAATGGCACCCCTGTACCAGCGGTCATACCGTTACAGGCTAGGCAAGGGTGTGTAAATGCATGACCTATGGTGGACATCATATACCGGTCATTATGTGTTATACCCATCTACATGGCCATCTTCATCCATATTATCAGGCATGGTACACATATGTAGCACTAAGGGCTTATGTGTATAACTCTGGACTGTACAGACTGTGTCAGACCCTCCATATATATTGGCCAATATCTCTGCTGCAGTCCACAGCGGCATTGCGTGCTAGCAGCGGTACTGTACACTGATGTCCTTTGGATGTCGTTCAGTAACCAATGGCACACATGGTATGAGCAGACGTGGCCTCCCACACACACCATGTCTGTGAAGACAATCCCAGTGACAGTAGCAATAGTCTACTAGTATACCTGCTATACATACCTGACATCCCCTGCAACTACGACATTGGGAACATATGGGCTGGGGTTGGCCTACACTTCATGTCCAGGACATATGGTGGGAATACATGTATATATACCTATTCAGATAGCCAGATATATCATTACACATGTGTACTACACCCAGTTAACACTGTCATGGCAACCACCTACTACAGATTCCCACATTATGTGTGTGTGGTCCCATTACATCTGCTGTGTGATGGGCATCCATCCTGTATGTGGGCAGCAGTGCTACCGACAGCATGTAGCAATACCCCTTACAGCAGAACTGGCACACTCAGGGCAGCCACATATTTGTAGGAGGATCAGGAAGTACAAACAGACTGTGAGTAGAGTTGTGTTATGCTTTGTACAGTACTGGTGTTACAGGGTGTGGGTGTACATACTAGTTTGCCATGGAATGCAGTCCATCTGCATAGCACACAACTGTGGGCCTACCCTCATGCCAGCTGGAGCTGTGCCTATCATGTCTTGTCTGTCCACCACACAGGTCTTGTGTCAGATAATACTCTGGCAGTGTGTGTGTTGGTGTTATCGGTACATGGCTACATCCATGACTGTCTCTACCATCAGTTCGCTGACTAAGAGTATGTTACAGACTATCCTGTAACACCTGCACCTTGCATAGTGTATGGCAACAGTTGTCCACATATGTGCCTGCATTCCAGCCTCTGTCCATCACCTACATACCGAGCTTTGCACATATGTCATGATGTCGGTGGTCGATCCATAGTAGGCTGGGAGTGTAACACACTGCCATATCTTCTGGTATTTAAGCCCTAACTTTGAGAGGATTTCTGTCTATACACACTGGCAGAGTGGAGGAGGGGTGTTGACTACAACTCAGAGCTGAGATATATAAGTATCCTGTTTTTTTGGATTATTTATACTGATTATTGTTTCTAGCAATTTATATATAGCACTTTTTATTGCCTGCTGCATAGTTTTTAGTGTATTTTATTGCTATTAACTAATCTGCATGGGTAACTGATTTGTTTGCAGTTAAAAGCATTCTGTAGAGTCTCTTTGCTCCTTTATCTGTTTAAAAACTTTCATTTTGTGGCTTTCTGTAGTGTTTACTGTCTGTAGGCTAATAGCTTTACTATCTGCACGAGTAACTGATTTGTTTGCAGTTAAAAGCATTCTGTAGAGTCTCTTTGCTCCTTTATCTGTTAAAAGCTTTCATTTTGTGGCTTTCTGTAGTGTTTACTGTCTGTAGGCTAATAGCTTTAGTATCTGCACGGGTAACTGATTTTCTTGCAGTTAAAAGCAGTCTGTAGAGTCTCTTTGCTCCTTTATCTTTTTAAAAACTTTCATTTTGTGGCTTTCTGTAGAGTTTACTGTATGTAGGCTAATAGCTTTAGTATCTGCACGGGTAACTGATTTGTTTGCAGTTAAAAGCATTCTGTAGAGTCTCTTTGCTCCTTTATCTGTTAAAAACTTTCATTTTGTGGCTTTCTGTAGTGTTTACTGTCTGTAGGCTAATAGCTTTAGTATCTGCATGGGTAACTGATTTGTTTGCAGTTAAAAGCATTCTGTAGAGTCTCTTTGCTCTTTTATCTGTTTAAAAACTTTCATTTTGTGGCTTTCTGTAGTGTTTACTGTCTGTAGGCTAATAGCTTTAGTATCTGCACGGGTAACTGATTTGTTTGCAGTTAAAAGCATTCTGTAGAGTCTCTTTGCTACTTTATCTGTTAAAAGCTTTCATTTTGTGGCTTTCTGTAGTGTTTACTGTCTGTAGGCTAATAGCTTTAGTATCTGCACGGGTAACTGATTTGTTTGCAGTTAAAAGCATTCTGTAGAGTCTCTTTGCTACTTTATCTGTTAAAAGCTTTCATTTTGTGGCTTTCTGTAGTGTTTACTGTCTGTAGGCTAATAGCTTTAGTATCTGCACGGGTAACTGATTTGTTTGCAGTTAAAAGCATTCTGTAGAGTCTCTTTGCTACTTTATCTGTTAAAAGCTTTCATTTTGTGGCTTTCTGTAGTGTTTACTGTCTGTAGGCTAATAGCTTTAGTATCTGCACGGGTAACTGATTTGTTTGCAGTTAAAAGCATTCTGTAGAGTCTCTTTGCTACTTTATCTGTTAAAAGCTTTCATTTTGTGGCTTTCTGTAGTGTTTACTGTCTGTAGGCTAATAGCTTTAGTATCTGCACGGGTAACTGATTTGTTTGCAGTTAAAAGCATTCTGTAGAGTCTCTTTGCTACTTTATCTGTTAAAAGCTTTCATTTTGTGGCTTTCTGTAGTGTTGACTGTCTGTAGGCTAATAGCTTTAGTAATGGTGCCCACCCTCCCTCCCTGTCCATGTCTTGCTGTTATACTTGGTGGCTTTGCAGTTGCCCGCCCCTATGTAAATCTGATCTGGGACACACCTCACAGTCTAGTGTCATTAGCTCATTCTACCTAATACAGATAGAAACATCTGAGAAGGCCTTCTGTTTCTCCTTTTTCCCTTTCAAAAAACATTGCCTGAATCTCCTTGTGTTCTGACTGTGCTTCTCAAACATTTTGGAAATATAGAGTATATTATAGAGCATTTATTATAACTGTAATTGCCTTAATATTGCTACAACTCAATTGCTCTAGGTTGCACTGCATCTGAATTGTGTGTTTTAGCTGCTTTTCTGTATATATAGACTTCTCTGTATATGTAGACTAGTTACTTATTCTGCTGTATTACTGCCTCTTAAATCGTTTTTCAGTTGTGCACTTGCCTTGCTTCATTTAAAAAGTTTTAAATTGCTAATTTTGTAAAGTTTTAATTGCATTTACTGTTTAGGACTACACACTCAAGTGTGTTAGCCTTTTCTGTGTTTATTTGCTGTATTATTGCACTGTTTAGCCTGTTTCAACAAAAAATACTATCTTGTTTGCCCGTTTCCTACCTTTCCTAGCCAGTACATTTCCCAAGCTTTGCTTGTCTCAGGACTTTATTTTCTGTGTTCAGAGCTAACCAGACCTTGCTGTGGTAGAGGGAAGTCCTACTGCATACCAGTGGGAGTGGTGAGCATTGTACTGCCTACCTAATGCTAGAGGAGTGGTTTCCAGCTCTGAATTTGTAATTTTATTAGCCTTTTTGGGCTGATTTCTATCCCTTTCAACTTTATGGCTTAAAAACGCGTGTGTTTGCACATTTTTCACATCGTGCAGCACTGCGAGGCTACAGTTAAACTATTCCAGGTGCCAGAAAGTCTTCTCTTCAAATTTTCCCTTAGAACTAGCTGGTTTCTCAGTATTAGCACTAAAATCTGAACCCCTGTGACTAGCACTTGCTCTAGAACCTGCTGGAAAGCACTAGGAAGCCTGAAACTGATACAAGCACTCAACTCTCCTTGTCAATAAGGAGAACTTAATCATAGGCACTAAACAGCCTATAATTGCAAAGATAAGGGAAAACAGCTCTTAAACTTTACAAAAAAAAAGCACCTAAACGGGCATGTTCAAGGGTCAGCTTCCGGTGATTTCTCCTGTCCACCTGGTGAATCTGGGCATACTGGGGCAATGCGGCAACTGCCTCATGTACACAGACAATCCTCTCCTCCTACCACCCAAAACTACAACTTGCGATGTGCGAGAGATGCACTTACGTAGCCAAACTGGAAGCAAAGCTCTCTCCGGCCAACATTGTGCTAGACAGCCAAGAGGAGAAGGTTAACACTTGCACTACACCTCTAGCAACTCATAGCCCTTCAAAACCCACATCATCAACACCCACACATAGTAACACTAAACCCACATATGTGGAGGCCCTTAACATTAACCTGCCCAAGCAACAAGGACCTCCGAAGCTGAAACACAAACAAACACCAGTCACAACCAAAGTGCCACATAGCTCACAAGACCAGTGTACCACCCAACAACAGCCCCTAAGGCAAGACAATGTACCCAACACTTTAGTCATAGGTGACTCTATAGTCAGGCACACTGATGTCCCACTCACCAGGCTGAACAAGGGGAAAATTACAGTCAGCTGCTTGTCGGGTGCCAGGATCCGCTACATAATGCATGTACTCAAGTCACTCCACAACAAGTACAAATATGACTCTGTCATTGTCCATGCTGGAGTGAATGACTTGAGACGTATCTCCCTGGACTACATGAAAAGAGACATGGAAGAGCTCTTGGATCATGTGGCCCAGGCAGGTATGACCCTAGCCCTGAGTAGCATCCTGCCTTCACTCAGAATGATACCACTGTATAAGGACAAAATGATTGACTTCAACAACTGGCTAAGCTTCTGGTGTCATTCAAAGGGGATCCAGTATTTGTCTGCCTGGGAAGACATGATCGACAAACCACGATGCTTTGCCAGAGATGGCCTGCACCTGTCACCCCTGGGATTCAGGTTACTAGCTAAAGCTCTTGCCACCCCTATAGTGCCTTTTTAGGCAAGGTTCAAAGGATAAAACCACCACCATAACAGATACAAGCATGCAAAATCTGAAGGTAATGCTACTCAATGCTAGAAGTCTAAACCTCAAAATGCACTCTCTCGAGGCACTCCTAAAAATGGAGAACATTGATATCTGTGCAGTAACTGAGACCTGGTTCAAGGCTCCAGAGAGCACCCCTGCAATACCAGGCTACAACTCTTACCACACTTTTCAGCCACAAAACCAAGGCCAAAACACTAAAGGTGGAGGAGTGTCCATATTCACCAAGGATATTCACACCTCCAGGTTAGTTGCCCAACAGAATGCATCTGAAATTCTCCAGGTGCAACTAACACTAGGTAAGACTGCAATCCAAATTGTAGCTTGCTACAGATCCCCCACCATGCCCCAAGATTCTCACTACACCTTTCTAAACATACTGGAAAATATTAAAATACAACCAAACGCCCAAATACTGGTTGATTTCAACTACCCTACCATTAACTGGGAAAACTACTCGGGTACCAACTCCTTTTCCCAACAGTTCTTGGAATTCATAAATTACAACGCCCTGGATCAACTAATCCCTTGTCCCACCAGAGGCTCCAATATCCTAGATCTGGTCATTACCAACATGGGAGATAGATGCTCCACACCAGTGGTCACTGCCTCATTGGTCAGGTCTGACTATAAGCAAATCACCCTTGACATCCACATCCCACCGCACCCCCCAGTAAGGAAACCTCCTTAAAAAACTTCTCCAAAGCCAACTTCATGCTACTGAAGTCAAAAGTGACAAACTTCACAACACCCATGCAGACAGGATCTGAAAGTTCGACTGCAGAATCCTACACTAAGGCACTGTACGAGCACATCCACTCGTGCATGAATCGTGCCATCCCAAATAGAACCATGATGCTCTTCTCCAAAAAAAGGAAGCCAATCTGGTGGACCCTGCTATAAACAAACTATACAACAGAAGGAAGAAACTGTTGCAGAAAAGAGGAAAATCCCAGGATGCAAAAAACTCCCTCACCAGCTGAGATCCCTCATAAAATCCTCAAAAGCTAGTTACGAAAATAAAATTGCCAAAGATTCCAAAGACAACCACAAGGCATTCTATAGTTATGTCAAGAATCTTAATGGCAATGCTCAGATCTGCTCTGAGCTACAACAGAATGGCACTAAATATACTGATCCCAAGGATATTGCCAATATCCTGGCAGATCGATTTAGTGCCAACTTCACCCACCTCTCACCCCTAAAGTGCCCATCTCAATTCCAAAAGATCGCCAAATTCCAGTGATCATGGCCACACAGGTAGAAACCACACTCTCCAAAGCTAAGAATACAGCATCCATGGGACCAGATGACATTCCAGGCTGTGTACTACATGAACTACAAAATGAACTGGCAACTCACCTAAGTGTCATGTTTAATCATAGCCTCACCTCAGGCTTCGTGCCACTGAGTGGCGCACAGCTACATTTATACCACTCCAGAAGGGGGGATCCGTCTTGGATCCCAGGACCTACCGTCCCATCAGTCTGACAAGCCTGATCTGCAAGGGCATGGAACGCATTATCATGGAACTTATAAACAAAGACATTGGCAACCTTCAAACACTGGACCCCACCCAGTTTGAGTTTGTGAAGGGCCGATCTTGTCTCCTGAATCTTATTGACTTCTTCGAATCAGTCTCCAGAGCTATGGAAGAGGGTAAGGCAGTCCACACAGCCTATCTGGACCTCGCCAAGGCCTTCGACACCATCCCCCACTCTGGAATCATAGATAAATTTACTAAGCTGGGCATAAATCCCTATGTCACTCGATGGGTTGCCAACTGGCTTACTGACAGAACCCAGACAGTAAAAGTAGCTGACTCCAAATCCATCTCCAGACAAGTGACAAGTGGAGTACCTCAGGGTTCAGTCCTGGGACCACTCTTGTTTGGCATCTACATCTCTGAAGTACAGGCCAACATTAAGGGAATCTGGCGAACAAAGTTTGCAGATGACTGCAAACTGGGAGCCATTATTGAATCCCCAAATAATGTGGATATTCTACACAAGGGCCTTACAGAAACAGATGCCTGGTGCCAGAGCCATGGGCTCAAGCTTAATGCCAAGAAATGTATAGTTATCCCATTTGGAAAAAAAACATGTACCCATGAATTACCACATAGGTGGCAGGACACTAAACATCAAAAGTGTGATGAGAGACTTAGGGACACAGGTGGACAGTGGTCTCAATTTCGATAATCACATCGCTACAACAGTCAGGAAATCCTTCTATGTGGCACACCTCATCACTAAGGGCTTTTCATCCAGAAAAAAAGGAGGTCATTGTCCCACTGTACTCATCCCTCATTAGACCCATTATAGAGTATAATGCCCCATTTGGTATGTACCTCAGAAGACATCTGCAACAGCTGGAAAGGCCACAGAAACACCTCACTAAAAGAATCACAGGCCTAAAGCAGACGCCATATGCTGACCATCTAAAACAACTCCAGCTATACTCTGTGGCATATCGTCTACTCAGAGGCAATCTCTGCTTAACATACAAGGCCATGTCAAGCCCTGAGCTGATGGACATGCTCCACTTAAATAAATCCCAATCCCTCAGAGCCACATGCTCCAGGGATCTAAACCTTGTCATCACAATGAACAAAACATGCTGGAGGGATAGGTTCCTGACCCAGATACTCCCCATACTCTGGAATAGACTGCCCATACATGTCAAGCAGAGCGCCTCATTGGCCCTCTTCAAAAGGAACCTTGATGATTGGATGGGGGATAGGAAATTCACCCCAGGGATCATGTCAGCCACCCTGCTAGACAGGGGTCCAGAGAAGTAAATATTGTGGGAAGAAATATCTAGGGAATTGTTATGGCTAGGCTTGCATAGGCCCTAGGGCCGATAGCCTAGTACCAACCTATGAACCTATGTCTGCCATCAGTCCACTGCCATTGTAACCCCCACACATATGGTGGGACTGGGGCCATATATGTGTGGCGCCACCTACACAATACATGTGTGCCCTCATGCACTGCAGAGCCCAGTGTATGTAACAGTGGTATATGGCCCTGTATTATTGAGTCAAGGGGGGAGCACCAGAAATAACCTAGGCTGCTACAAAATGTGGGGGTATCAGGGCTGAGCTGCCTTATGGTATCTGGATGTACAGTACTATATACTTCACCTATATACACATCACTGACATGGATCTGGGTAATGCAGGACTACTGTCCCCACCATACAAACTGTTCTGTGTGTTGGTGTGCTCGTGATGGTGTCAGTTATGCCATGTTATGTAGCAGTTACAACCCATGTGGTCATATGATGTCTATACCACCTACTGTGTCTGTACAGTGTGTAGATAGAGGCTGCTGAACTACACACCTGGATTACATACTGTTGATTGTTAGGTATCCTGTGGCCCAGTGTGTCTTTCCCATTGTACAATGTGAATGGCTTGGCCTGGACAGCAACAGCTGTGAACCTTTCCAGACTGCTGTATGACTGTAACTGGTCCACTGTAGCATCACTCCATTGATAAAGTTGTCAGTGTCTGAACAGCTATATGGCATGGCATGTAGAATTTTAATAGTACACAATTAAAGGTTTCCATGTCTGCAAACCTGTGGGTGTTGTTTTACCTATGACCTCTCTGTGGGTGTATGTTACAGGCAACAATTATCATTTGTATGGGTGGCACATACAGTGTCCAGTCATTCAGGGGTCAACTATAGGCATAGTGGTTGTTCCATATTGTGTGCACCTTCCACTTATGTATCTTACTGTACATATAACTGTGTGTGTGTGTGTGTGTGTGTGTGTGTGTGTGTGTGTGTGTGTGTGTGTGTGTGTGTGTGTGTGTAATCACATGTATATGTATATATATATATATATATATATATATATATATATATATATATATATATTACAAATGTGTATACCTGTATCTGAGTCTGTGTATCTGAAGCCTGGTAATGTTGATGGCTTCCACATAATACATTACCCATGAGAGCCAGACTTTACTGCATGATATGTTAGCAATACCAGCCTGACATCATACAGGTGGAATGCAGTACTGGTAACATTGTGTGCCCATGTTGTCACTGGCCCTGGTTATGGGATCTCCAACACTTGGTAGTGTACTGCAGGGCGGACGTGTTTGGCTTGGGGGTATGCCTATTTGTACAACTCATATAGTGTGTGGTACCATTAACGTAACATGTAGCCTGTTACACTCCTCTCCCTAATAGCTACATGTGCCTTGCAGTACCAGCACAACAGTGTTGTACCAATGTGTCAGTAGGCATGGGAATCCCATTGAGGTCTGCCACGTGTGTGTATGTATGTGTGCATGTGTGCATATCTGTAGGGTACATCATTCCGAGTCCACATGCTCCCATTACAATACACATTGCCACACAGTAGTATGGATATTGTTGTTGTCACCCATAGGTGTGGCAATGCAATGCAACACCCTACTATGCCTGTGGTGTGTGCATCACATGCATATCCCTGTGGTACCACTGTTGTGATATGCAATGGGTTGTTTTTGCGTCATGGCCAATGTGTGATAGTGGGTATGTCAGAGTATCAAGATGGGTTCTAGTGTGTACAATATACAGTGGGGGTTGTGGGGGCTGTGTACACTGTTTTTACACCATGGTACACCTGGTATATGGCCCACGTACCACTCTCAGGTGGCCAATGTCACCATCACCCATACAGGTAACAGATAACAGGATACAGCCCAGTTACACATGTGCTGTGTGCAGCCTACCTGTAACACATTGGACACATGGACTAGTTAGTTAACAACTATACAACCAGGGCTCTAAGATGTGCGTCTACCTGTTATGTGTCAGTCAATGTGTATATGATGGTATGATACACTATGTAGTCTCCATATACAAACATTACATCCCCATTACCATATTGTACATGTCTGTGGATGGTCTGCATGTAGCACGTGACCTGGTACACACCTCACCCTACAGATGGTGTCATGTGTACAATGACAGCCGCACAGTTCAGTAGCACTTCATACCTGGCTTGGAGTATAGACACAGTGTCGCCAAGTAAGGATGTGTGTGTATGTGGATGGGTTGACATAAAGGTGCAGATTATACCTGTACCAGCAGGCCACTGGTCAATTTTGCACGGACAATAACTGTTATACATACCTGTGGCATGTGTGCAACTGTACACCACATATGTCACGGCCATGGTGTCACCACACTGACATACCCTTGTGGAATATGACTGCAGACCATCCTCCTGCTGACACATGTATGCCTACAGCACAAATGTATGACAGTATGGGGATAACAATTGGTGTTACCAACAGCTGAGATGCATCATAGCTGCATGGCTACACTACCTGACATGTATGCAGTACACATTACCCCTGACTACATTCTACACTGCAGTACATTGTGGCACTCTATTACAGTCACTGTGTGCATCAGAACCATGTTAGCCTGTCCCTGCATCGATGTTATGAATGACAGGGATGTGCCACAGGTATCATCATATGCACAGGGTGTGTGAAAGTCATCTTAGCTGCTTGGCTACACTACCTGACATGTATGCAGTACACATTACCCCTGACTACATTCTACACTGCAGTACATTGTGACACTCTATCACAGTCACCGTGTGCATCAGAACCAAGTTAGCCTGTCCCTGCATCGATGTTATGGATGACAGGGATGTGGCACAGGTATCATCATATGCACAGGGTGTGTGAAAGTCATCTTAGCTGCATGGCTATACTACCTGACATGTATGCAGTACACATTACCCCTGACTACATTCTACACTGCAGTACATTGCAGCACTCCATTACAGTCACCGTCTGCATCAGAACCATGTTAGCCTGTCCCTGCATTGATGTTATCGATGACAGGGATGTGACACAGATATCATCATATGCACAGGGTGTGTTGCAGGTGTGTCAGAGGCTGAGGGTGGTCCAAACATGTGTCACCATGTGTATGGGTGAGGGGTGTGGTTCATTGATTGGGTCATGGTAATGTGGTGTGTGTCGGTATGGGGTCGCCCTAGGTGTGGTTGCATAGTGTGTGTGGGTATGCAGGCACACACTTCCGCCATGTGGCTGCCATATATGGGTGATGTTGGACAGCTGCAGACCATACCTGGCAGGGTGTGCAGTTCACTGCCTCTGGCCATGAGCATGCTGACTGTGCCTGCCAGGGGTTCCATGGGCACATGCAGGTACAGACCTTGAGGTGCTACTCTCCCCTGATAATGACATATGTCCGCTGGAACCATGTCCCACCTGGGACTGGCCAGTGCCACATGCACGAGGCCTGCTGTGATGTGGTGTGGACATCAGCCCCTGTGGTGTGCTGGGGCTGGTACTACCACTACAGGAGCAGCTGGGCATCCCGGAACATCCACATTAACCGCCAGCTGCTGGTGTCTCTGGCCTACATCCATGTGGCTGTTGCACCACTCCCACCACAAGTTCTAGCATACACAAACATACCACGGTTGAGGAGGCCAACCATCTCACCCCACCATCTATCCATAACCTCGGTATATTCACAGAAGGCATCAGCGAGTTCATGGAGGTTGCCACTTACAGCTGCAAAAGCAGACCTCTGCAGCATCAGGCCCTGTCTGGTGTGCATTTCCATACATGCCTGTACCTCCATCATGGCCTGAAACATGCTCCTGGTGGTACCAGTTGTGGCACCTTTGCCAGGGGCATGATGACCTGTGGTCCTCCCATGAGCACCACAGTACATATGCTGATGTGGTGGCCTTCCAGACATCTGGCTATGCTGACTGTGACCTGACACAGTTGGCATGGACACCACACTTTCCTGTCATTGCCACCAAGTGCCAACTGTCCCTCTGCTATGGCCACATGTGATCTGGGTTGTAGGGGCACTGTAACTGTGTGCGGGCTTGGGGTGGCTAGGAGGGTGATGACACATGTTGGCACATTGTTGGCCTCTGACAACCCCACCTGTGCCTCACCTGTACCATCATCATTATCGGTGTCTGTAGGGACACCTACCTCAGTTTGCATGCAGTAGGGACTCTGACCCACCTCGCCACCTGTGGGGGAAACAAATACACACGTTAAGACCTCTGCAGCATTGCATAACAGTACACACACACACACACACACACACACACACACACACACACACACACACACACACTCACACTCACACTCACACTCACACTGACAGCCACCTTACTACCTCACTTTCCCTGAGTTTACAGACAGGCCCACAGTCAGTTACATATGTTCCCCATCCTGCATGGCACTTGCTAATATACACGCATCACTACAGTGGAATGGAGAAGTACAGGAGAGTATACAGAGAAAGAGGTTGGTGAAGAAGAAGTGGGATTGTCAAAGAGATGAAGAAAGTAGACAAGAGTATAAGGAGATGAAGTGCATGGCAAAGAGAGAGGTGGCAAAGGCTAAGGATAAGGCGTATGAAAAGTTGTATAAAAGGTTGGACATTAAGGAGGGAGAAAAGGACCTGTACCGATTGGCTAGACAGAGGGACCGAGCTAGTAAAGATGTGCAACAGGTAAGGGTGATAAAGGATAATGAGGGAAATTTACTCACAAGCGAGGAGAGTGTGTTGAGCAGATGGAAAGAGTACTTTGAGGGGTTGATGAATGAAGAGAATGAGAGGGAGAGAAGGTTGGATGATGTGGAGATAGTGAATCATGACGTACAGTGGATTAGCAAGGAGGAAGTAAGGATAGCTATGAAGAGGATGAAGAATGGAAAGGCTGTTGGTCCAGATGACATACCTGTGGAAGCATGGAGGTGTTTAGGTGAAATGGCAGTGGAGTTTTTAACTAGATTGTTTAATGAAATCTTGGAAAGTGAGAGGATGCCAGAGGAATGGAGAAAAAGTGTTTTGGTACCAATTTTTAAGAATAAGGGTGATGGGCAGAGTTGTAGTAACTACAGAGGGATTAAACTGATCAGTCATAGCATGAAGTTATGGGAAAGAGTAGTGGAAGCTAGGTTAAGAAGAGAGATGATGATTAGTGATCAGCAGTATGGTTTCATGCCAGGAAAGAACACTACAGATGCAATGTTTGCTCTGAGAGTGTTGATGGAGAAGTACAGAGAAGGTCAGAAGGAGTTGCATTGTGTCTTTGTGGATTTAGAGAAAGCATATGACAGGGTGCCTAGAGAGGAGTTGTGGTATTGTATGAGGAAGTCGGGGAGTGTCAGAGAAGTATGTAAGAGTGATACAGGATATGTACAAGGGTAGTGTGACAGCGGTGAGGTCTACGGTGGGAGTGGCGGATGCTTTTAAGGTGGAGGTGGGATTACATCAAGGATCAGCTCTGAGCCCTTTCTTATTTGCAATGGTGATGGACAGGTTGACAGACGAGATCAGACAGGAGTCCCTGTGGACTATGATGTTTGCAGATGACATTGTGATCTGTAGTGAGAGTAGGGAACAGGTGGAGGAGACCCTGGAGAGGTGGAGATATGCTCTAGAGAGAGGAGGAATGAAGGTCAGCAGGACTAAGACAGAATATATGTGTGTGAATGAGAGGGAAGATAGAAGAATGGTGAGGATGCAGGGAGTAGAGGTGGGGAAGGTGGATGAGTTTAAGTACTTGGGATCAGCAGTTGACAGTAATGGTGAGTGTGGAAGAGAAGTGAAGAAGAGAGTACAGGTAGGATAGAGTGGGTGGAGAAGAGTGTCAGGAGTGATTTGTGACAGATGAGTACCAGTAAGAGTGAAAGGAAGGTCTACAAGAGGGTAGTGAGACCAGCTATGTTATATGGGTTGGAGACAGTGGCATTGACAAAAAGGCAGGATTCAGAGCTTGATGTGGCAGAGTTGAAGATGTTAAGATTTGCACTGGGTGTGACAAGGATGGACATGATTAGAAATAAGTATATTAGAGGGTCAGCCCAGGTTGGAAGGTTTGGAGACAAAGCCAGAGAGGCAAGTTTATGTTGATTTGGACATGTGCTGAGGAGGGATGCAGAGTATATTGGGAAAAAGATGCTAAGGATGAAGCTGCCAGTTAACAGGAAAAGAGGGAGGTCTAAGATAAGATTTATGGATGTGGTGAGAGAGGACATGCAGGTGGTTGGTGTGACAGAGCAAGATGCAGAGGACAGGAAGAAATGGAAACAGTTGATCTGCTGTGGTGACCCCTAACGGGAGCAGCCAAAAGGAGAAGAAGAAGACTACAGCCTATTAATATATCATTCCTCTCCATGCCTACACATGTGGTTACAACACCTGACCTGTTACTCCATCGCCTCCCTGGCTTGGGTGGAGTAGGTTGTACATGGGCCTCACTGCTGTCACCCTGTATTACCCTGTGTATGGGCAGTAATGGTGTACGAGGCCCCTATATGGTTGGGGCTGCTACATTCACTACATATGTCACATACCAGAGCCTCATACTACAGTCTTGCTCAGTCCATGCCACATCTGCTGCACAAGCAACCCATCATGCAGACAACAGTACTACCTGGATACACTCACTGATGTGCTGTGGTAATTCCCCATTGCATTTGTAGTGCTGCATATGTGGGTAGCTGGTTACCTATCTGCTGCTGGCAATATGATGTGTGTACCTGGTATGTACTGCACCTCCCAATGCATGCTCCATGCTACAGACCTTGTTATGCTATCAGCTGTCCTGTATTCACATACCTGACAGGTTGTCCTGGTGTCCCATGTCTCACTCTATGTACAGCACAATCCCAAGGGGAAGTTCCGCCATGTGGTCAGTCCCACTATCGCATGTGCATACATGGACACACACTCACACACACACACACACACACACACACACACACACACACACACACACACACACACACACACACACACACATCTGACATGCATCGTCCACAATCCACTAGATTGCACTTACAAACACAATCGGGACACACACACACACACACACACACACACACACACACACACACACACACACACACACAAATGTGGATTTGCACAACATTTGTACACACAGTCCTCCCATTATCCTTTTATCAACATGCATTACATATCATGCTCAACAGCATGCAGTGCAACTATAGTGACATCATGCTAGCGGCAGTATTCATTTGTGTGAGGCATGGGCTTTGTTGGTAGGTGATGGCCCTTCCCTGTGTTAACACTGCACCCATGTACAAAGTGTTACTGTGGACCTGTTCCGCACCCTGTCTTGTACAGTGCACCATACCTTGCAGGTGTAGAAACCATTGATGCATCTGCAGTACTGTGTTGGTTATGTCAGCTCCTATGCTCACAGCCCCTATGTGTTGTAGCAACTCATACCTGGGATGATATGTGAACAGCTATCAGTTGTGGATGCCTGATGTCTGCATTACAGATCACAACATCGGCAGTGCATGTATGACCAGTACATGACTATTACACTGACAACCAGCGGACCTTACCATGGCTGTGAGGAGTGCCCTACACATGTCCCAGACCTCTGCATGGTTGCAAGGTCTACTTATGGGCACATCCCTTGGAGTGCACACACTGCTGTCACAAGTGCTGTGGGGTCAGGGTTACGCCTGCAATGTTTGCTTAACCTGATTGTGTACAGCTGCAGCCATGGTGGTGTTGAGTCACACATGTCCCTACTGTAGGCTGTGTGTCCTGCCACACTTCACATCCCTGTGGACACATTGCACATTGACAGGATGTTAGTTATCTTGCATGTATCTGTTGTACCCTTCCGATACCCCAGCATGGTCTCTACTGTGATGCAGTGCATTTCACAGCAACAAAACGTGAACGTGTACAGCATGCAGTATGGGTAGGTGTGTTAGATGTGTGCATGCAATATCCCATAGCTATTACATGCCCAGTTTATCATCATGCATGAACACGAACCACACTCACTGGCTATGGGCTGCTGCCGTGGTGGTATCCTGGAGGGTCCTACATAGGAGTGTGAGAAAGCTGATGTCAGTGGCCACAGCTGTGGCATTCATAAAAGGTGAGTGCAGCATTACGTTACATCAACAGTAGAATTACACAATATTACAGCTTATACACAACTGTTTATTACTACTACATGCAGCAGACTATGTATATAACATCTAAGTTTGCATGATGTACCTGTACAGCTGCAGATGCATACACAAGAATGGGGTACCGATGTGCCCTGGGGCTTTACCTGCACGCTCCTCGGCTGGTGTGTCATTGGCATCCACCTCCAAGATGTGCCCTGACAGGTGTTGATGCTGCAGGCAGACAGATGCCACAAGGCTGCTGAGAAGCTCCTCCACACAGGTGAGGGATGGATAGGTGGGTTGCCCCCCCATTGTGAGGTGGTCCCCCTTACGGCAGCTGCATGCCGACGTACATGGAAAGCAGGTCAGTGCAATGATATCAGATCTGCTCATAGCTGCAGTTCTACAGTCCATCATTGACCCTGTGAACTAGCTTGTTCCACAGGGCGGTCCTCTCCTGCTGGTCATGGGCTGTCCACCCAAACAGCAGTACGTAGTGCTGTACCAGGTGGTCGATAATGATCTCTGTCTCAGCAGCTCTGTATGTGGGAAGACGACTATGTGACATGTTTCCTGGAAGACATAAAGATGGAAACAGGTCTGAGCCACCCATACAGCAGGGTTACCATAGTTCTTAATACACATATTTGTCTCCTCCACCATATCAGCTACAACAAACCATTCATAGACTGCAATTATGTCAGCTGCTTACCTACCATTGGGACATATGTTGTATTGTACCAAGCTTTGTGCTATGTGTATGTGCCACACTTTGTGCTATGTGTTTGTAGCCATGCTCCCTGTGGGGACACTTATCTTTGCTAGTCTGTTACAGACTATTTCACCTGCATGCCATTGTCAGTGCCACTATATATATGCGTATAAATATACATCTATATACATATATGTGTAGATATATGTTGTACATTGTTGATATACTTATGTCTATATGAGTGTGTACCTGTACACATATACATCACATTCTGTATCACACAGATATGTGGAGTGCATACAGACATCTGGTCAACATTCTGTAACTGTCTTTCATTCACAGCTGCACTGTTCTGCCTTGCTGCAACACAGACAGATGCCACATGTGAACACAGACTAACATTAGGGTGGTAAATATGGTGTGAGATTGCTGGTATGCCTGTTACACACCTATGGCATTTGTGCATGCTACATTACACATTAACATGACTGTCCTGCAAGTGGAGTGCTCTGACACCCATGTGTTTATCATGATGGCAGTACATCCACCACCAGCTGTTGTCCATTCTAACATAACATACACAGATATTATGGCTGACATCTTTGTCATGCATTGCTGATCTGCACAGTTGGCGGGTATGTCCCACTTCTTACAGGGACAGACAGTATTGTCCAGAGCAGTTGTTCAGTGGGAGATCATTACAGGGACAACTACAGATGGCACATATCAAACATTCTATATCATATATCCTATTAATCTATACCACATACTACATTATTTACATACAGTTATGTTTTACATACCTTTTATTCTTTGGCCGGGTGTGATGCCTTCCCGGTTTTGGCTTGTAGGTATTTGTTTCCCACTGTGTGAGTTCTGTTTTATATATTCTTTTTTTATTTATTTATTTTTTTTATTTCTCTCTCTCTCTCCCTCTCCAGTAGAGTGAACGGGTTGGTTTGAATGGATTTCAGCATGGCTTTTGTAGGTGATGCACATGATCAGGTGATGGGCTCTGAACCAATCAGCGTGCAACAGTTGCTGACTGCATGCAGCCTGCTGTGTAGTGATTCAGTTAACCATTGTCTTGGCAACCCAGTACTATAAATTGCTTACTCATGTGGGTGTTGTCCGTTCACCTTTCCAGTATGGAGGACATCCTTCCTGTGTGTGGGCAGCAGTGTTACAGATGGCAGGTTGCAGTACCTATTACAGTGGGGCTTGCAGACACAGGGCAACTACACAATCTTAAGAAGTTCCAGACCTACAGACATAGAGAGTAGTGTTCTGTGCATTGTATATTGCTGGCCTTGCAGTGTTTGCATGTACATAGTAGTTTAGGATGGAATGCAGTCTGTCTGCACAGCTGTCAACAGTGTGCCTATCCACATGATGGCCAGTGGATTGTCTGTTTGCTTTTGCCTGTGCACCACACAGGTCTTGTCCTAGATATATCCCCGGCAATCTGTCTGATGCGTTCTATCAGTACATGGCTACTTCCAGTTGTGTTCCTGATCTGTTATTCCTGCATAAGGGTATGTTACAATGTATCCTGTAACACCAGCAATTTGCAGGGTGTATAACAGCAATATTATGAGTATGGCCCTGTGTTCCTGCCTCTGTCCTCCACATATATGGCTGGCTTTGTCCTGCTGTGATACGGTTAGGGGTTGTTCGGTATTGGCCTATCATTATTTACTGCTAGCATTCCTGCTATCATCCCAGTCATATCGTGGATTCCCATGACATTTGTTGGTCAGGTTCCATACATGTGACAGATACATAGACATTATCACAGGTAATAAATGTCCCCCTAGGCCTTGACTACAGGGTGTAACTGGTGGCTGCTGAACTACATCTGTTATTGTTTATTGTTACCTATCTTGACGGCAAATCCTTTGTCTACAGTTGCACGAATTGATGGGCTTGGCCTGGACAGCATAGTATGTTATATATCCACACTGTCTGCATCGACTTTTCTGAGTGGGCCTTGCATTCCTCAGTGATTAAATAAGTTCAGATCTATGTGCTGTAGGTAATGGCATACATTATTGTAAAATACACCATTAAAGGTTGTCTGTGTATACATACCTGTGTGTCATCTCATGTCCTTTGAATAGTGAGTGGGTCTATGTGTAATGCAGTATTCCTGTTCAAGTGTAAATGTCATTTAGTAGGTTATACAGCAAAACTATGTTGATATACTGATTTCACATGGAAAATAGAATGCGCTGCAGTGGGACTCGAACCGGGAATGCGTGCATGTTAGGCAGATGCTCTGCCCACTACACTATTGCAGTTCTGATTAATTTGCATATTTCTACCTTAATGTCATACCCATGCTCCCTTTCCCTGGCCCCCGAGTTCCACGTACACAGCATCCACCCATTCTCCAGTTGCTAGCCCTGCCATACCACACCTTCACACATTTCCCTCTCTGCACATCTCGGTACTCCTCCATTGTATTGTCTCAGTGCAACCTTCTGCAGACTCTTCATCCGTTTAGTCCACGTACATTCCAGCCTTCCCTTGATCCTCCTCCGATACTAGTGGAAACATCATTGTGACCCACAAAGTTTGGTGCGTCCTGCCAGGGACGGACCTGTTGTTGTGCCACGAGTAGACTTTTCTGGTCTACACTGTTTCTTCCACTGGTAGCATCCTGCCAGGGGTTTGAGAAGCAGCGGTTTGCTCACACACCAGACCAGGCTCATCTCCCTCTTCCGCAGATGAAACACACCCGAACGATATGCCCCATTTTCCATTCCTCTCTTCAGTATTATACAAGACTACTGTTCTCACAGTATGTGTGTACAGGCACTGTTCATTGATACTTGTAGACTGCTCGGAATACTGTGAGCACTGTGCACATGTTTGCTGGTATTAATGTACATACATACATTTCCTATGCTGTTGACTGACTGTGCCAGATGATATGTTTGTAACAACAGCAGCTGATTGTATATCTGCCATGCCTTTGTGGTAACTCACTTGGATTATAGTGTGCTGGGTGGGTTGGGGGGGACCTGGGAGTGCTGATTATGTTACTGGCCATGATGAGGGCTGTGGGCTATAGCATGCCTAAGGCACTGCAGGGGAAGTGTAGGCGGGTATGCGCTGGTGTGCACGAGGCTCAGACTTGCTGATCTCCAGTTAAGGCGTCTTACACTAGGTTGGCCTCCACATTGCTTAACCAGTGTGAGCATTGCTAACTGCCACCCAAACAGGCGTACTCCCACTTGCTGCCACATACCCCAGTGCTACTTCATGAACATGTCGGTATTATACATGCTTAAGTCAGGTGTACATGTCAGGTATGACTGTTCACGAAGGTCAGTGTAAGGTGAAGTGGGATTCAAGTTTTGCAGTTTTGGAGAGGTTACACTCAGGTATTCGGGTTAGGTTTAGTTATGCCATACCTGTGTTGTAGAGTAGATGTGAACAGTGAAGGTGTAGGCGGGTAGGTGGAGGGGGGACATTTTAACTGTATAGTAGGCTGTTCGACTGATTGGTGGGAGAGCAGTAGTGCAGGTTTGCAGGGTGTTGGGATATGTATGTGAGGCAGGACAGGAGGTGCCAGTGTCAGCAGTTGGTGTAGGGGTATGGAGTGTTAGTTGGGGGTGGTGGACTTCACCAGATGGTGAAAAGGTGGTGATCCAAGTGTGCTTGAGTTTTCCCTTCATGTGTTATTTACATGTGTCATCTGGGACAGCTGCGGTAATACACCTGGGTTGGGGGTTCCAGATTCTGCCAATATAATTTTGTGTCACCTACTTGTGACTGTGAACATTACTAGGAATGAAACAGGGGTCGAGAGGTAAGTGGTGTTATTGGGCCACACAGATGGGCTGATAGTAGGGGACATGTCCAGGGATGCGCAGGATGGCTGATGGGAAGGTCCACAGCTGGCCATTTCTTCTACAGCGACAGCTGTGTATATATCCTGCATTTGGGTAGGTCTGGGCACTCACTCCCCTGGGTGAGGGGGAGGACAGCAATAATACTTTGTGATGCAAATTAGTTTGGCTTACATGCCTACAGTGGGGTGTTGCGACCATGTGTTCTTTGGTGGCATTTAGTGGGTTTGCAATAAAATGTCTGGTTATTTTGCCCTTTGCCCTGTAAACTATACATTGCTGCAGTGGGACTCATACTGGGCGTGGCTGCTCGTTAGGTGCCGGGTCTGCCCAATGCACATTATTGCTTACATCCTTGGGGCGGTCCACATAGAACTGCTTCAGCCAACACCTGCACGCCTAGGTCCATAATTACATACCCATAGTTCACCACCCGCACCTCCCCTTTGGCACTCTTCCTTACTCCGGGTGCAGGTTGGGTCTGGCCACACCAATACACACTTCCCACTCCCCACTTCTCGGGACCCATCACGTATGTTGCCTCGCCCCATGGATAATCAGGCTTCTCCAACCTTGTAGTCCGAGAACATGCGTGTCCTGCTGTAGGAAATCTGTGTAATGCCTGGAAACCCGAATATTCATAGAATTTTTGGGTTGTCCCACAAGAGACATTTTTGTCTTTATTTCAAGATTAGACTTGGCAGGTCTCTCACACTGGTAGTATCCTGCCTATAGTCTGGGAAGCAGTGGTTTGTTTACTTTTATTGTGTGTTTGTATGTTTCACCTGTCTAGCTGGGGGGGATTGATGCTACATGTTACACGTTTGTTGATTGGGGCCCTCACCCCCACTGGCACAGCCTGTGAACATATATAATTCTTAACTGCCGTATCATATCCTAGCTATATATATATATATATATATATATATATATATATATATATATATTTGTATATTTACACACATATATATATATATATATATATATCTACACACACATATATATATATGTATATATATATATATATATATATATATATATATATATATATATATATATATCTGTATATGAATGCATACATATATTATATATAGTGCTATATATATATATATATATCTAACGACATATGGATGTATGGGTGTCTGCATATGTATATATCTATATGTGGGTATTTATAATCCCACCACCTTATCTGACTCCCTCAGTGATCATCTTCCTACCACCATCTTAAGACACTACTCCCATATTCCTAAACCCCACCTTATCAAAGACTGTCTAAAACTATCGACTTTCAATTCATCCCAGTTTAACTCCATTCTCCACAACATAGATTGGTCCATCCTAAAACACCTCCCCCTAAACGATGCTGTAAGTACTTTCAATAGCATCTTCATGAATACTCTAAACTCCTTAGCTCCCACTAGGAAGATCAGAGTAAAATCAAACCATGCTCCCTGACTCTCCAAAGAGACTAGGTCCCTTATGAAACAAAGAGATCATGCTTGGAAAACCTGGACTAAAACTAATCAACCACCTTTTCTTCAAAAATACAGGCAACTGAGGAACCTTGCAAAAAAACATACAACTAATGACAAAAAGTTATATTATAGCTCTGCTCAGCTTAACAACAAATCCAATCCTCAAAAATTTTGGTCAACTCTCAACAACATCCTCTATCCTGGAAAGCCCTCTAATCCCTCCCCATACCCTAACTCTTCCTCTCATGAAACAGCTACCCTCCTGAATAAACACTTTATCTCTTCCATCCAAAATCTGGTAACCTCTAAGCCAAACTCTACTTCGACACTCACCTCTCCAAGTCCCACTAACACAACTTTGTTTTCTTTTGAGCCAGTTCCCATTACTTACATCAAATCTCTACTACTCAAGCTAAAACATTGCTCTCCTTCCACTGACAATCTATCTCCTACATTCCTCAAACTTGCTGCTGACTCAGTTGCCTATCCTGTATCTATACTAATTAATCAATCTATTCTGGAATCAACTGTCCCCACCCTTTGGAAATCTTTCTTCACTATCCCTCTTCATAAAGGTGGAAACTACACTGACCCCTCAAACTACCGACCCATTGCCATTCTGTCCCCCCTCTCCAAGATATTAGAAAAATGTTTTTAAAAATTAGGAGTTTTATCTGTTAATTAATATCAGTGAAAATTGTGCTGTTTTTTACTGCTTCAACGCTGTGAAATTAAAACAGATTTTTATCTGTGTGTTAGAAGTGCTTATTGGTGGAACAGAAATCGTACTTTTACTTCTATATTCCAGTGGAATTTTTTTTACTTCTATTTGGAACGGGTGCTGCTGGCTTTTTGGTCGTGGTGGTACAATATTAGAAAAATGTATTCACTCACAGCTTCTCAATCACCTGCTCGCACACCACTTACTTACCCTACCCAACATGGAGTTCGTCCTCACCACAGCACCACCACTGCCCTCCTCTCCTTCACTCATATCATTGCAGAGGCCCTAGACAACAATAAACTAATTTCCTGTCTCTTCCTAGATCTCTCCAAAGCCTTCGATACTGTTTCTCATCCTCTACTACTATCCAAACTCGCAAATCTCCACCTATCCCCCTCCACACTTGCCTGGTTTAATAGTTACCTATCTGGCAGGGAACAATCTGTCAAATGGCTCTCATCCTCCTCACCTTTCCTTCCCATCTCCACTGGTGTTCCCCAAGGCTCCATCTTGGGACCCCTTTTGTTTAACATCTTCACCAATGATTTTTACACCTCATGCAAAGAATCCTCCCTTATTCAGTATGCCGATGACTCCACACTTATATCCATCTCAAATAACATTCCTGAACTACACTCCCTGACCCAACAAGCCCTACTATCCACTGAACAATGGCTCTCTCACAACTTATTGATCCTAAATCCCAAAAAGACCAAACTTCTAATTTTCCTTCCCCGTTCTCTTTCTCATCACAAAACCTCCTTTCTTATTAGATCTTCTAACAATACAAACATCCAACCTGACACCCACACAAAACTCCTAGGGGTCATTATCGATGACAAACTCAAGTTCAACCTACACATACTCCAATGTATAAAAAAAACAAACCAGAAACTAGGTCTGCTATATCTGAACAAAAAATTCCTAACCCCTGAATCTAGACTTACCCTGGGCCAGGCACTCCTCCTCCCCTCCCTCTTATACGCCGCCCCAGTTCTTACCAATATCCAGGCCTCCACTCTAAACAAACTGCAACAGACTTACCATAAAATAGCCAGATTAATTACTAACTCCCCATACAACTCACATTACTGCATTTTTTTAAACTCTCTTCAATGGCTTGCAACTTCCCCAGTTTCTGCTATTTTATCAATTTCATATGCTACACTCTATTCTTTATAAACCTTCCTTCTCTCCATCTCTATCTTCCTTAGTCTCCATCTACATCCCATCCTGGACCCTCTGTACTTCTAACCAACAATTACTTGATATCTACCACCCAAAAAGGTCAGTAGGCAAACTACTCTACAAACACTCCCTTGCCCATGCTTGGAACAGACTTCCCCTTGACTTACGTTCAACCTCCCACACCTCACACTTTAAAAATGAACTAAAAGCTTATTTTCTCAATTCCAGAACCTGCCCTTGCCATTACCCTGCCTAGTCTTCTTTCCTTCCCTTTATGTACCCTCAAAAGGACCATACTTAGTACCTCATTACACCTCTCTCTCCAATGTGTCTACTATGCATTTGCACAATTTTATACAAACAAAAAATGTTTATTGTTGACCTATTGAACTATATCAGTTTAAAATTGTTACTTAGCTTCTTTTTAATGCAACTTTAACTTTATGCATGTAACCCAACATATGTGAATCGTTTTGCTATAACTGCTATTATATCAGTATTGTTTAAAATTGTACTTGTTTGTATTACTGGAGCTTTTCTCCTCGGGTCTCCACTGAAAATGGGCCACAAGCCCAGTTGGACAAACCCGGTTAACAAATGTCAATAAATAAATATATATGTCTGTCTATGAATGCATACATTTGTACTACAGAGAGGGAGAGGTTTATATATATATATATATATATATATATATATATATATATATATATATATATATATATATATAGAGTTATGGTATATATACATACCTGTACATGTTTGGCTACATATCCTGTAATGTAGACTTGTATTGCTGGATGCTGTGTTTCGTGTGCATAATGGCCGACCTTGTGTGCCATGTATGCTTTGCGATACCTACAAATAAATCCATTAGTATAATCTAAGTCACACATGAAATCTGTTGTTAGTACCAGGGTAACATTCGTCCCATGTGGGACAACCCAATCATTGGGTATTCAACTGTCGCCTACACCCAGACTTACAAAGGTACCCATACTTATGTGCATGTATTACAGTGTGTGCCAGACCTAGGATACTTCGGTCGGGACAACATGGGTCCCAGGGAGGAAGTGGAGGGAGGGCAAGGTGTGGTGGTGTGGTAGCTGTGGGCCGATAACCAGGGTAGGGATGGTGGCTGCATGTATGCAGCGGGTGGGGAGAAGCAGAACTGTGGGTAATGAATGTATGGGTCAGGGATGGCCTTGGTTGGATGGGCCTGTACTGCTCGGCCCCCCTAGTGGGTGGGGGAGAGGGGGATGTGATGTCAACATGTGAAACATTACAGTGGGCTAATTTAAATCTCTGTTTCAATGATACATGTATAATACAATGAGCTTGGTAGTGTATTGCAGGGCAGGCGTGTTTGGCTGGGTGGGGGGTATGCCAATTCGTACATGGCGTATATTGTTTGGGGCCTTTCAAGCCCATTCACAGTGCATGTGGACATATATGTGTCTGTTAATCTACCATTGCTCTCTACAGATGTCTGGCTGTATATACCTCTGTGGGTATATATATTTGCTGACATATTTCTAACTATGTCCATATATATCTACGGAGACATATATCTGCCTACATACATGTAACTTGCTGTGTATATGTGGACATATAGATGTTGACATATATATGTGTAGTTGGCATTTGCATGTATATCTGTTCATATATTTGTATATATATATGTATATATTTCCGGATATTTCTTATACACACACACACACAAACACACACACATATATATATATATATATATATATATATATATATATATATATATATATATATATATGTGACTACAACTATAGATATGTTGTATCCATTTAGATAGTAATATATTTGCACACACACATCCATTTAACTGTAGGTATACATTCTCTGTGCTGTTGCATGACTGGACTGGATGATATGTTTCTGACAACATCTACTTCATTTGTATCTGTCATGGCTTAGAGGTAAATCTCTTTGTCTGTGGTGTGCAGGATCCTTGGTTCGAGCCCTGCAGGAGCTGTTTATTTTGTTGCTGGGCAGAACATGGGCCATTGGGTACAGAGTGATTACGGCACATTAAAGCAGTTGTATGCAGGTGTGCGCGGGTTTGCGTGGAGCTAAGCACTGTTAACCTCCGTTTACAGTTTCTAACACTCAGTTATCTTCTACTTTGCTTATTCTGTGTAGGTAATGCTTACCCCATGCAAAAACACTTAAACATGCTTATTAGTGATTATATATGCTTACTACTGCTTATTTGTGCTTAAACCTGCCTACTAGTGCCTTATTCCATCTGACACTGATACATCACATATGCATATGTTGCGGTACTCCAGTTCATATATTTCAGCAATTTTGTGGGTCTTGCAACAAAAATATTGTTCATAACATGCTTTGCCATGTAAAATAGACTGTGCTACAGTGGGACCCGAACAGGAATTCCTGCTCATTGTCGGATGCTCTGCCTACTAAACTACTGCTGTTCTGCTTCATCTGCATATTCTACCATATTTTAATACCCATGTTTCCTTCCCCTGGCCCCCGAGCTCCACGTACACAGCATCCATTCATTCCCCAGTTGCTAGCTCAGCCATAGCACACCTCCACACATTTGCCTCTATGCACGTGTCGGTACTCCCCCATTATACTGTCTCGTCCCAAGCTTCAGCAGGCTCTTCATCCATTTAGTCCATGTACATCTGTGCCTTCCCTTGATCCTCCTGCAATACTGGTGGAAACACCTATGTGACCCACAAGGTTTGGTTTGTCCCACCAGGGATGGACCTGTTGTTGTGTCACGGGTAGACTTTGCTGGTCTACACTGTTTCTCCCACAGGTAGCATCCTGCCGGGCGTTTGGGAAGCAGTGGTTTGCTCACACACTGGGCCAGCCTCATCTCCCGGTTCTGTGGAACCAACACCCCAGGTGTGACATTCTGTGCATGAAGTACACCCACATGCCCCCACGGTATGCACTGTTATTCATTCTCCTCTTCTGCTTAACAGGGGCATAGGAAAATAACTTTCTTGGGTGGTGAAAGCCAGGGAACCTTTTTGGCTAGGCTTACATAGGCCCTTGGGCCAATAGCCTAGTACCTACCTATGAACCTATGTACCTAAGTATTATGCAATACTACTGTTCTCACAGTATGTTTGGACAGGCACAGTTCATTGATACACATAGACTGCTCAGAATACTGTGATTGAGCGATGTGCACATGTTTGCTGGTATTAATCTACATACCTGCATACATTTCCTATACTGTTGAATAACCGTGCTGGATGATATGTTTGTGATAACAGCAGCTGAATGTGTATCTGCCATGCCTTAGTGGTAACTCACTTAGACTATAGTGTGCAGGGTGGGGGGGGGTTAGAACCCGGGAGTGCAGATTACTTTGTTAATGGGCACGATGAGAGCTGTTGACTACAGAGGGCCTAAGGCAGAGGAAGTTTAGGCGGGTATGCGCTGGTGTATGCGAGGCTCAGATCTGCTGACCTCCAGTTATGGCATCTTACACTGGGTTGGCCTCCACATTGCTTAACCAGTGTGGGCATTGCTTACTGCCGGCCAAACAAGCTTAATCCCACTTGCTGCAGCATACCCCCATGCTACTTCATGTATTTAGTTCACATTTGTTGTCCTGGACAATCCGACTGGATGCTTCTCCATTGTCAGTGGTGGCCTGGGGAGTGAAACTCCACAGTAATCCCCAGCTACACATTACATGTAGTACTGAGGTGTACACATTCATAGAGAGTAACAGACTTAACATAGTTACATACCACATTCTTCATGCTTAGTTCAAATTAACATGTTGGTATTATACATGCTTAGGTCAGGTTTACATGTCAGGTATGACTGTTGACATAGGTCAGTTTAAGGTGAACTGAGGTTCCAGTTTAACAATTCTAGATAGGGTACACTCAGGTATTCAGGTTAGGTTTAGTTATGGTATACCTGTGTGTTAGAGTAGAAGTGAATAGTGAAGCAGTAGGTAGGTCGGTAGAGGGTGGGACATTGTAACTATATAGTAGGCCGTTGGAATGATTGGTGGTGGAGCAATAGGGAATGTATGCAGGATGTTGGGATTTGTATGCAGAGAGGACAGGATGTGTCTGTTTCACCAGTTGGTGTAGGGGTATGGAGTGTTAGTTGGGGGGGGGGGTGATTCGCCAAGTTGTTAGCATGTGCTGCTCCAAGTGTGCTTGACGTGTTTCTTCATGTGTTATTTACATGTGTCATGTGGGCAGCTGAGGTAACACACGTGGGTAGGGGGTTCCAGATTCTGCCAATATAGTTGGGGAAGAGGGTGACACCTGCCTGTGACTGTGAACAGTAATAGTAATAAAACAGGGGTCAATAGGTAAGTGGTGTTAATGGGGCACACAGAGGGTCAGATAGTAGGGGAAATGTCCAGGGATTAGCAGGTAGGCTGACTGGAAGGTCCACAGGTGGCCATTTCTTCTCCAGCAACATCTGTGTATTTACACTGCATTTGGAGGTAGGTTTGGACACTCACACCCCCGGGTGGAGGTGGAGACAACAATAATACCTTGCAATGCCAAGTAGTTCGGCTTACATGCCTTCAGTGGGTTGTTGCGACCATGTGTTCTTTGGTGTTATTTAGTGGGATTTGCAGCAATATATTTGGTTATACCATACTTTGCCATGTAAAATAGACTGTGCTGCAGTGGGACTCATAGCGGGAGTGGCTGCTCATTGGGCGGAGGCTCTGCCCAATGAACACTATTGCTTACATCCCTGGGGCGGACCGAATAGAACCACTCCAGCAAACACCTGCACTCCTAGACCCATAATTACATACCCATAGTTCCCCCACCCGCACCTCCTCTACAGCACTCATCCTTACTCTGGGTCCAGGTCGGGTCTAAACACACCACTACACACATTGCCCACTCTCCACTTCACAGAGCCCATCTCGTACGTTATCTCGACCCATGGGTCATCAGGCTTTCACACCCTTGTATTCCAGGAACATACACGCCCCACCTTGAAAGGTCATTGCAAGGGAGTCCTCGTATAACAAGGCAATTATTGGGGTGTCCCACAAGGGACACTCCTGTCTCTGTTCCAAGATTAGACTTCTCAGGTCCACTGTGTCCCCCAGGTTGTATCCTGCCTGTGGTCTGGGGAGCAGTGGATTGTTTACATTGTTTGTGTTTTTGTATGTTTCCCCTGTCTGGCTGGGGGGGGGGGGTAATGCTACATGTTACACATTTGTTGATTGGGCCCCTCACCTCCATTGGCATGGCCTGTGAACATATGTCATTCTTAAGTGCTGTATCATATCATAGCTATATATCTGTGTATATCTACACACACACACACACACACACACACACACACACACACATATATATATATATATATATATATATATATATATATATATATATATATATATATATGTATATGTCTGTTTATATATATATATATATATATCTATATATATATATATATATATATATATATATATATATATATATATAAAACGACATGTGGATGTATGGGTGTCTGCATATGTATATATCTATATGTGGGTATTTATATATATATGTCTATCTATGTATGTATACATTTGTACTACAGAGAGGGAGAGGTATATATCTATTTAGTTATGGGTATATATACAAACACACATATCTCTACGTATTTAGCTACATATCCTGTAATGCTTGACTGGTATTGCTGGATACTGTGTTTTGTGTGCATACCGGCCAACCTTGTGTGCCACGTATGCTTTGCGATACCTACAACTAAATCCGTTAATGTACACAGAGTCACATGTGAAATCTATTGTTAGTACCAGGAATACATTCGTCCCATGCAGGACAACCCAAACATTGGGTATTCAACCTTCGTCTACACCCAGGGTTACATAGGTACCCCTGGCTATGCGCATGGACTATGGCGTGTGCCACACCTAAGATACTTGGGTCAAGACATCATATGGGATGGGTCCCGAGGGGGTGGGGGTTGGGGGGCAATGTGTGGTGGTGTGGTAGCTACAGGCCGGTAACCAGGGTAGGGATGGTGGCTGCATGTGTGCTGCGGGTGGGGGGAAGTGGAACTGTGGGTTATGCATGTATGGGTTGGGGATGGCCTGGGTTGTATAGGCCAGTACTGCTCGGCCTGCCTAGGGGGTGGGGGAGAGGGGTATGTGATGTCAACATGTGAAACATAACAGAGGCCTAATTTAACTCCCTAGTTCAATGACAGATGTACAATACAATGAGCTTGGTAGTGTATTGCAGGGCGGACGTGTTTGGCTGGGCGATGGGTATGCAAATTAGTACGTGACGTATATTGTTTGGGGCCTCTCAGGCCCATTAATGGTGCATGTGGACATATATGTTTCTGTTCATCTACTATTGGTATCTACAGATGTCTGGCCATATGTACCTCTGTGGGTATATATATTTGCTTACATATTTCTAATTATGTCCGTATACACCTACGGAGACATATATCTGCGTACATATATGTCATTTGATGTGTATATGTGGACATATAGATGCTGACATATGTTTGTGCAGTTGTCGGCATTTGCATGTATATCTGTTCATATATTTGTGTGTGTGTGTGTGTGTGTGTGTGTGTGTGTGTGTGTGTGTGTGTGTATACATATATATATATATATATATATATATATATATATATATATATAAATATATCTGGATATTTATATATATATATATATATATATATATATATATATATATATATATATATATATATATGCTTATATATGTGACTACATCTACAGATATGTTGTATCCATTTAGATAGTGATATATTTGCACACACACGCCCATCTAGCTGTATATATACATTCTCTGTACTGTTGCATGACTGGGCTGGGGTTATGTTTCTGACAACATATGATTTCTGCATATCTGGCATGGCTTAGTGGTAAATCGTTTTGTGTATGGTGTGCATGTTCCTGGGTTCTGGCCTTGCAGAAGCTGTTTGTTTTGTTGCTGGGAAGAACACCGGCCATTGGATATGGTGTGCTTAAGGCACTTTCAAGTTGTTGTAAGTGAGTTTGTGCAGAGGTAAGCACTGTTGACTTCCAGCCACAGTGTCTTACATCCAGTTAGCTTCTCCTTTGCTTAATCTGTATCGGCAGTGCTTAACCCGGCACAAACGCACTTGCACAGGCTTACTAGTGCTTACATATGCTTACTACTGCTTATCTGTGCTTACGCCTGCTTACTGCTGGCTTATTCATTATGATACTGACTCTTTACATGTGCATTTCATGCAGTACTCCTGTTCATAAAAAGTATGTTATTTAGTGGGTTTTGCATTACAAATATTGCTTATACCATGCTTTGCCGTGTAAAATAGACTGTGCTGCGCTGGGACTCAAATTGGAAATGCCTGCTCATTAGGCAAACACTCTGCCCACTACACTATTGCTGACATGCTTCATTTGCATATATCGTCCTTGTTATCATCTTCAGCCTTTTGGGCTGCTTTCACAGTGGCTGAGTAATGGGCACACCCGCGCACCTACCGTTAGCTGTACGCAGAGCTTTAGACAACAATATGGGGGTTTCTTCTTTTTATCTTTATGTCTTGTTGCTGTTGTACGCATGGGGGACTGTTGGTGGGGATATGAGGACACCTATGAGCGACGTCGCTCATTTATTTCCACTTTCTGCTGTTCTACTTTGCAGGGGCATGTTTATTCTGAGTGCTCTACTCTCAGACGTGCTCCCTGCACTTGTACACCGTCCGTGTATGCCTAGGAGGTCAGGCTGCGCACCTTCATTAATATGCATGGCGCACTGCCGTCCTGCTCCTAAGCGGCTGCTTCCATGCAGGACTACACTAGTCCTGCATGGAAGATTAGTAAATCCGGGGGATTATCTGTATTTTCCTCACACAAAATAAATACCTTTACTTGAACTTGTTATACACTACATATACCTAATTTCTTATATATCAGATCAACAGTTACTAGTCAGCAGGGAATTCCATTACACAACCATAATTTTTTACTTGTTGTTTACTATAAACACAAAAGAAAACTGTGCAGATTTAAATATTTCAGCTACATAACAACTTATCCTCATTTACTTACTTAGGTCTTACACTGTAACTAATAAATAAGAGAAACGACAGAAATGGCTTTCTGTTACATCTATCTATTTTTCTCAGTTACTACTGATTTTTTTTAACTTTGGCTAAAATCTGAAACAATAGAAACCTTTCCTAGCCCTTTGTCTTTATTATTTGTTACTCTATGACTGTTTTTTCACTCCATTCAGAGGTCAGTGAAGCCTTTCCTATATTTTACATGAAATTACCTCTCATGTGGTTTGGCAGACGTGCCTGATTTGCTTGTTGGCCCTCCACTCTGTGAAAAAAATAATAATAAAAAAAACAGCTTCTGCAAAAGAAAATCTTATAAAATAAGAAATAAAATGTGAATTCAATCAAAATAGCTTTTCAAAAAAAATCTTTGAACCTGGGAATTTATACTTGTTGAAGGTTGGACGTCGAGCTGGCACCTCTGCGTTTGTGAAAATTTACTGCCAATCATTAGCGGACCGGAGTTCTGCTGTGGCGACCCCTAACCGGGAAAAGCCGAAAGACAAACAACAACATTCACTTCCTCAATGGCAAAAATACTGCTTTAAAAATCTCATCTGTGACCATTTTAACCAACATACAGAATGTTTATATCAGATGTTTCTAGATTTACAAATTAATAACTCTTTTATGCATCTTTATAAGAGATGTCCTATACATATTCTGTTCACAACATTTCACTAAAAGTTTAGTGGATAACATGTAGACCACATACTAATTATTTATTTTTGTTTCAGCAAATTGCAGTCTGTAAAAAACACATTTTACCTTGAAATCAGAATGCTCTCATCTTTGTCCTCATTGGATGTACAATAAATAATTCTATGATAAAGTGTGTTTTGCAAAATCCAGGGCCCTTTTACACATAAAAACAATACTTTCCTTCTTTTTCTTTCATTGCATCTTCCAGGAGAGACAATACATTTTGATTTACTGTTTAATACTTACAAACACTATAGGCCAGATTCATAAAGATTACCACAAAGTATACACAGTGTGCACACTTTGTATATACTTTCTGAATTCAGGAACAGCCCTACTGCAATGGATTTTCTTCGTGTTTCACTGTTGCAGTCATCACAATTGGGTTATCTCTTGCAGAAGCCTTCAGTCGGCCTGATTATCAAAGTCTTGGGTCCTACGTTGCTTGCTGTCTCATCTTCTATGACGTCAGGTAGTCAGAAGTATAAAGTATGCAGCCGACACCATTACATCAGTCTTTCTTGCCGTGCGGCACCCGAAGCAGAAGCAGTTCCAGTCAGCCGGTCGTCCGACTCCTGAAATTTTCATTTTCGAGTTTCAGAACCGAAGTCTTCAACTAAAGCTAAGTACCCCATTGGGGAAACTTTTTCTTGCTCTAAACCGATGTCAGTAAAAGTCAATAATTGTATTTCTTGTGGAAAGCAAATACCTCATAAAAATTTTCAATCGTACTCTATTCCTTGCCTAGGCCCTGACCACGACATACTTTGTTGTCAGTTTTGTGACTTATTTAAACAACAAACTATTCGTCATTGGTATATTTACGCTTCTAAATATTTTGGTACTTGGTTCAATTACCCAGATATGGCTTTGGTAAGCCACCCGACTACTGACATTCCGAAAAAATGCAAAGATAAAAACAGAGACAGGCTGCCTAGGTCCAAAGCTGCCGACGACGCTTCTCTTAAGCTAGTCACCAGTTTGCCACTACTCAGTGAGGTGCTTTCACAGCCCCTGATACCCAATACTTCAGATTCGCAGGCCTCTACTGAGAACCATTCAGAGTCCGGTATACCACGATATGCTTCAACTGTGGAACCTACGTATGTCTCTACCTTGGATGGGTCCGGAGCCACTGTGCAGGCACCGGCTTCTGAGGGTGTATTCAGGCCTACTGACTTGCATATTAAACTGATGCCATCTTCTTCTTCAAGGCCTAAAACTCGATCCATGCCTAGAAAACCAACGCCCAGACTGCGTGGTCAAGCCTCTATGTGTAAAACCCAAATGATAAGAATGGCTGAAGACCTTATTACTTTAATCAGGGGAAGCCAACCTTCCCCCTCTAAGAGACCCAGGACTGAATTTGCTTATGATTCTTCTGATCAGGATTCTGAAATTTCTGTTTCCTCTGATGACCAGGATTTACCCTTATCTACCTATGAGGATTCTGATGCAGAGGACTCTATTCCCTCTGCTCCCCCTCCCCAGAGGATGTCTCTTTTGGTGAAACCTTGCATACTCTTAGGGAGCATTTTTGCTGGGAAAGCTAGGATTACTCTGATTCTAAAAAGAGGCTTAGGGATTTCTTACTCCTGCCCCAACACAGGCCTCTAGCTATCCCCCCTGTACTGGACATTGTTGCTGATGCCTTTTCGGAATCTAGCTTGGCCCCCTGACACCCTACCTCCTGCTCCCAGAAAACCTGATAGATATTACAGGGTTCCTGACCCTCACAAGTTCCTCTTTAAAAATCCTACTGCGGATCCTGAGACCATTTCACATGGACCCAAGGGCATTAAGGTTACTACTGCCAAAAATCCTACCCCCTCTGATAGAGATTCCAGGGCGCTGGATAGATGGGGTAAGAAGGTATACACTTCTGCAACTTTGACCGTTAGGGCCTTAAACTGCCAGTTTCATATGTTAAAGTATCAGCAGTATATTATTGAATTGCTTAAACAGAAAATGATGTTGATTCCTGACTGTGCTAAAAATAAGGATTTACAGGATTTAATGCATTCTGCTGAACAAGTTGGAAAACATACTTTGCAATGTGGTTTTGATTCACTAGAGGCATCTTGCAGGGCTGCTGTCACTGGGTCTGTACTTAGAAGGCATGCTTGGCTTAAGGAGCAATCTTTGCCAGATCATGTTAAAGCTAAATTGCTGGATGCTCCCTTAAACCAGGACCGCCTGTTTGGCAACAAAGCAGAAGAAGTACTTAAAAAGATGGAAGAAAAAGCTAAATCTATGCAAACTGTTAAAGATTTCCTGCAAGTACAGCCTCCAAGATTTAGTAGGCATTGGCCCTCTCAGAACTGGTCCTTTCCTGCCTCTTCCAGGCCTTCTCAGTCCAAACCCAGAACCAGCAGAACATCCAGGCTTCAGTCCCAAAGTACGCACAGGACTAAGCAGTGGGGGGCTCCCACTTCCAAAGCAGGGAGTAGTAAGACTCTCCCCTATGGTAAACTGTCTCAATGACTTAATTTTAAAACTTCCAAGCCCTTCTCAACTGACTGCTCCTTTAGGGGGAAAGATTGCTCTGCAGGCAAAAAACTGGGACAAATGGGTTTTAAATATACTTTCCCAAGGATACAGATTCCACTTCCACACCTTAGCAACCCCAAACGGTTATAAGGGCTATTCAAACGTTCCCAGAAGAGAAAAGGGGACAAGGTTTCTACTCAAGACTTTTCCTGGTGCCCAGAAAAGACAACTCCTGGCGTCCTATCCTGGAGCTCTCTATCCTAAACACTTTTTTGGTGATCCCAAAATTCAAGATGCTAACTCTTCACCAGTTGCTTCCTATGCTAGGCTAGGATGCCTGGTTGGCAACACTGGATTTAAAGGAAGCCTACCTGCACATCCCAATCAGGGAATCTTGCAGAAGATACATACGCTTCAAAGCAGGCTTCATGCACTATCAGTTCTCTGCACTGCCCTTTGGCTTATCTACTGTGCCCAGGGTATTCACAAAATGCCTAGCTCCAGTCATTGCATTTTGCAGGCAAAGAAATATTCAAATTTACCCATACCTGGATGATTGTCTAATTCAGGCAGAAAGCCAGGATATACTATTGCATCATCTGGCGTTTGCACAAAAGGTGCTAACTTCCCTGGGGTACACCATAAACGAAAAGAAATCACATCTTGTACCCTGCCAACAAATTGTATATCTGGGAGCAACCCTGAACACAACTTCCCAGATGGCTTTCCTCACGCCAGAGAAATAAGTTCATTTGACAGCTTACTTCAAACTAATGGCCACAAAGACCCTGCTATCTGCAAGACAAATACTGCAAGCCTTGGGGTTCATGGCCTCCTGCATTCTTCTAATTCTATATACAAGACTGCATATGAGGAAACTACAATGGTATCTAAAAAGCCTATGGTGTCAACATTCTCAGGATCTAGAAGCAATGATTCCTATCATACCTTGCCTACAGTTAGAGTTCCTTTGCTGGGCAGAGGCCTGCCACCAAAACAAGGGACTGCCATTCACTCTACCCCCTGCTGCCCAAACCCTAACAACAGACGCATCAGACTATGCATGGGGGGCTCACTTGGCAGGGAAGTGCATTCAGGGCAAATGGAACCCAAGTCAAATGCACCTGCATATCAATCAAAAAGAAATGCTAGCTGTACAGAATGCTCTGACAGCCTTCATGGACCACATTCTTCCAGGACAATTAATGGTAAAGACGGAAAACACCACTGTTATGTGGTACATAAACAAGCAGGGGGCAACCCACTCATACCCTCTCTGCAGACTAGCCATGGCTCTGTGGGACACAGCCATGAGCTACCAAGTGCACCTACAGGCTCAGTTCCTGCCAGGAAAGCTAAATACACTGGCAGATGAACTAAGCAGAAATCTCATGGACCCACACGAGTGGAAACTGGAACCAAAGACATTCAACATGTTGATAAACAAATGGGGGAGCCCAGAGGTAGACCTATTTGCCTCCCCCCAGAACTACCAATTGGACAAGTTCTGCAGAAGGACTCCCCACAAACAAGCTTGGAAAGTGGATGCCCTGTCCTTCACCTTGAAAAAACTATCAGTTTATGCCTTTCCTCCTCTGCCTCTCCTCTCCAAGGTACTACTAAAGATCAAACAGGACAAACCAAGGATGATACTGATTGCACCAGACTGGCCACACCAACACTGGTACCCCCTCTTACACAGTGTGTCACTGCTGGCACCATGGCACCTGCCTCAGACCCCTACCCTGCTGTCCCAGCAGGAGGGCCAGATTCTGCACCATCAGCTTCCAACCCTGAACCTGACAGCTTGGCTAATTACCTGATCTCTCCATTACCATCCCTCAGTAAACAAGTGCTGGATGTCATTCTGAAGGCAAGGAGGCCTAGTACTAAAAAATCTTATGCTGTAAAATGGAAAATATTCTGTTCCTGGAACCAAGCTCAGGGGATGGGCACAGCAGCACCCAATTTACCTCAGATTCTTCAATACTTAACTGAGATGCTTCACAAAAGCCTTTCCTTTTCCTCCATCAAAATTCATGCCTCAGCCATTTCAGCTCATTACAACACAGAACCGCCCCTCTTCTCTCATCCACTGCTCAAGCAGTTCCTCAGAGGGGCCAAAAACTTAAGACTACCCAGGAGACCCCAACTCCAGCCTAGGACCTTAACTTTGTATTGGAAAAGCTCTCTCTACCTCCTTTTGAGCCAGCTGCAAATGCAGAGTTGAAATTCCTTTCTTGGAAAACAGCCTTCCTTTTAGCCATCACTTCAGCAAGAAGGGTGTCTGAATTACAGACCCTTATGGCAGTGGAGCCTTTCATCATCTTTCATGTAGACAGGGTGTCCCTCAGGACTAATCCCTCCTTCATGCCCAATGTAATATCCAGTCTGGCTCTTAATCAGTCCATTCATCTGCCAACCTTCTTTTCTAATCCACAGAACAAAGGGGAATGTATACTGCACTCCCTAGATGTGCACAGACAACTTAGATTTTACATGGACAGGACTAAACCTCTCAGGAAATCTGAACAGCTGCCGGTGGCATTTGCTGCAGGGGCAGAGGGGAAGGCCATTTCAAAGAAAACCATTTCTAAATGGATAGGCCATTGCATTAATTTCTGCTATAAGCACCATGGAAAACCTACCCCACAGGGGATAAGACCACATTCAACCAGGGCTGCATCTACCTCTACAGCCTTTCTCAGAGGTGTCCCTACGAGGGACAGCCTAGAAGCTGCTACCTGGAATTCTGTACATACTTTCACCAAGCATTACCATTTGCCAATTTTCTCTAAATCCAGAGCTGGCTTTGCCACTGCAGTCTTGCAGGGCCTTATAGCTGGTCCTAATGCTATCTAATTTCCTAATCCCATCCTTAGCTTTAGGAATCTACCTAAATGTGATGACTGCAACAGTGAAACACGAAGAACATAGTACAGTTGTGTACACTTGCCATAAATATAGATGTTCGAGTATATCCACTGTTGTAGTCCTGGTTACCCTCCCTCCAGCCCCCTGACTTCTTCTGGTTATGCCGCTATTCCTTTTTTATTATGGTTAAAGCTTTTTGGTGTATTTGCTTTATTGTGGGAGATGTAACCTTGTATATATATTTAATTGCTTCCCATTAGGGGGCACCTGACATCTGGGGCAAGGAAAAACTGATGTAATGGTGTCGGCTGCATGCTTTATACCCCTGACTACCTGACGTCATGGAAGATGAGACAGCAACTGATGCAGGACCCAAGACTTTGATAATCAGGCTGACTGAGGGCTACTGCAAGCAGATAACCCAAATGTGATGACTGCAACAGTGAATACACTTGGACATCTACATTTATGGTAAGTGTACACAACTGTACTTTGTCTAATCACTCATAAAAGTTAGACTAAGTGTATAAAAGTGTACACTTTGTAGTAGCCTTTATGAATCCAGCATTATATTTTTTTACATACTGCAGATGCACAATGTTATAAATAAATCATATTTTGAATATGCCTGAATTTCTGTTTCATTTTGAAAACAGCCCAAATGATTTTGTGTATATACAACGTTGCAGTTAAATTACACAGTTCATATCTCACAAAAGGTCATAAACTTTTGCAAGCCATTTACATTCCTTTTATGAAGCCTTTAGCATTAAAATATACTATATAAAATAAACCAAAAATATATGCATAAACCTTAGATTTCCATGCCAAGAAAGTAATTATCTCTGTCAGCGCAATTATCTGTGTATGTAGGGGTAGGGCACACATATGCAAAGGTGTGTAGGTGCATGTGTGGTTCTCATTTTCAATCTCCCATGTATAAATTTGCAACTACCTTTTACAAAGATGTTACAAAAAATATTCAGCTTGTCACTAAGGCATTTCAATTAACTTCAGAATCATGCATTTGTGCATAACCTTTTTGTGATAAACATCTGCACAATAAGCACGCAGAAATAGAAATCAAACCTGGCATTTTGGAATGTGACATTAACTGCCAGTCCAATTATTTTCTCTCATAAGTCTTTCTCTGCTATAAAAACATTACATAAAACTATTAAACACTTTAATTTAAATGTTACAAATCACTTGGCTTACAGCCAGCATCTAGGCCTCTTTATATTAAGACACAACTAGCAATGAATCCTTTTCCTATTTCACTGGATGAGAACCTGTAAAAATGTTTTTTTTTTTTGTTGTTGTTAATTTGTCATGATTACGTCTTACAAAAGCAAACATTAAATCAGGACATTTTTTAAATTTAAAACCTTCCATATAAAACAGGTCAGGTATACACAGCACATAAAATAAAAATTATAACTTTAGTGGCATAGCTTTGTGTTTATTAGGAGTTTATATAGTACTTCAGGAATGTCAATTTTCAGTTACTGAAAAAAAAAAACATTTCAGGCATCTTAAGCTAGGAAAAAAAGACATTATATTTTGATTTTGTAGATTTATGCACACAGTTCATTTGGGAAAACACACTTCAATCATTTGATTTTACACCTGTCTCTCTTGGGAAACTGTAAGCAGCAAAGACCATGTAATGAATTCACACATGCTCCTGCTTTAAGATGTTTAGCCATACATAGACCAGTCCATGGCAAATACTATATTGCAAAAAGTGAAATTTTGAAATTCCGTTGCCGTAACAGAAGTGATGGCTAAAAAGTCCTATCTTTGTAGAACAAAACAGTTCAATAAATACTTTTAAATTCCTGAGAATTCACATTCATCAGTCTATTTGTGCATTCTTTATTTTAAAAATTCCTGCCATACACAGCATGAATAGGTACTAAACTGTACAGCTTCTATTAATGCATTATAAGCCCAAAGCTCATTAATTTATTAGCTTCTTATCTCCAGGGAAAATTCATATAAATACTTAAAAAATTGAAATGTGCTCAAGGTCAATACATATGCCAACTAAGAAATATAGAAGTAGGTGCCTGACTTCATTTTTGTTTGGAAAGCACATACTGCCATGAGCCAATGTCTGCTGCCACTAACCTGCATATTTCATCAAGTTTCTCAATGAAACTTCCAAAGATAACTCCTGTCAGTTAGTTATAAAATATGTTTGATCCTTGTCCTTCCTTCTTGCCACTGCTTTACCCTCTAATCTGAGTCATAAATTTTATAGGCAGATGAGATAACATGCTAGATTCCTTTTAGAAAATGTATCTGGCTGTGCTAAATGTAAAATGTCTAACTTCATGTCTCACAAGAAGTTCACTTGTCATGGCAAGAAGCTTTATTTTCCAGAATAGTATTGACAGCTCCTGTGATACACAGAATGTGAATATAATCATGACAAAATACAAATACTGAGTTATATATATAAAATGAAGCATGCCCACCTTATGTGGTACCTTCTGGAAAATTCTTTCCAATCATAATTCATGTTTTTAAGTTAATGACAACAATATGCAGTCTTAATCTACTGATGACTTACTGGGTTACATTTCAAAATCTTCTCAAACTCTAAGTTAGTCTGCCATGGTCTCATGTTTTCTTTCACACAAGCAACACTGCCATAATTATAGAGCATATAATAAAAACAAGGACAAATTACAATGACAGACTGTCTATGCTTCTAACTGCTTCTCCTAGGAAAGCAATATTCAATAGTATTTCTTTGTCCATAACAAAACAGAGCAATGCTCTCTTATCTAAACCCATAACATGCAGCTGTAGCAAAATGTTTTACAGAATACACATTCTTTCTGGCCTAACTTGCTCAGAAATAATTCTCACAGAGCACAAGTATACTTCCTGGCCTAGCTTGCATAAAATAATGTCTGACATACTTACACTACATAAAATCAGTTCTGTTGCTTATATTTTTATTATACACATACATTTTATATATATGTCTATATATATATATATATATATATATATATATATATATATATATATATATATATATATATGATAACTATCAGAATTACAATGACAGCAAGCTCAATTGTTGCAGTAGGATTCTCATAGCCAAAAAAAACAATGAATCCCAAAACTACTTATTGCTTTGGAGTGGGGATAAGGCTGGAAGTTCATTTTTATTGACTTTTATTCCACCTACTTTAGCACTCAGTATTATTGGAATCAAGCTTTCTGTCATTGTGTACCTGACAGTAATCCACACACACACACACACACACATATATATATATATCATCATCTTCTTTTGGCTGTTCCCATTAGGGGTCACCACAGCGGATCATTTGTTTCCATTTCTTCCTGTCCTCCGCATCTTGCTCTGTCACATCAACCACCTGCATGTCCTCTCTCACCACATCCATAAACCTTATCTTAGGCCTTCCTCTTTTCCTGTTACTTGGTAGCTTCATCCTTAGCATCTTTTTCCAAATATACTCAGCATCCCTCCTCAGCACATGTCCAAACCAACATAATTTTGCTTCTCTGGCTTTGTCTCCAAACCTTCCAACCTGGGCTGACCCTCTAATATACTTATTCCTAATCCTGTCCACCCTCGTCACACCCAGTGCAAATCTTAACATCTTTAACTCTGCCACATCCAGCGCTAACTCCTGCCTTTTTGTCAATGCCACTGTCTCCAACCCATATAACATAGCTGGTCTCACTACCCTCTTGTAGACCTTCCCTTTCACTCTTACTGGTACTCGTCTGTCACAAATCACTCCTGACACTCTTCTCCACCCAGTCCATCCTGCCTGTACTCTCTTCTTCACCTCTCGTCCACACTCATTATTACTCTGAACTATTTTTTCCCAAGTATTTAAACTCATCCACCTTCGCCACCTCTACTCCTTGCATCCTCACCATTCCTCTATCCTCCCTCTCATTCACACACATATATTCTGTCTTAGTCCTGCTGACCTTAATTCCTCTTCTCTCTAGAGCATATCTCCATCTCTCCAGGGTCTCCTCCACCTGTTCCCTACTCTCACTGCAGATCACAATATCATCTGCAAACATCATAGTCCATGGGGACTCCTGTCTGATCTCGTCTGTCAACCTGTCCATCACCATTGCAAATAAGAAAGGGCTCAGAGCTGATCCTTGATGTAATCCCACCTCTACCTTAAACACATCTGTCACTCCCACCACAGACCTCACCACTGTCACACTACCCTCGTACATATACTGTACCACTCTTATATACTTCTCTGACACTCCCAACTTCCTTATACAATACCACAACTCCTCTCTAGGCACCCTGTCATATGCTTTCTCTAAGTCTAAAAAACACAATGCAACTCCTTCTGACCTTCTCTGTACTTCTCCATCAACACTCTCAGAGCAAACATTGTATCTGTAGTGCTCTTTCCTGGCATGAAACCATACTGCTGATCACTAATCATCACGTCCCTTCTTAACCTAGCTTCCACTACTCTTTCCCATAACTTCATGCTGTGACTGATCAATTTAATCCCTCTGTAGTTACTACAGCTCTACACATCACCCTTATTCTTAAAAATCGGTACCAAAACACTTTTTCTCCATTCCTCAGGCATCCTCTCACTTTCCAAGATTTCAATAAACAATCTGGTTAGAAACTCCACTGTCATTTCACCTAAACACCTCCATGCTTCCCCAGGTATGTCATCTGGACCAACAGCCTTTCCATTTTCATCCTCTTCATAGCTATCCTTACTTCCTCCTTGCTAATCCATTGCACTTCATGATTCACTATCCCCACATCATCCAACCTTCTCTCCCTCTCATTCCCTTCATTCATCAACCCCTCAAAGTACTCTTTCCATCTGCTCAACACACTCTCCTCGCTTGTGAGTATGTTTCCCTCATTATCCTTTATCACCTTTACCTGCTGCACATCTTTCCTAGCTTGGTCCCTTTGTCTAGCCAATCGGTATAGGTCCTTTTCTCCCTCCTTAGTGTCCAACCTTTCATACAACTCTTCATGTGCCTTATCCTTAGCCTTCACCACTTCTCTCTTTGCCATGCACCTCATCTCCTTATACTCCTGTCTACTTTCCTAATCTCTCTGACAATCCCACTTCTTCTTTGCCAACCTCTTTCTCTGTATACTCTCCTGTACTTCCCTCATTCCACCACCATGTCTCCTTGTTGTCCTTCCTCTGTCCAGATGTCATCCCAAGCACCTTTCTAGCAGTCTCTCTTACTAGTTCTGCTGTAGTTATCCAGCTATTTGGTAACTCTTCACTGCCGCCCAGTGCCTGTCTTAACTCTTCCCTGAACTCCACCTCACAATTACCCTTTTTCAATTTCCACCATTTGATCCTCGGTGCTGCCCTTACACTCATCCTCCTCTTCTTGCTCACCAGCATCATCCTACAAACCACCATCCTATGCTGCCTTACTACACTTTCCCTGGTCACCACTTTACAGACACCAATCTCCTTCAAACTGGCCCTCCTATGTAAGAAATATATATATGGGTTATGTTCAGAATTTCAAAGACCAAAACTTCGAATCTCATATGATCGAAGATCATATGTTCGAAGTTTTAAAACTTCGAAATCCTGAATGGAGATCGGCATACAGCACGGACCAGGAGATTTCCCTTGTCCTTGCTGTAGTGCGATCTCAGAGTTAGTATATTTAAGTTGCGGGAGGGTGTGGGGCACAGCCCCCCATGTGGGGGGTGCAGGGGGGCTTGCCCCCCCCTGCATATGCTTGTTTTTTATGTGTTTGGTGGTGTTTCGGGGGAGGGTTCACAAATTCAAGATTCCAAGATGTCAAGATTTTGAACTCAATGTTCTGAACTCGAGATTTTGGGATTTCGTAATTTAGAAGTGAACCCATATATTTATATATATATAGTGTGTTTGCCTGTGTGTGTTCATAGGTTCATAGGTACATAGGTAAGTACTAAGCTAACTGCCCTTGCGAGCCATTTTAAGCCTAGCCATTTATCCCTTGTGAGTCTTAAACCCTGCACCTTGTGCAAGGTAAACACCTTAACCATTAAGCCAGTGAGTGTGTGTGTGTGTTTGTTTCTCTCTCTCTCTCTCTATATATATATATATATATATATATATATATATATATATATATATATAGATAGATAGAGATAGAGAGAGAGAGAAAGATAGACAGATAGATAGATATATGCAAATATTAACAAACTCAGAAAAGCTATGTCAAGTTGTAGAAGTAGCAATTAAGTCTACTGGAGAAGATTATTATGTATTTTATTTATTTATTGGCATTTGATTACTGGGAGAGTCTGATGGGATAGGAGCCCATTTTCAGTGGAGGTCCAGGGAGAAAAGCTATAAAGCATTACAAAACATTTTAAGAACAATAATTTTACAGTCTTTAAATATAATACAAAAGCAACCACAGTTTAAATAATTATACCAAATTAGACATAATATGAAAACATTGGTTAAGAATAGATACAAGTTATATGACATGATTTATTAGTTAGAGAAATGTTAGCCAGTTTATAGAGCAATTAAACATAAGTTAGAATAGTACTGGAATTGTAATACAAAGTGATAGAAAAGCAGACTTAAGGTATATTTAGAGAGAAAGCTAGGAAAGAGAAACTGATAGAAGTAAAGATCTGATTGAAGAAAGGAGAGTAAGGTGATGTAAGATATGAATAGGTATTTGGTCACATTTCGGGTTATAGTTTATCCTGGTGTTGAGAAAGAACAGATTCAGATTTTGGCTAGGAAGTCTTTCAGAATGGTTTTGAAGAATGGGAGGGATGGCATTGACCTGATGGATACCGATAAGAACTTCAAAGCCTTATCAACATGGTACGAGTACAGACAATGCCCAGCAGATTTGATAGGCTTGTGGACAAAGAGGATTTTTTGTCACTGGAACATAATGACTGACTGGGTACTTAGGTGTGCAGAATGTTTTTAGTGATGGACAAGCAGATGGATTCTAGATAATTTTATAGGTGGTATGTTAGTTGATGGGGGTAGTTCTAAACAATTTAGGTTTTTATAAGTGCTATACAGTGGTGGGTTCTGAAAGGGGATATTTGCTGCAAATTCAGCAACTTTGTTATAGCATTGTTCAAGTTTTGAATTGTGTGATGCCTGAAGATTAGTAAGGATAGAAGCACCACAGAGAAGTTTGGAGAAGAGATAAGTAGTGGCGAGTGTAACTTTAATTGCATGAGCGAGAAAGATTTTGGCTCAATAAAGTATCCCTAGTTTTTGATGAGTTTTCCTTAAGCAATGTTTGTATATGCAGGACAATTTTAAGATTACCATCCACTATTGTCCCTAATGATTTCCTATGAGAAGTGACTTTAATGGTTGCATTATCAAAAGAGGGGACTTTAAATTTTGTTTTCTCATGGGAGGAGGAATTGGGGGAAAAAAGTAGTAGTTTGTTTTTTTAGGGTTGAGCATGAGTTGTGAGTAACAAAGTCATGTTTCCGTTGCTGTTAAAGCTTCCTGATTAATTTTCTGGAGGAGTGCCATGTTGTCAGATGTGCAAATGAGTGTGGGGTCATTTGTGTACTGTATTAGGGAGGTCTGTTGTGTGGATTTATTCAGGGTGTTGGAGGGTGTGGGTGAGAATGTTGAAAAGGAGGGGACCAAAGATAGAGCCTTGTGGTACACCAGTGATGACTGACAGGTATGTAGATAGGGTGGAGTGCCATTTTACTGACTGATACCTATTGGATAGGTAGCTTTTAAACCATAGAAGGGTGGGATGAAAGAGACCTAATGAGGACATTTGAAGTAGAAATTTGCTGTGACAAACTGTGTTGAAGCCTTTAGACAAGTCTAGAAATAAGGATGAGACTAGTTTGCCATTATCCCTAGCTTCATTGACAGCATCTGTATAGGTTAGAAGTGCAGTGTTAGTACTATGGCAAGGATGGAAGCCATGTTGTGTAAGGGGATAGGAGTTCTTCCTGCAAGAGATAGTTTAATTGTTTTTGAATACATTTTTCAAGCATTTTGGAGAGAAAAGACATGACTGCCATAGTCTAAAGTTAGTAACATCTGTTGAATTTTTTCCTTTGTGCAGAGGGATTATGTGTAACTTTTTCCAGGGAGATGACTGTGGGATTCCTGGATTGACCTATTTATAAGGATTAAGGAAGGCGATGCTATCAGCTGCTATTTTAAGGTACTCATCTGGAAGGTCATCAGCTGAAGTAGAGCATGGTTTGAGTTTATTTATAAGCATTTTTATACAGGATGTGGGCACAGGTTTAAAGATGAAAGTGGATGCAGTGATACATGGCTGCAAGGCAGGGTTGAGATTAGATGTTGGGGAATCATTGGTTAGAGATGCTATACTATCTATGAAATAAGAGTTGAACTGTATGGTTGTTTCAATTGATGAGTTATAGGGAGAAGGGCTACAGTTGAATTTATGGCCAGGATGCAGTATTTTTAATGGCTGTTCATAATTGTTTAGGGATGTGTTTACTTCTATTCTGAAAGTTATTGTAGTATAGTTTTTTGTCTTCATTAATTTGCTTTTTAGTATGATTGCAAAACATTCTGAAGTTTTCAAGATATTGTGGTGTTTTATGTTTTTGCCATTCACTCCATGCTTTTTTATCGATCTTGCATTCATATTCTACTCTTTTTTGATAGCCAAATTGCATTATTTATTTTTAGTCACTTCCTTCTCAGACATTCAAGGTCATTCAGGATATTCAGGAAAATTGTATTGAATTCATTTACAGCATCATCTAAGGGGAGGATTTTTAGGAAGTTCCAGTTAATAGATAATAGTGTCGTAATGAACATTTTCGGGTTAAACTTAGGTTGCATGTTGTTTTCTAAACACTATTTAAGTGGATGTTTGAGCTGTCTAGTTATATAGATTGGGAGATAATCACTGAGACAGTCATACACTGTACCTGAGGTGATGTATTTGCTAGGGTCTGATACTAAGATCCATTCTAATAGGGGAGTTGATGTCTTGCTATAATGTGTGGGGTTATTAATTAGATGTGTGAAACCAAGCCAAGTAAGTTCACATTAGATGTAGGGAAGTTAGAGTTTCTGTCCAACCAAATGACATTCATATCACCTACTAGTATTATTTTTTGTGGAATTGTTATGAATATCTAATGTTGGATATCTTCCAGTACAGCTGTATTGTCACCAGGAGGGATGTAAACAGTAATACATATTTGATTATTATTGTTTAATTTCAAGAACGTAATAAGTTCTGCTGAACTGAAGTTTGGTATTGGTTTGTTGTAAGGGGAAATGTGGTAGTTTTGGGGAAATATTAAAGCAATGCCACCACCTCTCTTCTTTATACAATCATTATGGTTGATATTAGAGCCAGGCAGTGTAATTTCAGAGAACTTTATGCTGGGTGTAAACCATGTTTCAGTTACAGCAAGAAGACTTATGTTGGGTAATCAAGGGATGTAGTTCAGCAATTTTATTTCTTATGTTTCTAACATTTATGACAGCAAAAGTTAAGATTACTGGGGTTTGGGGCTGACTGCTGTAGGGTTATAGTAGTGTGTGAAAGAGAATTGTCTTGATGCTCATTGTGATAGGTGGGGCCAGAAGTAGGGTGAATCTCTCCTCCTAGAAGGATTTTAGTATATTAGGAAGTTACTGATATTTGTTTTTTGGAGAGTATTTTATTTATTTTTATTTAACATTTGTTGACCAGGAAAGTCCAACTAGGACACAGCCTATTTTCAGCAGATGCCCAAGGAGAAACACTCCAGACACATGTCTTTGGAATGGAGGAAATCAGAGTACCCAGAGAAAATCCACACAAATGCAGGGTGGACATGCAGACTCCACCCAGAAGACACCCCAGCAGAGAACCGAACCAGATGCCCTCTTGCTGTGAAGTGTCAATGTTAACCACTGCACCACTGCACTGCCCAAGACACAACAGGTTGCACTGAGATTTGAACTCAGATCACTGGATTCAGAGTCCAGAGTGCTAACCATTGCACCATGGAACTGGCTTATTTTTCCACTTAATTTTGTTTAGTTTGAGTTGAAATTGACTTAATTCATCTATATTTGGAGTAAGGATAAATGGCATCATAGATAGGTTTGGTGTGATGTATGGAGAGTGTATGGTTGAAGTATGAATAGGCAGTTGGGACAGAGTTGGAGATGTGTTGAGAGGTATTATAGTCATGGTAGGATGAGAGATAGCCCAATAGCAGGATAAGAATAGAGGATAAGCTGAAGACTAGCATAATTAAATAAAGGGATCTGTATGCTATAGTTAGCAGGTAGTAGGAAGGTAGGGATCGAGAAGGAAAAAGAAGTTCTGGGCAGAAACATATTTAGCAGTGGTGGAGTCTGAAAGCTGATAGGGGGAAGGTAGGAAAAAAGCATTCTCTATTGAGGAAGGCAGCTAAGTTGTCCTAGTATCTTCTCTGGAATGTAAGGAATAGATAGGTTTAAAAGGCTAGGGTATGAGAATGTAAGAAGAAGGGAGGATTTTTTTTGGGGGGGGTAGAAAATGCAATGTAGAATAGATACTTTTAGGGAGGGGTGTGACTATGAATGAATATAGTGAAAAGCACTATGGGAGGAAGACAGGTTGTTAAAAATGGCAATAAAAGATTAAAAAGAAGTTAGAAACTAGGTAAAAAGAAACAAGAGATGTTTGCATGATAGTAGTAAAGTTGTTTGAGAGGGTTAGGGAATAGCAGTCACATGTGTATGTATGAAGTATAATAGCAGAGTAAGAGGGGTGAGTCTGAAATGGTGTTATGGGAGTGAAGCTTAGCATAGCAAGGCTGAGTGTGATAGGCTTCCACCCTCAGATCAAATTATAACAGAAATCAATCAGTTTATAGCAGATACAAAGCGTTTAATAGAGAGGTACAAGAGTAGAACAGGTTTTCTTTCATTTCCTGAATGCAGAAATCTGTCATCCAGAAAACTAAGTAACTAGTATATATAGTGTAATGTATTTGTCAACAGAAAGGACATTACCAACTTAGTAAATGGTCCTTAGACTGTAAGGTGTACTGTTTTGGGGGTTGATAAAGTCAATTTCCTACACAGACAGGTGTTTGACTAGTTGAAGTTAATACACAGTAAGGTTCTTCATGTTAAATCTGCTTACATAGTACGAAGACAAAATTCTCAGGGAAAACATTTGGGAGCTGGCCCATATGGCAGATCTGCTGCAGTATTAGGACTGAAGTAGTGACCTCAGGTATTGAAAGGAAAGAAAAGAGAAAAAACTCTACTAAAATGTGATATTACATTGAGGCAATAAAGTTAATACTTATTATAAAAAGAGATGGAGAAAGGACCACAGTGAGTCACAGCAGGAGAGCATGGGGAAAGGATAAGAGAAGAGAGATGATAAAAAGGTTTATGAATGTAAGCTGAAAGTAGATTAGCTGCAGCTATACTAATAGAGAACATCAGTAATACAGTGTACAGATATTTATATAGCTATATGTATATATATATATATATATATATATATATATATATATATATGTAGAGAGAGAGAGAGAGAGAGAGAGAGAGTGAAGCCTCGGCAGGGCTAGCCACCCAGCGGTGTAAACCTTGGCTCAAGATTATTGTCACTGTGGAAGTGAAACCCTGACCCCATGTGCAAAATGGGAAAAAGGTGTTGCGGATGGATGGATGCATGGATAGAGATAGAGAGACAGAGAAAAGAGAAAGAGAGAAAGAGCTATAGAGAGGAAGTTTTCATAACACAGCACTACACTGAATAACACAATATAAAACCATTACGTAGTAAATATTCACGGGATCAACCAGTATATCAGGAGTGTTTTATCTATCCATGTATCCACCTGTCATCTGTCTATTTACCTATCTTTATCAAAACACCCATCAACTGACATTACATACTTCTTAAAAGGCACAGGCTCAACATATATAAAGCTTATCAGATTTGAATGAAAGTGATACAAATACAGCACACTACCAAGGTCTATACATTGTGCTACACAGTCTTTGCACAAATAAAAATGTAATAACATATGACACATACTTGCACTGTGAAGGGAGTTTGTGATTGAATGAAATAGGAGAGAACAGTGGGGGACATTTAGCAATACTTTGTACTATAGTGACCCTCCCACCTTCAGGTCAAATTATTACAGACAGTAATCATTTTATAGCCAATGCAAACCAAATGACAGGTATAAAGTAGAACAGGTTTTCTTTCATTTCCTGAATGCAGAAACCTGTCAGCCAGGAAGACGAAGTAACTGCCATATACAGTGCAAACTACTGGTCAAGAAAAGGACAATGGCCAGTTTAGTAAGTCATCCTTAGACTGCAAGAACTACTCTTTTGGAGGGGGAGATGATAAAGCCAATTTCTAGCACACATAGGTATATGATTAGCTGAAGTTAATACATAGCAAAGTGCTTCATGTTAAATCTGCTTACATTGTACAAAGACAAAATTCTCAGGAAACCATGTGAGAGTTGGCCCTTATGGAAGAGCCCCTGCAGTATCAAGGTCGGGTGCAATGACCACAGGCTATTGTACAAAGACAAAATTCTCAGGGAAAACATTTGGGAGTTGGTCCTTATGGCAGAGCTCCTGCAGTATCAGGGTCAGATGTAGTGACCACAGGCTTTTGTACAAAGACAAAATTCTAAAGGAAAACGTTCGAGAGTTCGCCATTATGGCAGAGCTCCTGCAGTTCAGGGTCAGATGTAGTGACCACAGGCTATTGTATAAAGACAAAATTTTCAGGGAAAATTTTTGGGAATTGGCCCTTATGGCAGAGTTTCTGCAGTTTGTAGTGACCACAGGCTCTACACCGTGAAGGAAGCTGGTGACTGAGTGAATGAGGAAAGATTATAAACTGAAATTTCTTTAACCACTGTTAGAAAAAGAGTTGCATTTTGGAATAATGGTTTAGGTGTTTACATCACAGACATAAGGTACAGGGTTTGATTCTTTCCTTTGGTCACTGTCTGGCATGCAGTAATCTGCAGACTGATTGCATAGTATTTACTATTTACCTATGAACAGCTGTTAGGAAGTCTAAAAGCTTTCTTCCAAAAATCAGTTTGAGCCTTTGCATTTCTAAACTGAGTGGGGAGTTTATTGCTAGTAGCATGACCCCCTAGACTAAATGGTTACTCCCTTGCTACAGTCCTGAAAGTCAGTCTTTGAAAGTTTAAACCACCACATCTTAATACCTTAGTAGTTGTACATGCCTGACAGATGACACTAGTTGTAACCACAGATCAAGAGGAGGACACTAGTCAAGGTGTAGGAATCTGAAGATAATGAAAGCTAAATATAAGATGCTTCAGGTGCTTAAAGGCAACCAAATGACCTTCCTTAATTTGATGCTGTGATGCACAATCAGATCAGATGGTGTAATAAGCACAGCATTGTCTGGGGCAGAGTTATATTTTGAGAAGAGCTGAGTGCCATACTGTGTGCGCATACTTAAGCTTAGAAATGAGGAGGTTAATGTCAAAGGCTGTTCATTCTTTGATCATGAGGAGGTTGAAACCTTATAAGAGGGCCAAAGGTGCTTATTAACATTATTTTTCCAGTTTTCTGTATAAAGGATACAATAAAGCATTGGACTATGCCAGACTCCTAGGTATTTACACAGATCTACTTCAGCTCAGTCCATGTTTGGATGTTAGTGATGGTTTTCTAAATGATCTTTACTGCCTTGTGAATTCAAGTTGCAGTTTTATTTGGATTATAGTAAGAGAGGGCCTGGAGTTTAATAAGATATGCTCATCAAAGTAAAGGTTTAGATAGTGACCAGAAAGGTCAATGGATAATGTGATAACTAGGAAGAACAGTATTAGCCCCATGATAGAACCCTTGGGGCTCCAGTAAGACATGTATCCTAAGGTTCTGTAATCTATGACTGTGTGATAAGTAGAGTACAGTCAGGTAGCTTTGGAATCAACAGATAAGGCCACTGCCAAAGCTATACCTCATTAGTTTGAAAATCAGTGGGGTGTAATTAACAGAAATTAAATATTTTCTGGTATAATTAAAGTTATCCCCATTTAGGTGACCCTTATCTGTGCTGGAATGGAGGGTGTCTGTTGCAGTATTGTTTGGGGGTTAAAGTCTTTCCAAAATCCATGCTGTATGTCATATTATCAGAAATTAGTCTGAGAAATGAAAATGCCTTAGAAAGATTTTTAAAAGGGCTTCTGTTGCCACTGGTTTTTGCATCACTGGTGTGCAGCGCAAAGTAATTGCCATGGGTTGTGAAAACTGAGTTGTCTGCAATTTAGTTAAATTTTACTATATGATCCAGTACCTCTAAGCAAGTTTTGAACCCAGAATCAAATGCTAATGGCACTTCTGTAACATGGAGCAACCAAAAGAGCAAATAAACAAGCCTCCTTCCTCCGTGTAATTGTATGATTCATCAGCAAAGACTGATCAAAGCATTACATTTATGATTTAATACAGATTTGGACCCATGGAACATTGAAATGAACAAAATAAACTAGCCCCACCTAATGCACAATATGCAGATGGATGCATCAGCAACAAAGACTAAACAGAGCATAAGTTAACAGGTTAATATGTGTTCTGAGCTGTGAAACATTCAAAGGAGCAAAAGAAGCACCCCACCGACACACAGACAGGTGTCTTAGAAACAAAGACTGAATTATGCAATATATAGCCATTTAATATTCCCATAAGGCTAGTACAAATGGGATTTTGCATGACTCTGTCTTACTTAGGCAGTTGTTGGCATCTTTCTAAATAGTATGAGTGCTTATTTACCAGCTCCACGGTGTCCATGTGTTTACATAAATACTACAGAAACTATAAAGTAAACTTGAACTCATTTCACCTCACAGCAAAACATGGTGTCACAGTGGGATCATAGAAATCATCACAGCATGTTTTTGTTTTACAGTTGTAACATTGGACTCATAAATGACCATCATCCTTTGATCACTTCAGCTTGAGAGAATCAGGATTTAAAACTGCAGCAATTTGACAAATGTGTCCTACCACCAGGATCATCTTCATTTGCCTAAACAACCCCTTGGCAACAAGCTTTTAATTTCAGTAAATATTGATACAAATTATTGGCACCATCCCTCAAAACCCTAGCAGTTCATTTGAAAACAGAATCTGCACCTCTGGTCATAGCAGAAACAAATGCCATTTCTGAATTGAATTGACTTCATAGAACTCAGACAAACTGAGAAAACATAATGATTTGAAAAATCTGCATCAAACAAGAAAACACGTGTACAAAAGCTATAATACCACAGCTTATCTTCACTCCTGAGAAACACCAAAGATTTGATGAAACAGAAATAATAAGGCAGCTAAAATCAGTAAGAAGAAGTTCTCTTCAAAATTATTCATTAACTGTGTATAACAGTTTCAGCATATTCATCAAGAGTTCTACCTTACTATCAACAGTGCCAGCATTATTGATTCTCCATTGTAAATTGGTAGAAATGTGGATGCAGTTAGTGCAAAAGTTTACAACATCTCTTCAGGACTGCCTGAAAAAAGTAAAGAAGTCCAAGTTGCAGCTCTTCCATATCTGGCAGGTGATGACACAATTAAATTATTTAATACACTATCCTTATTAAATAATAGTAATATATCTAATACAAACTATTTCTTCAATAGAGTGAGCTTAAAATGGAACTTGTAGTGTTTTCCAGTTGTTTCAGAAATCATAGTTCTTATAAATCTACTGATGCATATGTCCCTTACTTTGAGTACATAGTTAAAGACTGTGAATTTGTCAATTTTCAAAAATCATTGATGGGTGATAGAACTGTATATTTTGTAAAAGAAGGCAAAGTTAGAAGCAAATTTGTCTGAATCTGATATGACACTGGATAAACTTGTCAGTATATATATATATATATATATATATAGAGAGAGAGAGAGAGAGAGAGAAGCAAAGTAAATCAATATTCAAAAGAAAGAGCGTGGAAAAGATATGAATGTGTGCAAGACTAAAACAACACTAACTTCTGTTGGTAACAGGACAATATGTGAGGTTAAGGTGTAATGTAAAAATGCTTCTAACAGGTGCCAACAAAGAAAAATTCAGTATTACATGAGAGTGATGAAGTTTTCAGCTCAGCAGGTTACAATTTGTTAGAGGTGTGATTGTCAGAATGAAAACAAGATATGTCCATTTCTTAATAGAAAGTGTTGTAAATCTGGTAAAGCCAATCATTTTTCACAGTTATGCAAGTCTGGAAAGAAAGGACACAATTTGGAAATAAGTGATGTCCATAAATGTAATGGCTTTGGAAACAGCAATATGTCTCCTGCCTAAACTGACCTGTGTAAGTCAAATCATGAAAGCTACTAAACTTTCTGCTGAGACTGTGTGAAACTCAGCAAGTATGTCAGTATAAAAGTCACTGAATTCTGAATTTGTGCATAAATAGTAAGTTTATCGCATTTACATTAGATACAATGGCCAGGTGTAGCATCATTACAGAGAGCTCACTGAAGTTATTGGGTATCGTAAACTTCCAGCCTGTATCAAATATTTCATTAATGACTTCTTCTGGGCATGAAATGCAACCATTCTTTCAGAATAAGCACTGTTGGATGCACAAAAATAAAAAAAGAAAAGTTATTGTTTAAAGTTTTGTCAGTTCAAAAACCTAACATATTCGGAAAGCCTGTGTGTGAAATGATGAAAGTGTTTCACTGAATTCAAAGCTTGCAGATAGCATAGCACTATACTAGAGAGTACAGTATTGTCAGAGATAATGATTCATACAGTCAAAGACTGTCTGTTGTAGTTACAGTCGAAGCTTTATGTTTGCTTTAGCACTGAGTTGCATAAGTTCATAACTTTAGTGAATACGTTAAAGGCCTTTTGACCACTGAGGAACCTGATGCTCTGGATTCCATGTCAGAAGTCATGGTTGCCCATCTAGTTACCCAGTTTCTTTTTGAAGGTATAGCTTGATGAGCTGAGGAGAGTTTCATGGAAAGGGTAAAGTTATTCCATAGAGGTGTGAAACTTTGAGATATGACATTGCCAGGTTCCAAGGTACTGATTACATTAATATTTACTGAGGGATAGTGTCCTCTTATATTTAGATCATGGGGAATATTCTAAGTGAAGAGTATCAAATAGTACATTTATTTTATTTATTTAACATTTGTAAACGGGTAAAGTCCGACTTAGAACAAAGCCAATTTTCAGCAGAGGCCTGGGGAGAAATGCTCCAGACACATGTCTTTGTAACGTGGGAGGAAAATGGAGCACCCAGAGGAAAACCACACAAACACAGGGAGGACATGCAGACTCTGCACAGAAGGCACCCCAGCATCGAACCAGAGAACCTCTTGCTGTGAGGCAAAACGCAACCGCTGCACTACTGCACCATCCGTAAATAATAGTAAATACCTAAATAAATACATATATAGATAGATAATAATATTAAATAAAATAACATTAAATAAAACATAATTGTAAATACATAAATAAATACATATATACATAGATAGATGCAAACAAATAAATAACAGTAATGGTTTCTATAATGTTTCGTATATCATTTAAGAAGGCAGCATTATACAGAGAATAGAGTCATTGTCTTTGCCTATAAGAAAAGCCTTGAAGCCCTTCATTTATCTTTGTTAGGAATCTTTGTACCTCTGCAAGTTGAACCAGATGCCTGAGAGTAAGTTAGAGAACAGGGAATGGTATTCTGCAACTAATCTGATATGAATATTTATAGAGGGACAGGTTCCTCTCAACCACAGCCCTCAATCCCATGAAGGATCAGGTGACAAATGCATATGCTTTGCAGATGGTAAAGGTGATATGCGCTTTACATGAAAGGTCATTGTCTACAAGAATTCCAAGATCATCATCAGCAATTATTCCAGGTTCTTTTACAAGTTTTTCAGCCTTTAGTTGTTGCCCATCAAGAGTGCATGGACAGCAACAGGAGAAGGACATTTTGTCAAATTCCAAAATACTGAAATTTGACATTGAAAGGAAGGTCATTTCTACTGCATCATTCATGTGCTATAAGTGCCATTTGAAATGAGGTGGGGTTATCGGGGTTAAGGTCAATGCTTTTAAGTTTGCAGTCATCTACACATTTGGTGAGCCAGACACTGGAGTCATTTCTGACAACTGAGAAAAAGATTTAAAACAGGAGTGGTCCCTGAACAAAGTTTTGATTTGCCTTACTGATAACAGAGGATGTTAAGAGTATGATTTCTTATTTTCTTTCCTGCTTATGTAATCATGTTGTCATTTGTTGACTAAAAATATCATGGAATATTTAACTTTAGATCCCTGAGCGTATGTATGTGTCCATCATGGGGCATAGTGTTGAAAAATTGAACACAATCAACATTAGATGCACAGACAGATAAACCTTCATTCAGCATAGCTGTCAGATACAAAAATATAAGGTTAAGCATAAAACAGCTAGCTACCTTTGCCAAAAAATGTACTAGTTTAGATCATGGAGAAGGATGTTTCCTGTAAGAGCCTTAGTAAGTTCCATGATGATTTTGTCCAGAACCTTGCATAACATGCATGTGAGGCTTATTGGTCTGAAATAACTAGGGTCTATAGAAGTACCTTTCTTATGGACTGTGACCACAGCAGCCCACTTCTGAGTATCAGGGACATAGCCAGTTTTAATACTCCATTAAAATGTGTATATTGTGTTTTACTAAGCTACTTCTGATTCCACAAATTATGCTTCCTGTTATCTTATCTGGTCCCATGGAATTGGTGTTTCTTGATCTTGTTGAGAACAGATGTAATTTTAGGAAGGATCATATTACAGGGAGGAATAGTAGATGAATACTCATTTGTGGCTTGAAGTTTGCTTCAAATAGGTATGACTATTAGCATTATCTGTTGGCTCTATTACAGTTATTTTGTTCTAGCACACTATTGCTTAATTCCCATACTTTTTTTCATATTGTATGATGTTGTCATGATGGCAAGTTTTACCTTAAATTAAGTTTTGAGTCTTTTGAATGTTTTAGTGAGTTATCTTTCAATGGAGTTGACTTTTGCCCTGTTGCATTGTGTTATGTAAAGTATGAAGGTTTTGTATCTTCTCATTAATAATGTATTGATGCTGTAATTCCACCTTTCAGATTTATTGCAGAATGTTCTGCTATATTTATGCCTTATGGAGATAACTGTATTGATGCATTTATTGAAAATGCTGCAGAGGGATATGGAAGATTCACCAATAGATTGTGAAGGGGGTTAATATACTGTCCCCATTGACTGATGTAAAGTGATTGTTCAGAGCAGCATAACTGCTACTAAGATAAAGATAGAATCAATTTTTAACTTGGCTATGTTTGGTGTGCATGAGAATATATGCACATGAATACCTATATGCTTATTCATTTCAAAATATAAAGTCTCAGGAATGGATAGCAGTGTATTGGAAAGTACAAATAAAAACATGTCAAATGATGTTGGTGCACTCAATGCTGAGAATTTGTCCTCACAAGAGAAATTATCAGAGTTTATTTATCATTCTGAAATAACTTAAGAGTTACAGTTATTAAAAGATATGATATTGGTTGAATGGCCAGACAACAGGCAAAAAGTTCTGTTATAGTATAGCTAACATGATGATGTTTGTGAATCAGAGGGACTGATGTGCAAATAATGAGCAATTATTCCAACCCAGCTATATAGTCTCCCTAGAGAATACATGAAGCATGCTTAGAAACTTGTAGGTATGGAGAAAGAGCACATGATGTTTTATACTGGTCAGGAATATGAAAAGACAATGAAGTGATGATACAACTTGTCAGATGTGCAACATGTAACATAAGAGAAATTTCAAGGATGCAATGACACCTTACAACATTTCAGACAGACCATGGAGTTAAGTTGTTATGAATTTGTTCAATCCATTTCAAGGATAGTCACTGTCTTACCTAGTCTTACCTATAACAAATTCAATGTTAAGTACCCTGAGGTTGTCAGACTCAAATATAACTATTTTTCAAACTGTAATAATACTGTTGAAGTCAATTTTTATGACATAGTATTCTTAAAGTATTCATTGCAGTTAAGAATTTAAAGCTTTTTCACAAAAAACAGGAGTTGCAACACATTATATCTTTGCCAAAATGTCTTCAGTTAAATGGACATAAAATAATGATTCAGACTAGAAAAACATAATGAAAAAAAATATGTTACCAACATAAAGTAAACATGTTATCTCATACTTCTTGAATACAAAAAGCATTCTTGTACAACTCGTACAACTTTTATCTTTATGATTATTGATGAGGAAGTGAATGAGAACAAAGCTGTCAGCATCTTTTATTCTGCTTTATCCAGAACAAATACTAATGTATAAGCTACCTGGCAAGCTGCTCAGCAAACACAAAAGTTCTACTATGGCAGGTCAACTAATACATTGATTTTATATATGGAAGAGATAGTCAGAATTCTGAGTCCCCTTAAATATCTGAAGCAGCAAGAAACTGTTATCAGCATGTCTAAAACACCATGGTCCTAAGTTGTCAAGACAAAAGTGGATCTTGCCTGCAGGAATGCATATCATTTGTACTATTGACTGTTTTCATCACAGTTTATTGATGTAATTGAGAAATTACATTAACGGACATTTTAGGTTGGGAAGTATCACAATCACGTCATCCTGAAATTGTTCTACAATGTGAGTCACAGGTAGTATAGCAATGACAGTGTAAGGGCCAATTCCTTGATGTATCGGTTGCTTACTGAGTTGCTACTGTGAATACTCAGTTGTTTCCATGTCGTAGGTGACTATGAGAATGCACTTCACCTCACAGCAAGGCAAAATGCAGCATTAAATTAATAATTTAATCAGTATTCCATCCTAAAAGTTGATTTGCTCCCTTTTATTGATTTAACTTCCTTTCTATGATCTGCTTCAAATGCTTAATTACCTGTCAGTGATTATTTAACTTAACGTCATTGGACTGTTGGCTTGCTCTATGGTACCTCTGGCATTTTTAGCATTACAACTAGGGTACTACTACTGTTTGCTAACTATATTATTAGAAATGTCATGTGTTTATCTGAGAACCTTTGCTGTAGTATAACAAAGGCTGTGATCTTACTTTTTTTCTTTAAAAAAAACATGATTTGGGAAATACATTTGCACTTTAAGATTAACAGCTATGAAAGGTTTCTGGATATATGCATTCTGCTGAATGTTTTTTACCATAAGCTCTGTCAGCAACACTAAACCTTTTAAGAAACTGTACAGCACTAAGTCAAAATGTACAGTCCATTTATGGGGCCCTAGAGATCACTATCCAATAACATTAAATGTTTTGTCCTCTTCTTTTGCCCCCCATTTTTTAAATGCGTATGCAGTTGTGCTACTGTATTTTTTCTGCCCCTAGAACTATATGGTTGTGCTTCTGAAAGATATGTTTACAGGACTTTAAGTTTGATTTGTAGGTATATTGCATAATCTAAGGCTTATATTGTCAGTTAAGATAGTACACAATACCTAATGTGTTTTAATTTGATAAATATCTGTGAATAACTGCTAACAGCTGATTTAATTTGCCTAGCTGATATGTGTATTGCTAGCTAACAATTTCCTGAATTAGACATGGTACTAATGGCAGACTGAAAATAGATATGCAAAACACCTGAATGCGCTATCATCCTTGCACAGAATGCATGTAACTTCCCTTGTCTGATGTTCTCATAACAACTCTTTGTAGGTAGAATATTCAAACAAGAAAAAAAAATAATAAAAATCCTCACCCACCATTACCCTGGGAGTTCTTCTCAGATATGAATTTCTAACTTCACTTGGCTGGTGGTTTGCAGTCAGTTCTCTAAAAGTTTTCACTCCATCTGGTTTGCTCTCACACTTCACGTAAAATACCTAGGGTGCTACTACTATTTATTAACTTTGTAATTCACAACGTTATGTGCCCAGCTGGGAACATTTAGTGCTGAACAGGAAAGGCTGTGGAAATAAAAGCCATTTCATTGAAAACAATTATTTGGGAAACATACTTGCCTTAATTCCTAAATAGGCTCCCTACTGAAATGTTGGCACTCCAAATGGCAAGTAATGACAGGCCGAAAAACAAAGACTGGAAACACAGGCGAAGAGCAAATCTTGAAAATTGTTTTTTCCTTAAAGCTTCTTTTTGTGAGGTGAGGAGGCAAGCCCTCCCTGCACCCCCCTGAACTTATATGCACCAACTCCAAGATCACCATACCATGGGATAAGTCTGATCTTTTGGTCACTCAGTCATTTCAAATGCTTACAGCCTAGGCTGCTACAAAACGATTCTGTATGCATACATGCAATGCAATAACAGCTGCACTAAAGCTCATGAAACAAGGTAAAAAATAATTCTCTCATGCTTAGAAAATGCATGCAGCTCATTTGTGGGGTCCTAATCCTAACTTTTTACCAACCCCAATCCTCATCTGTGGCAACAATATCTAAATTTATAATTGCTCTCATAATGTAAATTTTCTTAAAGCTATAGCATACAAATAACTAGAATTAAACATGCTCTCACTGTATCCTAAAACATTAAGAGTTTACTTAGCTTAATTATTTTACAATTATTTTTGAACTGGCTGTTTTAAGTTAACTGTTAGTTTTCTATTTACCGAGAGGAGCAGCATGCAGTTAAAACTGCAGAAAGCTACTCCCTCGTGCACTCACAGAGACACTTATATGATGATTTTTGGATATCCACTACAGCTGAAACAAACAGGAAAGTATATTTTTGTGTTGTACTTGCAGTCGCAAGTGTTTATTGTATTGTATTCTGTTCTGAGCATGTTTTTCTCTTTTTGCATTAATACCAAATCTTCAAACAGATGTTTTGAGCAGGTGTGGATGTCATCTTGAAACTTAGTGGTTATGATTGTTGTAGTTTTGAGGTAGTTGAGCACCACTGGCTGTAATTTACAACTGTTCTTTCTGTTGCTTGCTTGTCATTTACTGCAGAAATTGATGTGCCACTGCTGTCTTTACACTAAGAGTGCAGAGCTGTGCCCTTGTGCACTCACTGAGACACAAAGTGATTTTCGAATTTCTTCTATAGCTCAAATAATCAGAAAAGTGCATTTTTGTGGTATAGTTACATTTACATTGCTGTTTGTTGTGTTTAAAGATGTTCTGAGCATTTTTTTACTTCAACCACTGTATGTTCAGCTCCACTTGAAATGCTCATTTTTGGGCAGATGTGGAGCCATCTTGTGGGGGTTAGTCTAGTGACAGTACATTAATTGCTGCAATTTATAGGTAGTTGAGTACTACTGTTTTTAATTTGGAGCTGTTCTTGATTGGTTCTTTCTATGTTCTTGTTTGTTATTTACTGAGTGTAGTGACACAGAGCATAGCACCATCCAAATTGTAGTTGAATAATGGGTGGTGTGAGATTCTCAATTTTTTTCTATAAGTCAGTACCACCAAACCAGTTTCCTTTTTATTGTAGACATTAGGCACATTCTTGCACAGTGCTAAAGCAACTTGGACTGATCTGTGCTAAGCTGTAACCTACCCGTCTGTATTGTGTAAGTTCTCCCTCAGTCCTTCTTTATCTCTCATAAACATCTGGATCTTAAGCAGAATAGAAATTGTCTCCTGCTCACTAAAAAACTACTGTTGATCAGCCACATACATTCTGTCTATGAAAAGTGTAAATACCTAGTTAACTTGACCTGGTTTACAGCATACAGCAAGGATCACAGCATCATACCTCACTATACAAATGTAACATCCTCAAACGAGCAACATAAAAATGTCAATGTCATATGCTAATGCTATTAAAAAGTCATTGCTGAAGCATCCTAGAACTCTTTAGATTAGGTATCCGCATAAATTCCCTAGCATATCCACTATGTGTACCTCTAAATCAACAAGTCATCAAAAACAAATGACCTCCATATCTAGTACTCATAAATTAGCTTCTCATAAGAATGTATTAGTAATTGTTCACTCTCTTGTTAGATATACAGATTAAGCACTCACTAGGTTTGCAAGGACAGGGTTGTAGTTAGCTGCCTGTATTGCTAACATAACTAGGGTCCTTAAATTCTTTCCCATAGCAAGCATGACTATGTCATGACACTAGTGCATGTACGAGTAAACAAACTGATGCACAAAACCTACAGGGATATGCAGAAGGACACACTGAAACTTGCTACACAAGTGTCACATAAGGGTAAGAGTCTAGTTTTGAATGGAAGGAGAAGATAATTAGGTTTGACAATTGGCTTAGTAGCTGGTTGTCCTTCTAGGGTGATCAGTCATGTGTTGAATGATTGACAGCCCAACTTGTTTGCAAGGGACAGCCTGCATTTTTATTTAAGGGGTTCTGCAGGTCGACTGAAGCTTTTGCATTATAGTGTCTTTTTTTAGGCATAGCTCATCCTATGAACATCTCAACTTAACAAATACATCAAATCTCAAATTGGGCAATATCAAGGTGGCTCTTTTCAGTGCCCAGAGTCTTAATAATAAACTGCGTGATCTTGAGGCATTTTTGTGTCAGCAATCTGTCCATGTTTGTTGAGCTACTAAGAAATAGTTCAAATGAAAGGAAAGCACTCCCTCAATGCCTGGGATCTGTGCCTACCACGCCTTTAGGCCCATTCAAAACTTCAGTGGCATATCAGTGTTTCCAAGTTATCATATCCCTTCCAGACTCATACCCAGAGACTCTAACAGGGAGTTCTAAGAACTCCAGGTTCCTTAGGCAAGTCAAATGTACAACCTGCTGTTGATCCCCTTCCATGACTCCAGATGATCATGCAGATTTCTTGGCATTTCTTGAATGCCAAGTTCTACCCTAATACTCTGATCTCAACTCTCAACTCCAGGTATCCCCAAGTCACAGCCATCCCCTACAATTAGAAAGGAGCATGTCATACTGTCAAAGACCAAAGTCACTTCCTCTAAGGGTATTAGATAGCACGCTAGGCTGTCTAAAAAAACTGTCAAACATGCACTCGCAAACCCCTCCTTAAATTGCTTAACCTAGGCTTTGCTGTAAGCTATGTTCCACAGTCCTGACACATCGCTGTAGTGATAACCCTGTACAAGGGTGGACCCAGCAGTCATCCTGGAATCTACAGGCCTGTCAGCCCCTTGAGTCTGATTTGTACGTTCATAGGTCTCCTCATTATCAGTCTCCTTAATCATGATATAAAACATCTTGTTAGACTGAACCCAGAATAATATGGGTTCATTAAATGTAGATTATACCTGCTAAATCCTGCAACGTTCATTAAGAGTGTCACTCAAGCAGTGGAATGCGGTGGGGGGTCATACTGTTTATGCTGCTTCTCTTGATTTGGCTATGTCATCCAACACCATGCTACATGAAGGAATTGTAAATAACCTATTGGCCTTAATCATTGATCCTTATCTGACAATATGGATAGCCAAATGGCTTAAGGACAAAATGCACATTATCTTTGTAGCAGATGGAAGTTTAACAGTGGTGTTCCACAAGGGTCTGTACTTGATCCTCTTCTATATAGCATTTATTTCTCTGACTGCAAAACTGGTAACAGTGATCTCCTGTTGACCAAATTTGTGAATGGTAACAAACTGTATAGTTGTCAAGAATCCAGTAAATACTAACCTCCTTCAAAAGGAACTAACATGAGTAAACACCTGGGGTACAGAAAAGAGCTGAAACTTAACACTAAGGAAGGTAGTATTATTCCCTTTGAAAAACAGCCACTGTTGCTCAGCACTGACAATACTCCATTGTCAAGAGAAACTGTGATCAGAGTCTGGGCACCTGGGTGGATGTTCCCTCTTCTTTGATCACCATGCAGCTATAGTAAGCAGGAATTCATTGTATATTTTGAACTAATTGCCAAGGGCATTTCTTCCAGATCCAAGAAAGTGATTGTTCCCCTATATTCAGACCTGGTCAGACCCATTATAAAATATAATGCATTCTTTAGCATGTCCCTAACTAGACATATTTAAAAAAATGAAAAAGCCACAGAGGTTCCTAACAAAAATTATCTTTTGCCTCAAGAATCTTAGTTACCAAGAGATACTGGAAGCCTTGATCTCATAGTCTGTGCTTTGCAGACTCCTGAGGGCTTATTTGTGCTTCATTTATCCTGCCCTTAGGGGTCCTGTTATCCTTGACCTTTTTCTCAATGAGATGAATACTGCAGCCAACACTAGAGCCAGAGAGCTAAACCTACATCAGGAAGCAAATTCAACATAAAGGAGGAATAGATTCATCAGCCCGCATCTTCCTCTGTTTTGTAATATACTTCCTCTTCATGTCAAGCAATGTGACTCTTTGTTTTCCTCCAAATATTACTTGGAAGACTGAATCAGTACCCTTAAATTTAATGCAGGACTTACAGGCCTCACCCTTATTGAAATAGGTGAAAAAGTCTAAAAGTGTTTATTTGGCAAGGAGCACATGGTCATTGGATTGATTAACCTTGAAAATTATATGATCACATTGGATATTCACAGGTAACCCACATTATCAAGGTACACATAAAAATGTAGTGGCTCAAAACTCAGATTAACTAAGTAGGTTAAAACCCCAGTTTGCCTTGCTTAGTTCAACAACTTTAAAGACAATATCACAAATACTGCCAATTTAAACAGAACAGCATCTAAGTAACTTTCTAGGCTGCTATTGTTTTATTTCTTGCAGTTTAACTGACACAGTCCAGGACTTGAATAAAGATTCAAAGAAAAGCAACTGGACTCTGAACCCTGTTTGTGAAGTGCAACAGACTATGTTTTGATTGAAGCCTTGGAGAATTATGTGAAATAACTGAAGTCCTTAAGTTTACCTGCTGTCTCACATGTATACAGTGGAGTCTTATCTCTTAACCTAGTTTCATTTTTTTTCTTTGCTACATTTAAATGTACCTGCCACAGCAACATTGCATGCTCATTTATTAACACTTAAAATAGTAGCTGCAGGAACAATAACTGAAGAATAATTAGAATTTTAAACAAATTGTTAATTGGAACCTAGACAGCAGTATTTATGGAAAAAGATCTGTCCTGCCTGTCTGATTGCATTGTTGTTGTTACACATCTCCCCCTGGAAAATAAAGAGGTTACTCAGCTACTACTGTTTCTATTTCAAGCCTGCTCTTGAGACAGCATTAGCTTTAAATCATTCTAAATATGTTACATAAGCTTTTTATCCTACAACTAACTGTGTAATATGCCTATCATATTTCAAGATAACTATCCTAAGAATTACTTTTAAAATCAAGCAAGTAAACAAACTCAGTATTTCATCATGTTTCCAGATTCTTGGGTCTCCCCTGAAAAGAGGCTACTAGTCTAATGGGATTAACCCTGTCAACAAAGGATAAATAAATAAATACAACTGAAAAATAACATGCTCACAGCTTTGGCATAAGAAATATTATTATACCAATGTAGGTTTGCCAGTCCCACAATAAATGGACTTAGGCTTGTTATTTATCTGTCCTTTGATAACCAGGAAAGTCCACTGAGCCAATGACCCATTTTCAGTGAACACCTGAAGAGAAGAGCTCCACAACATATTCAAATGCATTTAAACAGTAGCTGATAAGTAATTATATACATGTGGAGGAAAAGCCCTGCAACAGGTTAAATGTTTTACAATGATATGAAGAAAAAGGCTGCAGAAAACACCCATAAACACATTTGACAATAGCGGATAAGTAATTGTATACAATGAGAGAAAAGCTCTGCAACAGATTAATTTTTTATAATGATTTGGAGAAAAGGACTCTACAAAACACATATAAACCAATTTTATAATAGCTGATAAGTACCTATATTCAAGAGGAGAAAAGTCCTGCAACATTAAATATTTTACAATGATCTGGAGAAAAAGGCTCCACAAAACATCAAAATCACATTTTACAATACCTGATAAGTAATTATATATAAGAGGTGAAATGCCCCAGAACAGAGTAAATATTTTACAAAGAGTTGATGTGTAATCATTTACAAGGGGAGGTAAGTCTCACAATAGAATAAATATTTTACAATGAGCTGATGAGTATATTCAAGGGGGAAAAAGCCTTGCAACAGATCAAATATTTACAATGAGTTGATAAGTAATTATATACAAAGGGAGAAAAGTCCTCCAACGCATTAAATATTTTACAATGAGTTCTGGAGAAAGGCTCCACAAAACACACATAAACACATTTTCAATAGCTGATAACTAATTATATACAAGAGGAAAATAGCCCTGCAACAGAGTAAATATTTTACAATGATTTGGAGAAAAAGGCTCCACAAAAAAACATAAACACATTTTACAATAGCTGATAAGTAATTGTATACAATGGGAGAAAAGCATCACAACAGAGTAAACATTTTACAATAAGACAATAAATAATCATATGCAAGGTAAGAAAATTCCTGTAACAGAATAAATATTTTACAATGAGTTGATAAGTAATTTTATACAAAGGGAGAAAAGGCCATTAGCACATTAAATGTTTTACCAGCTGGGGAAAAATGATCCACAAAACACACACAAAAATATTTTATAATAGTTGATAAGTAATTATATACAAGTGAAGAAAATTCCAACATCTGATAAAATGCAACAAATTTAAATTCATTTAGGGAATATTACTAGGATAAATTGCAATCAAGAATACAGTGTATACTGCAAGTAATAAAATACTTTGCAGAAGTGAATAGGCTATGTCAAGTAAACTAATATATAGTTATTCAAAATGGTAACTGTATTTCTGATAATATGTGGAGGTGAGAAATAAAAGAGTATTCTAATGCCAAAACAGACAGAGTAATAGACTCAGTTGAGCAGGACTAATGTACAAGACAGAAAATTATGGACTTGGAGAGAAAGAGATGATTATTGTTAGATAGATAAGAATGTTATGGAAGGACACTAGAGAGAAAATAAATAGTAGTAAGTGTCAGCTGAAGAGGTAGAAGAGCACACATTAGTAGTACGGTATCAGTAAAGTTACTAAGACCATTACAACCTGCTAAGATATAGAGGTGTTAGTGAATTCAGAGTGAGAAAGGTATTGTTATAGTGAGTAGGTGGTCATGTATCTGTTTTGAGGGTTGTACAGCTACAGGTCCACATGTCAGATAGATATTTTTTTAGATTGGTCTTGAAACTGGAAAGGTTGCTAGTATGTTTATGGGATGAGGAGATAGAGTTGCAGGAAGGGTTATATAGCTAGAATCGAGAGAGGTTCCTGCTGACAGGTGTGGTTTGTAGTTAGTGAGGAGCATTTTGTTTTCAGATCAAAGTGGCCTAGCAGGGTATATGTATACAATTAGTCTAATAGGGTTTTGCTTCGTTCTGTTTTTTTATATTAATTTGTGGACTAGGAGTAGTTGGGTGTAAGCGAGTTGCTTGGGTAATTCAAGCCAATCAAGCTGTTTTAGGCTAAGCAGTGATGGGTAGTGTTTGATTAATTTTGAGCAAAGTTTGCAATTTTATTGTAGCACTGATATAGTTTATTTTGGATGAAAGCAAGATGAGGTGCCGCATAGTAAAGTGGAGAGTAGGACTACTGAGGCCAGGAGGTTTCTGGGTGAATCAGTTAAGTATTATTTATTTATTTATTTGTTTGCTTGCTTGTTTGTTTGTTCCATAGAGTGCACTTAATTTTTGATGAGTTTTTGATAAACTGTTGCATATGTAAGTCAAATTTCAGGTTACCATCAATTGCCATACCTAGTAGTTTAGCATGGGGGATGACTTCTTCAGGGGTGCTATTAGAGGCTGTTGTTGCGAATTTTTGTTTGAGGTATTTAAGGTTTTTATGAAGAATAATAGCAGCCTTTATTTATTTATTTTTTTTTTTTTTTTTTGATTGAGTTAGAATCTCTGAGTTACTGAGCCAGGACTCAACCGATAAAAATGAATCTTAGGTAATGTGTTGTAGATTAATTATGTTACTGGCAGTAAAGATTAAAATGGAGTCATCTGCACATTGTATGAGGAATGCTTGACATTTGGCAGTGTATAGGTTGTTGGTAAATATGTTGAAAAGCAGTGGCCCCAGTATGGAACCTTGGGGAACTCCTGTTTTGGCAGACAGGAAGGATGAGAAGGAGTTAATCCGTGTAACAGACTGGAGTCTGTTGGAAAGGTAGCTGGAGAACCAGTTGGTGGAGATGTCTGATAGTCCAAGGGAAGAGAGTTGTTTTGGAAGCAAACTGTGGAAAATGGTATTGAAGTTCTTGAGCAGATCCAGAAACACAACAGAAACCTTTGCTTTTGTCTCTGGCTAGGTTAATAGTGTAGGTGAAGTTTAGAAGAGCTGTAGTAGTGCTGTGCCCTGCTCTGATACACTGCTGGGTGGGGGTAAGGTGGTTATCTGTTTGTTTGTTTGTTTGTTTGTTTCTAAATGATTCATTAATTGATTATAAATGCATTTTTCCAGGATTTTTGAAAGAGGAGAGAGAATAGCAATTGGTTTAAAGTTAGATATATCATTGGAGTTACCTCCATTGTGAAGTGGGATGATGTGAGATTTTTTTTCCATATGGCTAGGACATGTAATTCCTGAATAGGCTTATTTATGACAATGGATACTGGAAAGGAAATTGAGCTGGCTACTATTTTTAGCAAATCAGAATGAATTTTATCTAGAGCTAGTGTACTTGGTTTAATTTGACTGAGCTATTTCCTAATCATTATGGTGGATACTGGTTGAAAGATGAAAGGTGAGCATTAATGGAATTAGTAGGTGAGACTGAGTGGGATGCGGTTAGATTATTGGAGGAGGTTGATTTGTTAGGAGTTGGTTGTGAAGTAGTTTAGTGTTACTAGATCATGAGTGATCATTGAAAGTGTTAGCTGTGTCTTCTGCTCAGCATTGGAGGTTGGGGGTTTGGTTGTCTGTTTGAGCTAGGATATAGTATTCTAGATATGGTGGCCCAAAATTGTCTAGAATTATGATAGCATCTACTCTGCAAATTAGACTAACACATTTTCTTGCCAAATTTGAGCTGGGGTGTGGCTTTATTTCATAAGTATTTATATTGCTAAAGATTGTTTTCTGTTTTATTATTGAACCATGCCTCCCATCTATTACAGAACATCCACAAAATGCAGTGAGCAATGACAGAAAGAGGAGATCCCTAATTAGGAGTTTCGGTATAAGATCATAGTGTTTATACCCTGTAAGCCTAGCCTGTCCTACAGACAAACAACATCCCACACTTTTAATTTTTTTTCTTTCACAAAAGGGCACATACCTCTGTTCCCTCCTCTGACCATTAAGCCTCCTTCCCACTAATCAGCTGGTCAAGTCATCCATTTGACTGCTCTATGACTCTGAGCAAGTCACTTAACCAGACATTGCTCTGGGGAAATGGAGAAATTCAATTAAGTTCCTGCTGGAAAAATGCTAATGACTACCTATAAACCTATGAACATCCATCTAAGGCATGTACTTCTGTGCCCTTCCAAAATAGAGATAAGTTGGCAGGACAGGGTAATTTCTCCCTTCCCCCACACCAGCTCCAACGGGTATCTGAACTGTAAGTCAGACTCAGGTCACTTCTGTCATAGTCAGAGCTCTATTACTCTATATAAACAGAGCTAGTTGATATAAGGGTCTTTTGGTCTTCATGAGTTAGTAAGTTTCAAAATTATTATACAAGTATCAATTCATTACATAGGATTCCACTCAGCTCACTCACCTCCATCTAAGAGATAATTTCTTTGATATGATTCAGTTCAGCGCACCCTCCTTCCCTGAGCAAAGTTCTTTATAATATACATATTAACTTTTCAGGCACAAGAGTTTTCATTTTGTGTAATCACATAATTTTCTGCTTAATGTTCAGAATGAGATCAGTCATATATCCAGACAGTCTTGTTTGTATTTCTAAATAATCACTTCAGTTATACCATTCAAATCCAGCTGGTGCTCTGAACATAATTCAGAAAACAAGTACACTCGCTGTAAATCCATTGCTTCTGGGACAATGTCTAATCTTTAAAAGTAAGTACTAGCCACACCCCAGAAGATGCCCTTAGAAACTGTTCTACATTATCAAAAGGAATTTAAAGCTTTAGACTAGCAACTCTGGGCATCTGCTGCATATCAGAAGACCATCCATTTACTGCATAGACTAAAGAGGTCTATATTATGACATCGAATTTTATAAAGTTCGAATGTTATAATATCGAACCAGTTTTGTCGAACGCTGAAAACAGCAAAGGTGCAGGACACCGAATTCTTTCCGAGGGAAAGAATTTGGTGGGCCGTTGCTGTGGCTTCGCTATTTTCAGTATTCGATATGTTGGAGCGTTGTGGGTTGGGTTCAGGTAAGTGTGTGATTGTGTGTAGGATAGGGTTAGGGGGCGGGTTAGGTGAGTTAGGGTTAGGGAGCGGGTCAGGTAAGTGTGCGGTTGTGTGTAGGTTAGGGTTAGGGGCGGGTTAGGTGAGTTAGGGTTAGGGCGCGGGTGAGGTGAGTGTGCAATAGTGACGGACTTTAGGGTTAGGGTCGGGTTATGGTAAGTGGATAGCTAGTAGTGTATGTAAAGTGTAGTTTAGGTGTAGGATTTTAAGTGTATGTGTGTGGATTGCTGTTTTTTGTGTGTGTTTGTGTTGTGTGTATGTTTCTCGGAATAGCGATTTTTTTTCCCTGGGAAAAAAAATCGCTATTCTGACTGTTTGATGTTTGCGGATTTCGATGTTTAAGGTTCGATATTTTAACATTCGATCTTTGTAGATTTCGATGTTATAATATAGACCCGACTAAAGAAGCCTTATTAAATGACATCCCTTGGCTTAGGAGATGTCCATACCATCCCATGATCAGTCCTTAACTCATTCACTTCAATGGAGCTCAGGAAGTTTGCATTTTAACTTCCAATGGGCAGAGCCTAATCCATTTGACAGAATAAAATTATGTCCTCACATTTTAAACAAATGTTCATATCTCTGGAACCACAGAGGTTACTAAAAAAGTATAAATGGCAAACTCTTCAAAACAAATTATTTTTAAAATTATAGTATTCTTTAGGTTCGAGGTCTTAAACTGATTTTTATAAGTCACAGCAAACACGGTAACTATTACATTAGTAATAATTCAAAAACTTTTATTTAAAACTCGCAAGTTAAAACTTCTGACAAAAGTCAAAACTTTCACCATCAAGGCTTCATCAGGCAAACATGATTCAAAAGACTACACTCACAGCTTAAATAGTTATAGTCACATGACATGTTTTCAAACCTTCTGATGTAACACTTTTGAATAAGGTTTTAAAGTAAGACAGTCATTCAAACCAGGTGGTATGTGAGATCTCATATGCAATACCCATTTCATCTCCTCATTTTCTGTTAATAACTTCACGTCACCTCCCCTTAAAAGTTTGTAAATTACTTAAATCATGAACTTAAAATTGTGGTGTTCACCCCTTTCTAAAATATGCGTACTGAATGCATTAGTAATCAATGTTTCAGTACCTTTTTTCTTGGACCTTGTTTGTTATGTATTAAGGGCTGGTTAACAACTAACTTACTGATTTTTTGGACATTAGTAATAATTCATAGGTTCATAGATTAATACTAGGCTAACTGCATGATGGGCCATTTTAAACCTAGTCACTTACCCCATATGAGAATCAAACCCTGCACCTTGTGTTTCTAAGGTAAATACCTTAACTATTATGCCAACCTCCCACCCTCCCAATTTGTAAACAACTTACAATATCTCAGCAGCCACTCAAGTTATACACATACTATGTGTTATTTTGTTCATCTAGCTAAGAGCTTTCATATGAGGCTAAGGAGTTCTGTCAGTGTTACTTGGTTGTTGAGATATTTAGAAAAATGTGACATTTATATCTGCATAAATAAATAAATATCATTAGAAAACAATTAATATTTCTTTACCTGCACTAGACAGAGGTCAGCTATCAATGCAGTTGAGTTTGCCATTGTGTAAGCTTTAAGATGAATTTTTTTAAAACCTTGTACAAATATGAACAAACAACATTTGACGCCTAGAGGTACTGTCCAAATACACATGGTTTGAAAATAGAACATAGCAATGCCTGTAGCCTGAATTATAAGATTACTCGTCTTCGTGGCTGCACTGTCTATTATAAACCAGACATGCTTGCTGGGTGTGAAATATGGATAAAACCATCTACTAAAGACACTGAAGTTATTCTTCCAGCTTGTGGAATACATATGTGCGACTGCTTAGACAAATATCTGGGAATGTGGATATTATCTACTCCAGTGATGTACATTTCTCACATCATATACTGCAGACCATAGCAAATTAAAACAAAAAAATACTGTTTGGGTCACTGTAAAAGTAAACTGTGCAATAAAATCTAGTAACAGAATGGAAATACATACCTCCACACTCCAGAAAAGATTTAGACAAAGACAGTCTCCTACCTTAAAAGTAACATAAAAAAGAAATGGTACTCCGAATCCCTTAACATCAGTTGAATGCATGCTTTAGACCATTGCATCTATCTAGCCATTCAGCTCTTTTTAACTTATCACCAATAACATCATGAGTTACAGTTTTACTGATAAAGATTCCTAGTTAAGTGCTATCAAATGCTTCAAGGGATGTTTACTATCTGATTCCCAAGAGATCATCTTCCCGTTTATGCTGTCTGATGACAAAACAAGGTTTCGAAAGAGTTTCTTGCCATGAAAATACAAAAATAAATAAATAAATAATAGTAATAAAAACAGAGATGGGTGGCTACGGAGGTGCAGTTGTTAGCATTGCTGCCTCACAGCAAGAGGTTCTTGATTCTTGGCTGGGGTGCCTTCTGTGCGAAGTCTGCATGTCCTCCCTGTGGTCACATAGGTTTCCTCCAGGTGCTCCAGTTTCTTCCCACATCCCAAAGACATGCTGTAGGTGGATTGGACACTCTAAATTGGCCCTAGGTGTGAGTGCGTGCATGTGTGCGCCTTCTGTGGAAGGCTGGGTGCCGGGCTGGCAACTTGACACCGTAAGACTCCACTGCCAATCATTCTGTGGACCGTTGTTCCATTGTGGCAATTCCTAACCAGGAAAAGCCAGAAGAAGAAGTAATAAAAATAGAGATGCATCTATCAACATTCCAGAAGCTCCAAGGTCGGTAAGCATCACTCTTCTTTATTAACTCATCTTTGATTAAGCAGGTGATTATTTCAACAACGTATTTTATCTGTCCACTGAGGAATGGCTCCCATCATGTCATAAAGTTCCAAAACCAAAATACGTTCTTGGATTATTAAAGAAATAAAAGCACTTATGACATAATGGGACTTTGTGTGGAACTGATATCACTGCAAAAAAGGACAAAAACTATGAAATTAAGTACAAAATACACTTCATAGGCATAGACAGTTTTACTACTAGTAGAATGATACTCAAATAAACTTGTGAACTATTAAAACAACAAAGGATAATGCACTACAAGTACGAAACTGGAACTGCGAACAATTTATTTAGCGCTTTCGTCAGTTTTATACTCGACTTCTTCAGAATGACATTTTTTATTTTAACCATAGTTTTTATAACCAGACTGGATCATATGATTTGTTCAATTAACCCAAATGCTTGCTACAATCCATATTTAAAGTGACATCCAGTCACCAATAAAAACACAAATATATACCCTACAAAAGCAACAACATATTAAAAACTAAAAACATGTATACATGCATATGTGCACATATACAAAAAACTCCAATCCTACCCTAAAGCAGGTACAAGTACATTATATGTAAACCTTATAATCTTTGCTAGTAAATAAGGGCACACAATTCAAGATGTTATACTGAAAAAGAACAGCCCCAAAACCAGAAACTCTATGCTTTCATGTTGTTAAAACACAATAAATCATGACTGTACTCCACCTGTCCAAATAAATAAATAAATAAAAACAAGTGAGGTACTAATTCATTACATTCAATTCTAATACAAATGTTAACATCCAAACTTACTTCTAGTGTAAAATGTATTTATATATGATATTCAGCCTTCGGTTTTAAGTAACTAGTGAGGGAAACTACTTCATTCAACCCTGGTGGGCTTGTAGCATTAACCCCCAATTGCCACATAAGCTCTTTATATTCCAATATCAACTCTATGGGGCCCCCCTACTATTATTTTCTATTTGCTCTACAACCATAAACCTGAATCTATCTTATTCAAATGTTTGGCCAGGGCATTGTTCAAACTGCCCTTGTTTATATTGTAAACATGTTGGTAAATGCGTTGCCTAAAAGCATTCTTGGTCTTCCCTATGTAATAACCTTCACATTCCTGACACTTTGCAACATATACAACATACTGCTGCAATTGCATTTTTGCCTTAACCTAACAGTTCCATATTTTGGGATATTGATGTTATAACCTTCTAAGATGTAATGGCATTGTGTATAATGCCCACATTTCTTCATATGTCCCTTCCTGTGAAGTTGTTTTGCCTCCTTGTTCTGTTCCAACATGTTTTTGAAACTTGAGTCCTTTTTATACACTACCACAGGTTTATCTCCTAACTTCCTACTAATTTCTTCATCATTTCCAAAAATGAACCAGTTTTTCCTCAAAATATCCCTAATCTCATAGAACTGTGGGTTGTATGTCAAAACCATGACGTTCTTAAATGAAGTGTCACTAGTGGCTTCAGAATCCTGTGCCAAAATAGTTTTTGCATGGGGATACTCTTCTTGTGTTCCCCTCCCCAATAATGGGTAAAAATGACCAACTTTCCTCTTTTGTTTGACCTCTGATAATATAGAGTCTACCAATCCACTCGGGTAACTTCTTCTCATTAGCATACATTGTAGGAACTCAATTTCTTTGTAGAATGTCTCTAGGTCACTCATCATTCGTGCCAAATGCACTCCTTGACCTTGTACTAGGGACCTTTTTTGGTGTAATGGGTGCCCACTATCAAAATGCAGGAGAGAGTTGGAGTATGTTGGTTTTTTATACACATTAGATGTGAAGTCTATAAGTTCCCTGTTTTTGTTGATCAAAATATCTAGGTAACTAATGGTATCATAATTCATTTCCATGGTGAAACGAAGGAATGGGGTACTGTTATTAAGGAAATGAAAAAACTCCCCCAACTCTTCTTCACTACCTCCCCAAAATATCAGAATGTCATCCAGGTATCTACCATAAAATTTGCAGAACCTGAAGCCTGGGGATGTGAAAACAGTTGTTAGTTCTCAGTGTATTAAGACAATCCCCCGGATTTACTAAACTTCCGTGCAGGACTAGCTTAGTCCTACAGGGAAGTGACTGTTTAGGAGCAGGATGGCAGCACGCCATGCATATTAATAAGGCGCACAGCCCGAGCTCCTAGGCTTACATGGAGCATGTAAGAGTGCAGGGGGCATGTCTGAGAGTAGAGCTCTCAGAATAAACACACCCCTGCAATGTAGAACAGTAGAAAGGGGTATGCAATGAGCGAGATCACTCACAGGTGTCCACATATCACCACCAACAGTCCCCTTGTGTATAACAGCAACAGAATGTAGTAATAAAATGAAGAAACCCTAATTTTTTGTTTAAAATCTGATTGAAGCTAACCATAGGTGCGCAGGTGTGCCCATCGCTTAGCCATGGTTAAAGCAGCTTAAAAGGCTGAGGAGGATGACAAGGAAGATATATGCAAATGAAGCAGTACAGCAGTAGTGTAGTGGGCAGAGCATTTGCCTAACGAGCAGGCATTCATGGTTCGAGTCCCATTACAGCACATTCTATTTTACATGGCAAAGCAAGTTATGACCAATATTTTTGTTGCATAACCCAATAAATAACATATATTTATGAACTGGAGTACTCCAGTAAATGCACATGTGAGGTGTCAGTATCATAATGAATAAGACACTAGTAAGCAGGTCTAAGCACAAATAAGCAATAGTAAGAATAATTAAGCACTAGTTAGCGGGCATAAGCTCGTTTGCGCGGCAGTAAGCAATGCCTACACTGAATAAGCAATTCTAAAGCTATCTCTCTGTAAGCAGATGTAACGGCAGGTTAGCAGTGCTTACCATCGTGCAAACCCACTTACAACTGCTCAAAAGTGCCTTAATCACTCTGTATCCAATGGCCCTTGTTCTGCCCACCAACAAAATAAACAGCCATGCAGGTCTCGAACCCAGGACCCTATACACAATAGTCCTAGTAATTATCCACTAAGCCATCACAGAAATACAGAAGAATGAGTTACTAGTAAACATGTCCCCACCATAGTATAACCAAACTGAACCTGTGAACGGCATCAGTATACAGTCATATGTGCCATAACCCACTACATAACATAAATATATGAACTGGAGTACAGCAGTAAGCCCAGAAGTGAGGTGTAATTGTAATAGAGTGTTGAAGTCCCCAATAAAACACAAGGACCCCACAAAGTGTACGTACACATCAATCTGGGATACCAGGCATATATATCAGGTGTAATGAATCATACCACAATGGCAAAAAAGGCATTATAATTAGGGTCTAATGTAAGCAATGCTAAGCATTGTACAGGCCAGCTTAGGAGGTGTGAGCAATATTTAGACCAGCTAACTCTTTGTGCCCAGTGGTATACCCCTTTAAACAATGCCAACCTTAGGTAAGCAGGTTTGCCCATAGCTTAGCCTTTTCAAAACCAGCCAATCACAGAAAAGTGCGAGAAATTGGCCCTACCTAAACCCAAGAGGCAGGAATACATCTCATAACTGGTTGTAGCTTCCCCTTGCAGGCACTATGGCAGTAAGGGGAGAAGGAGTGCACGTCTGGGTGCAGTGCTGGTGCATCCAGGAGTCCAAAGTCATGGCAGGACTCATAGTTAAAGGCCATGCACAGAGACTGCTGCAGGGCCAGTACCAGAGCTCCCAATATAAGGCGGAGGCCTGGGACCATCTCGCCCACAACCTCACCAGTGCCATTGGCATACCGTGAACTGGTGAGCAGGTCAGGCACAACTATGCCGACCTGAAGCGATGGAAGGGGGCCCTCTTGGAGGAGTGGCTCCAAGAGGCTGGAGCATCAGGGGATGTACCAGACGTGTGTAAGTATCACCCCAGTATGTGTGTAATAAGTGCCAGCTCAGGTATATCATAGATAGGTATGGCTAAATATTCCACTTATGTCCCCCACAGCTGCAATGGAGCGGGTCGCGAACCAGGAAGCCCACATCTGTCGCCTGGCACGGTTGCAGCTCGAGGCAGGTCAGTAATACTCATACTTTTACTGTCATAGGAAATAAAAATAAAAGTAATAGAAAATTAATTGCTAGTATAAAACCTGTATTGTTCAAGACAAGTACTGCATACACTATAGAATATGGCAGGAAGAGTCACATATTGTTTTTATGGCAATAAAAGTGTAATATCCTGACAAAACAAGTCTAACTGCTGGACTGCATGTGTATGTTCTGGTATCATATGGCAATGTAGATTTGCAATTATGTAATAGTACTGTAGTATTAAGCACTGTTACACCACACCATGCATCATAAATTGAATGTGTAGGAATGCCTGTATATGACAGGTGTAATCCCCAGAGGCCATTTAGTACAAGTGAGAGACACATAGATAGTAAACAGGGAAAATGCAGACAACAAAAACCAAATAGTTCATGCAACTGAGATGTGAACTTTTGTCTTTTTAGCACACACAGCCATGGTTCAAATCCTGCCAGTGGTAGTAGTCTGCATACAGAATCATACCCCACAACTGTACAGATATGTCCAGAATTTCTATTAAAGTGGCCCATATCTATTGCTTATCAACCTGTCCCCCTAAGAAATCAGTAGCATAATTCCAGATGTATAGCCAGCAAACAGGAAATACAACTGATTGAGACACATCTATGACAACAAACCTGGCACACTAGCAACTCCCCAATACCTTATATGACTAAGAAGCCACGTATGTCCCATTTATACCCCAACTTGTTAAGCTGTGGTCAGAGTGTGTACAGTAACAGAGTGAGGTGTATGTGCATAATAGTAATGTGGAACCTGGTACTGTGTGTGGGAACATTCAGGTAGTGCTAATAAACATTCCTCCCACAGGTCTGTCAGATACCAACACTGTGCCCAGAAATACAAGAATGATATGCAGTTTCTCTGAATAATGAGGTATTACACATCACTGTCACCCACACTGTCCTACAACATATAACCGTCTAGGAAATCTGTATAAGAGTGTTGTTATACAAGGTCAGAATGCATAAGCACAGGGGATTAATAAGACAGAAAGCAGACTGGAGATATACAGCAATATCAATATAACAGGCACAACTGTGATGGACAGTGTTTAAGTTGTAGCAGACAGCCATGATCTGAATCCTGGGAGTGGAATTAGACTGCATAAAGATTCAGACCCCACAACTGTACACATGAGGCCAGAATGTCCAGCATATGTACCCATATCTGCTGCCCATCCCCCTGTCCCCCTGGTAAGTCTGTGGGATGATCCCAGATGTGTAGCCAGCAAACAGTGAATACAAGTGATTGTCAACCATGTAGCAACCCCCAAAACTGTTAGGAGAGTAATATTTCAAGTATGTCTTATCTACACTCCCATGTTGTCAAGCTGTGACCAGAGTGTGTACAGTAACAGAGTGAGATGTATGTGCATAATGCTAATGTGTAATCTGGAACATTGTGTGGCAACAATCAGGTAGTGCTAACAAACATTGCTCCCACAGGTACGTTGGATACAAACACTGTGCTGAGAAATACAGACCGATATAACCTATACTGGTACCATCCACCCGGGTATTGTAGGGGATTGTGAGTGTTGCAGTTTCTCTGAATAATAAAGTATCACTGATCACTGTTGCCCACACTGTGCTACATAATATAACTGTGTAGGAAAGCATGTATATGTGTGTGTGTTAGGTCACTAAAGGTGGAAGAGGGCAATATTCTAGATATGTCCAGGCACACCAGCATGTGGTCAACACATGGCCAGAGTCTGTGCAGAAAGAGTTGGATATCATAGTGCAAAACATCAACCCAGATTCCAGACATATGTGTACAAACAGTTAGTCAGTGTTAACAAACATTCTCTCACAGGTATATCAGGTAAGAGGTGTATACTGTAGGTAAAACCGGTTCATGTGTAATGATATTGAAAGCCATATCATTGTCCAATATAAGTCTATAGGGTAGTGTAGTAAGACTTGTAAGGTACAGATAACAGCACTGATTAGGAAAGTAATGTGGAGTACAGGAATATACTACTTGTTAATTGACATCTTTCTCTCCCCCCCACCTTATCTCCAACAATAATCAACATACCCACCCCAACTGGTATGTACTGACTCTGATAATTTCCAATTATTTGATAAATATTTTAATGGTTCCCATACATGTGCCATATTGAATTATTCCAACATTGTTGGCATGGTGCCATTAACGTACCTGCATGCTGTTCTTATTACCACTGTGGTCCCATATATGCATGTGTTTTGTTTGCTATGCAACTGTTCCATATCTGGTGTCTGAGTTAATGAGAATATCTATGTATGCTGTTATACCTCACCCTGGAATGTGTTGACTATTACTAACCCATATATGATGTTGAAATCTAAACACTGTAGCACACTTGGGAAGGCCGGTCATAGTGGACCCACCTCAGCTGGCCGAGGCACCGGGCACCAGCATGTCTTGGGCCCAACCCCAGACCTCCCTGTCCATTGGTCCTGCACCACCTTTGGGTGGAACCGCCTCAGGCGATGGGGCTCACCCCCCCCTGGGAGTGGGCACGGACAGGCACCTGTCACCCATCGCCAGGTCGGGGTCGGGGGTGTGTAGAGCAATCAATGAGCAGTTTGGTGATCTTCTACTCCAGCTCGAGGGCCACATGTCGCAATTAGAGAGTCAACCTGGCTCTGTGGCTCAGCCCCCAGCATAGCCACCTTCGGGGCTATGAAGGTGCAGTGGTGACTGCCCATGGGTGGGGACATCAGTCCCACTGTTACCACTAGGGTGCTTGTGGGCTTACGATATCCCAACACCCCTCCACATCAAGGTGTTTACCCCCACATGTGTCATATACTGCCCCAGTATGCATCTTGTGTGTCTTGTCTGTTAACCTACACAACCTACCTCCCCAAATATACTTACTACCCCTCCCCAACATCCCACTCTCACCTGAAAAAAAAGAAAAAGGGCAATCTGTTCCCACAAAAAAATCACGCCCCATACATAGCTGTCCATTTCGCACATGTGTGCACTGGACACATGTAATCTGGTCTAATTTGCACCACAACTTATTACTGTTGTCCTCACCCCTCTCCCAGGGGTTTGAGTGTCCAAATCTACCTTCAAATTCAATGTATATGCACAGCTGTTGCTGTAGAAGAAATGGGCAGCTATGGTCCTTCCCTACACCCTTCCTGCACATCCCTAGCTATTTCCCCTGCTGTCTTTCCCTCTTTGTGCCCCTTTCCTATCAACCCCTTTTTCTTTTCTTTTAAAGAAATTAGTGCAAGGGTAAGCATCAGTAAACACTTTTAAGCAGCAGTAAGCGTGTTTAAGCCTGTTTGTGCAGGGGTAAGCAATGCCTACACACGTTAAGCAATTTAGAAGCTGAGTATAAGAAACTGTAACCGGAAGTTAGACGTGCTTACCTCCGCGCAAACATGCTTGCAACTGCTTTAAAGTGCCCTAATCACTCTGTATCCAATGGCCCGTGTTCTGCCCAGCAACAAAATAAGCAGCCTTTGCAAGGCTCAACCCCAGGAACCTGCACACCATAGATAAAGTGATTGACCACTAAGCCATGCCAGATATATATAACTCTGATGTTTTCAGAAACATATAATCCAGCCCAGTCATGCAACAGTGCAGATAATGTATACCAACATTTAGATGTATGTGTGTGCGTAAATATATTACTATCTAGACAGATACAACATATCTATAGATGTAGATATATATATATATATATATATATATATATATATATATATATATATTTAGAAATATATACATATATATAAATATATATGAACATATACACATGCAAATGCCTACATTGACACATATATATGTCTACACCTATATTTCTACATATACACAGCAAGTTACATATATGTACGCAGACATAAATCTATGTAGGTACATATGGACATAGTTATATATATGTAAGCAGATATATATATCTATATAGGTATATATGGCCTTGCATCTGTAGATAGCAATGGTAGATTAACAGAAACATATATGTCCACATGCACTGTTAATAGGATTGAGAGGCCCCAAACAATATACTTCTTGTACAAATTGGCATACCCCCCCCCACAGCCAAACACGTCCGCCCTGCAGTACACTACCAAGTGTTGAAGATCCCATAAACAGGACCTGACACGACATGGGCACACGATGTTAGCAGTATTACATCCCACCTGTATGATGTCAGGTTGGTATTGATAACATATCATGCAGTACAATCTGGCTCCAATAGGAAATGTAAAATGTGGAAGCTATCAACATCCCAGGATAGATATACACAGACACATATATGTAGCTACAGATATACATATATATATATATATATATATATATATATATATATATATATATATATATATACATGTGACTACACATACACACGCAGAGATATGCACAGTAAGATACCTATGTAGTAGGTGCACACAATATGGTACAGCCACTATGCCTACAGTTAACACCCTAACAACTGGACACCGGATGATCCACCCATACAAATGACATCAGTTGCCTTCAACATATACCCACAGAGAGGTCATAGGATAAACACCACACACAGGTTTGCAGAAATGGAATACCTTTATTTCTGTACTATTACAGATTTATATGCCATGTCATATAGCTGTTCAGACACTGACACCCATATCAACAGAGTAATGCAACTGTGAAACAGTTATACTAATACAGTTGTCTGGAAAGGTCCACAACTGTTGCTCCCCAGGCCAAGCCCTTCAGATCGTACAATAGTAAAGACAGACTGGGCCACAGGATACCACACAATCAACAGTAAGTGATGCAGGTGTGTAGTCCAGCAGCCTCTGTCTACACTCTGCACACAATCACTAGGTGATAAAGACTTCAGTTGACCAAATGAGATGTAACTGTTACATAACAAGGCATAACTGACACCATCAAAGGCACACTGGCAAACAGAACAGTCTGTTTGGCAGGAGGCAGGAGGCCTGCAGTAACCCACTTTATGTAAGTAATGTCAAGATAGGTGACATGTATGGTACTGTACATCCAGATACCTTAAGGCAGCTCACCCCTGATACCCCCACATTTTGTAACAGCCTAGGTCATGTATGGTGCATCCCCTCTCCTAGACTGAATAATACAGGGCCATATACCACTGTTACATACACTAGTCTCTGGGAGTGCATATGGGCACACATGTATTGTGTAGGTGAATCCCACATGGTATGTGTGGGGGATACAAAAGCAGTGGACTGCTGCCAGGCATGGCAGCGTGGTATACGTATATGTGCATATGTATCTCTATCTGTATATGTGTAGACATATATTGATCTGTATATGTATATATCTGGGTGTGTAAATGCATATCTATGTACATATACACACTCATCTACATATGTCAATATGTACATGTGTAATTATCCATATAGATATCGGGATAATCATATGTACATATATATTCACCATATGTCCTGAACATGGGGTATAGCCCTACCTCAGCCTCAGTAGTCCCACCTTCATAGTGCAAGGGGATGTCAGGCATGTATAGCAGGTATATTAGCAGACTATTGCTACTGTAATAGGGATTGTCTTCACAGACATGGTGTGTGTGGGAGGTAACATCTTCTTTTCACATGTGCGCCATTGACTACTGACAGACATCCTAAGGACATCATAGTACAGTACCGCTGCAAGCACATAATGCTCCTGTGGACTACAGCAGAGATATTGGCCATTAGATGTGGACATTCTGACACACTCTGTACAGTCCAGAGGTATACACAGACTCCCTTAGTGCAGAACATGTGGACCAAGCCTGACAATATAGATGTTAGCCATGTAGATGGGTATAACACATAACGGCTGGTATACATTTGCCCACATAGGCATTCACACACCCCTGTCTGTCCTGACACATAATAACTGCTGGTACAGAGGTGCCCATGCATGGACACATACTACCCACTAGATATTGACATACATCTGTACAGCATCCCACTGCTCTGTCTGACATGCATGACTGTTAAGGGAGGCCCAGCAGCAGTACATCTGGCAAGTATCTGGACATGACACCTCACTGGGTAAATACACTAAGCTGCTAGGCATGTAACAAAGCACTGTGCAGGCTACAGGCAGACAGGCTCAACACTAGCCTACATCTCCTATGGGGGAATGCACATGTACCTGCATATATAGCTGGGTCTATAGACATGTCACAGCACAGGGTAGGACACACCTGTGTAAAAGTGCATAACCACAACCAATGTGAACACAGCCACAGCCACATATGGTAAGCTAGCATAATATTACAGTATATGGACTATCTGTTCAACACCATTCTCATATGTGACACTCTTACACTAACTCTACATTTACTGGGTCACTACACAGTGTGGTCTGATGCCCATCTGTGGTATGGGACATGTGTGTGTATGGCCCTACAAACATGTAAGCCAATACGGTAACATACACTGGAGCAGCATGTAACATCAGTTAGGACGGGACCTAGGACGATGACATCTACCACAGTTTGTAAACAGGCCAAGGTACATATTAACAATACACACACTGTCGACATTCACCATATGTACACAGACCTCAGAACTGTATAAACAACCACAGAATGTCCAGGTTATGTCATCAAATATAACCCCTACTGTACATAACATGTGTAGCAGTCTGATATCTCACTGGCTTGTTATCAGATATGATGACACTAATTATGGTGTACATCACATATGCCCCTCTTAATGTATGACATATGTACAAAGGTTGACTGAGTTGTGGCTGGAAGCACAAACCCAGGGCCAATATTGACATGTTGCTGTGATAACATCATACATTTACTGTTGTAGCAGGGTTTGTTGCAACATATGTCCTATGAGGAATATGAAGTCAGTAACTTTCATGGCTTTCACCATCTACAGACTGCAATCCTCACACTACCTTCTGCAGTTCACAGATACATGCTCTTTGGGTAACACATGAAACCAAAGGAACCACACACTGCCCAGTCTGCAGATGACCCTACAGATGGGGAGTCCTCATAAACATAGAACTGACATGGCAGGTATTAATACATGTAGGACAGCCATATCCGCACACACCCTGTTAAACCAACATTACTACGAATGCAATATAGCAGCACTTACAGTCTGTAGTCAGGCCAGGTACATCCCCCTCCTGTGTATTGGCCTGTTTCCACAGTGTATGTTGTCAGAGATAAATCCCCAATCCATCTAAGATGCTGTTTGTCAAACAACAGATCGAGTCCCTGCTCACAGTGAATGAAAAGGCCCAACACCAACATGATGTTCCTAGATATTGGAGTATGTTTCCATGCAATTGGCTATGGGAATGTTACCACAGCTGTTCCACATGCAGTCAGCTAGGGGAAGGCTGCAATTTGTGCAGAGGCCATCAGCTGATCATGAGCATTACCTAATATACACACGCTGCTGCCTAAGCAAAGCAGGTGTAGGTCTCCACCTCCACCAGAGAGGGAGTGAGAGAGGCAGACAGAGGCAAAGACAAGTCAGGGAGGGGTGGAAGAGTAAAACTTAAGCATGTTTGTGTCACACACCTACCAGCACATGGCATCAAACCCCTGATGACTATGTAGTGCTATCACAGTTCTATGCAGTTATTGGATGCGCCACATAGGTTATCTGCTGCAGAGTCCTCAGAACATATATGTGATGTTGAGTGACATCTGCAACAGGGATATGGTAGCTATACGGTAGGTGAAGTACACGTGCCTGTCTGCATGAACAGGTGCCAGAGTCAACACAGCCACACTCTCACAGGGACACACACACATTGACAGACTTGGCAGGGCCAGGATTACAACTCATCACTAGTGAGATTGCCACAACACATTACTGTGCAGGTATCACATGCACCACACTGGCCATACGGAGGTTATATGGGCAAAGGGTATGGGGAGGTGTCTGACATCAGACGTCATGCTTCAGTATGCCAATGGGGGTTGTAGTGAGTGTGGCTGTGATCATACGCATCATACAACACACACACAAATACAAAGGGTGCCAGTACTGACATGCATGGGTGCATTTCTGCACTGGTGTGTGGTGGTCGATTGTGCCAGATGGTTATACAAGGTTAGGTGATGGGTATACCTAGTTATCAGGCCACATGACAATGGTCTGTGTTGTGGCTCAGGGCTGTAGTTTCTGCATTTGCCCACACAGGTGGGTATTGTAACCACTATCCAGACACCTGGGTGACTATTGCATGTGGCCAGTGCTGTGCATCACTTGCCATGTATGTGTTCCTTAGTCCATGACATGGACGGTGTCTGGGATGTGCACACCTCCAACATGCATGTACAGTGACATGTGGAACTGTACCTGGGGTGTATGGCCCATGTTGTGTATTCAAATTATTATCAGATGTGCAAGTCTTGGCCACCTGTGGTGGGAACTAGTAATGGATAGCAGGTTTATCCTACACCTACATCGATAGCATGCTAACAGCATTCCCTGGTGTCAGTGGCATCTGTCCATACAGGGCATGTTTTCAGGCATGGTATGTCCTTTGTGGGTCACATATGATGGCACCACATGTGTCCAGTGGGGAACATCCCCTGTCTGCATGTATGTGCCTATTGGACAGATGGACAGGGTGCCATGACCTCTGTAGCCCACTGCAGTCACTCCATAGTTACTATCAGTGGCCAGTATGCAGTGTACCACCCACATATTGCCTGTTGCCTAGGCATGTGTATGTGTGTATGAGACATGAGTTGAGAGTGTGTTCTGGGTAATACTGGGGTTGCTAACTGTGATTACCTGGTCTTGATGTCACATGTCTGGGTATGGATTTGCACCCCAGCCTCTCAGCTGTTTCACATCTGTTATCCCTGTATGGTGGACATTATGATATTTACTAGGGCCACCTTATAAGAAATTTGCAAAACCTGCTCCTCATTGGGCCCAGGAGTCATACACTCACACCCACCTCCACATAGGATACAAGTTACAAACACACACACACACACACACACACACATATAATGTCTCTGAGTAGAACCTCTGCCTAACTAGTTTATTACACTACAGCACTACGCAGTCATAGTATGTGCCACAGAGATTACTGGAGTACTCATTCCCTAAAGGTGTATATCACATTGGATGACATCAGCAGGATTGCCAAAGTAGGACATTTGAATTGTAATGAGTGTGGCTAGGCTAAAATGCATTGTTCCCTACACATACAGTAACACACACACACAAAACATCCACAACAGACATGTGTGGGTATAGAACCCCTAAAAGAGGTCTATATCACACTACAGTATGAAGTTGTTCTATGATGCACAAGAGGGATTACTGGAGAACTCCTTCACCAAAGGTGCATTTCACAATGAATAACATCAGCAGGATTGCCAAATTAGGGCATTTGAATTGTACTGAGTGTGACTAGCCTATAATGCATTGCTACCTAGACAGACATTGAAACACACACAAAACATCCAGAATTGCCATGGGTGGGAATAGAACCCTACGAGAGTTCTAAATCACGCTACAGCAGTACACAGTTATGGCATGCACTGTGGAGATTACTGAGCTACAATCTTCCCAGAGGTGTATTTCTAGGTGGATGACATCAGCAGCCTTGCCAAAGTTGAGCATTTGAATTGTAGGGAGTGTGACTACCCTAAAAAGCATTGCACTCCACTCAGACACACACTTTCCATGTCTGGGATTAGAACACCTACCTAATTATGTTATCACACTACAGCAGTATGCAGTTACAGGACACGCTACAGAGATTACTGGGCTACAGCCTTCCCAGAGGTGTATTTCTAGGTGGATGACATCAGCAGCCTTGCCAAAGTTGAGCATTCCAATTGTAGGGAGTGTGACTACCCTAAAAAGCATTGCTCTCTGCACAGACAGTCAGACAGACACCCACACGCACAAACACACACATACACACACACACACACACACACACACACACACACACGCACACTTGCCAAGGCTGGGGGTTAGGACTCCTACCTAACTATTTTATTACACTACAGCAGTACACAGTTATGGGACGTGCCACAGAGATTATTAGGCTACAACCTTCCCAGAGGTGAATTTCGCAGTGGATGACATCAGCATGCTTGTCATAGTGGGGCTATGGGGAGGGCAGTGTATGTGCATGGGCCATAACCCATTCATCTGGGGGTTGACACACCACATGCGGGCACAACCTGGGTCATATTTCACAGGTCAGCTGCTAGATGACTACTTCCTTGTACAGTCATGTTGCACAGCTGGCACATGCACCACATACTCTGAAATGCTGACAGATACTGGTAGCTAGTATCTGCAGTGAGTGACATCTGACCCTCGTGTGGTTGTGGCCCTTTGGCTGTGTGCTAGGTGGGACAGACCTGGATGGCTCCTTGTCACAGTCACCCTCTTCCACACATCTATGTATGTCTACCTTTGGCTTATTATATAGTGTGTTGTCCTTAAATATATATGCCTGTATTCCTATCCACTGTGCGTGCAAAGCATGAGTTGTGCATACTGAGGAGTGTCTGCACTAACATCGGCGGCTGCCAGATATGTCTGGTCCACTGGTATTTGCAGACATGGCCTTCATGTGTTTTAGTGTGTGGGCATGCCCAGTATGCCTGTCTGTATTGAATGTGTGGATCGAGTCCAGGTAGTTTGTACTGCAGTGCTGACCTTTGTGTTGTACACCTATAGGTAGCATGCTGTCTCTGCAGGGTATCCGTCAATCATTTGACATTGACTGTTACTACATTTCTGCATAGGATGGGGGGGGCACACCTGACTATTCCTACATTCCTACACAGGATTAGGGGGCACACCTAACTGTTACTACATTTCTATGTAGGATGGGCAGGTACACCTGACTATTTCTACATTTCTACACAGGATTGGGGGGGGGGACACCTGACTGTGACTACATTTCTACATAGGATGGAGGGGCACACCTGACTATTTCTACATTTCTACACAGGATTGGGGGGCCACACGTGACTGGGACTACATTTCTACGTAGGATGGGGGGCACGCCTGACTATTTTTATATTTCTACACAGGATTGGGGGGGGCACACCTGACTGTGACTACATTTCTACGTAGGATGGTGGGCACACCTGACTATTTCTACATTTCTACACAGGATTGGGAGGGGGCACACCTGACTGTGACTACATTTCTACATAGGATGGGGAGGGGGGCACACCTGACACTTGTACACATTTGCTAGGACTGTACTTGTCTGTCGGGTACTCCATTTCAGTCTGTAGTCTTACCTATCGTGAGGACTAGAGGCATAACAGTGTACTACAGATCTTAGCTTTTAATTACCTACATATTAATTTCTGACTTCTCTCCCTTCAGAACTGACATCCCACTGTCTGACCTGCTGTAGTCTGCCTGTGTAGGCCTGGGGGGGTGGTTACCCATAGGCCTCGTTCAGAGGCCATAGCACAGCCTTTGTTTGTGTTTGTCTGCACCTGTCCTGCTGGCTGTGACTGTTGTTGTGTATGTGAAGCCCCCTGACTGGCATGTGTGAGTCACTTACCTTGTGGGTGTCCCAGTACTGAGGGTGGTGCTGCAGCGCTGACTATGTCGGATGCACATACCACACTCCCTACACATGGTTAAGCACAGGTAGTGTAATGTTTGGCATCCCTTTTACTGTATGTGAGAGTCAGAGAAAGGTGTTATTCCCTGGGTCCCTCCTGAGTCAGTGTATGTGCTCTGTGTTGTGTCTTTGCCAAGGCCAGAGCATACTGGGCATGCCTCCTTCTGCCTACTGGGGCAGGCTCAGGTTGTTCACTCTGTGCCTGTGCAGGCCTTGGCAATGGTGGGGGGTTGTGTGGCCCTGCCCTGTGCTGTTCCTGCTGCAGCTGTTTCCGCATGATCATATTGTGTAGCATGGAACATACAAGGACAATTTGGGTACATGTAGCTGGTGACTAATGCAAGGCTCCACCAGATGTGTCCAGGCACTGGAACCATGACTTAAGCATCCCAAACACACACTCGACTATAATTATGGTCTGTACGTGTGCCTCATTAAGGAGTTCTTGTTTGGGTGTGTGTGCATTTCTGATGGATGTCATCAGCCATGGCTTCAGTGCGTATCCAGCATCCCCCACTAGGTGACCATCAGGGATGTCCCCATTGGCAAATCTCTGGTAAAGCTGCATCAGATGCCAGATGGGGGAATCATGATAACTTCCAGGGCAGCCAGCACACACGTTCATTATTATGCCCTGGGAATCGCACTCAACCTCACAGTTGATGGAGGGAAAGCCCTTGTGGTTGATGTAGACCCTACCCCACTCACTGGGTGGTGCTTTGATGCATATATGCGTGCAGTCTATTGCACCCACTACCTCAGGGTATTCTGCTATTTGGTGAAACAGTTGCATATTGCTGGCCAATGCCTCACGGTGTTGGAAAATATACGTGCTCACCGACGTGCTGACATGGCATCCAGGAAATGGTGGTGTACCCTGAATGCTGATACCTGTGAAATCTCCATCATATCCCCAGTTGGACTTTGGAAGGTACCTGTAGCTAGTATTCATAGGCCTACACATACCTTGGTATCCACTGGGATGGGCTCCCCTCTGTTAGTTCTGTGTGTGAGGTGTGGCTGGCACATCTCAACAATTTGCTGTAGGAGGTCCCTGTCCACCCTATAGCACTCCACTATCTCCAGCTCATGTAGCCCCTCATAGGTTATCCTGGGTCTGTACACTCTTCTCCATCTCCTCACTGTGGGTTGGTCGACAGCATTCACATCCTCACCACCCTCAGTCTCTTCCACAAGTTGTTGTATGATAGCTATTGCAGTCCATAGAATTTTGTGTTGTGAGTGTTAAAAGTTACCCACTTGTTTACACTGGTGGTGTAGACTGTGGGAAAAACCAGAGGGGAAGGAGTTTGCATAGTTTGTAGTTGTGTTCTGGGCTGGGCTGGTCTGATGCCTGTGTAATTGGCTGATTCTGATACATTTCACCTGCCAGCTAAGCTAGTTCTTTTGATTACCTTCCTACTGCTGTTTTCCCTTCCCACTGCCTTCCTGTTTAAGCTCAGGGGCGCACTACACAAACACAGTGCTCAAATGTGCACAGTGCTGCTATTTCCTGATTTAACTTTTTTTTTCTTCCTGTAAAACCGGGTGCGCGGCACGCACACACGCTTAGGCTTTGTAAAGAGTGCTAGGCAGGTTTAGACACACCCCCTAGCTTAGCTGTGCTAAGCTAGGAGCAAACCCAAGCCACAAGGCTCCAATCTGCTTACAGTATGCCTGACACCCCCCCCCCCATGATGTCACATAACTCCTAGGCTTGCACCAAGCTATTCCTACTCTTACACTGTTGAGACCTGGATCACATGCTGGGGAAAACTGGGATTCACTTTCCTTCCCCTCATTTGCATAGGATTGACTGTGAATGCATAGTTACATGTCTCACACTGATCCTCCCCCTTTAGCAACCACTGCTCACTGGCCATGTTGTCTTCTGCCTGCCATTGACTTGCATAGCAGAATACTGATTTTAGTTAGGATGCTTAATTTAGGTTAATTTTGTTATTTTCTTCCCCTATTCCATTTGCACGCTGCTGCCCTATGCTTAAACAGCTGAGATTGGCTAAAAAAGTAAAAGTTGATGTTTGTATTTCTTTTTTATCTTTGCAGTGCCAATGGCCTTATACTTGGCCATTGGCATGCTTGCTACATGATATGCAGCCTTTATTTTGAGCTGTCACAGCTCCGTTTTGGATTTTGCAGAAAGGTACTCGGATACTAACTGAATACATTTCTGCAGATAACACTAGTCCTGCACAGATGGTTGCAAGCTTCCTGGATTGCAAAATCACCTAATTTGCATAGATTTCTCCTGCAAATGGGGTGATTTGCATACAAGGGCTTCGTCTGTGCAGGCTTAGTGCAGGAGTGCTCGTGCACGCCCCTACAAGCTGTTCCTGGATTGCACGGCAGACATATTGCCTAATTGAGCTCCTGCACTAATCTTGCATGCCGTGCAAGCTTTAGAGAATCCGGGGGAATGTTGGAAAATATGGGGGTGCAAGCCACCCCCATTGCCACTCCTGAGGTTTGCCTAAACTGTTGGTTGCCAAAAATGATATAATTGTTTTCCAAAATTAATTCCATCAATGTTGCAAAAGTCAAGATCTTTGAGTGGGTAAAGTTGGTGTGTCCAGATAAGAAATCATAAAACATGTCAATAACTTCCTCATGTGGTATGACATTAAACAAATCTTTAACATGAATAGTCACTAAGATTAAACTATCACTATATAAAGTTATTTCTTGATTTTCCACAAACAATCCCAAGAATCCTTTATGATGTGTTCAAATTATTCCAGGGTTGTTTTTAAGTGACTATCTATGTATTTTGCCATAGTCAAAGTTTTGGATCCCTTTGTATCTGCTATAGGTCTGAGGGGTGGAGTTGTGATGCTTTTGTGAATCTTGGGAATTCCAAAAATTGTAGGAATTCTAGGGCTGGTTTGTAATAGGAAGTGGAATTCACTACTAGTGATTTGATGGTTCAAAAGTAAATCAACCAAAGCTATATTTATATTCCTATATGCAATGTTAAGTTCATTCAAAGATACTTCTTCATACCCATCACCAAAAAGAAACACAAGCATCTTGTCAATGTACATCTGTTGATCCATAACTACCAACCCCCCTCCCTTATCAGGTTTCATAACCGGAATTGACTTGTTGTTTGCAATGCAGTTCAAAAGGCTCTGTTCACTCTCACTTAAATTTTGATTGTTACATGTGTCATAAGTCCTTCTTAATAAATTTCTAATATCTTTGTCATATATAGAATCAAGCACTTGAAGGAGCGGAAGCAAGGGGGGATTATACACACTTGGCTTCTTACATACATTAAACAGTTTGATGGATTGTTCCCTCTTCATAACTAAGCTTAAATTCAACTTCCTAATGTATAACTTAAGGTCTAACAAGGTCTTATCTAATGGTGCCTTTCTGGTTGGTACAAATTAAGCCCCTTTTAAAATAGGTTTGTCCATTCATTGCTTACTTCATGACAACTTAAATTGTATATTTTAATATCACCGTACTCATTTTGAACTATTGTCAAATGTTCATTCATTTCCAAGTCGTCATTGTCCACAATTTGATAGTTCAATTCCATCTCCCTCCCCTGAAAACCAGTCCCTTGATTGTGACTATTCCAGGTACTTCTCTGGTATGTCCAATTGTTTTTGTAATTCTGTTGCCGCTGTTTTTTTATCCTCTCTGGTCTCCTGAGGGGGCCGCTAAAGGGACATCGTCATTAGCCATGTTCTGAAGTAATTTGTGTACTCTACCCTTTTCTCTTACTTATTACTGGATAAATTATCTAGTAGTACTAGTAGAATGAGTTACTCCTGCCAACAGCATTGGCTGCTCTCAACAATATCAAAGAAATATATCTAAACTAAAACATCCAGATAGGAAATGATTCTTGGCTCCCAGCCTGATTCAGTTCTATATGAAAATGAGACGCGATGTATTTGCTATTTTTCTTAAGCAGGCTCCTCTACATCCAGAATTCTTATTATCAGTCCATTTTACAAATGATACTGTTCCTCAGAACTCTGTCCAATCCCAAGTTTACCTGAAATATTTTGGAAAACTAAAGCCAATATCTATGTTTGATGATAAGTTGCCAGCTGAGTATTTTAAATCAATTTGCATACCCCTTTAGTCATATCAGTTGTTCAATAAAATATGCCTGCACCCCAAAGATGTAAGGCTTGAGTTATTATCTTTTTGCATAAAAGTGGGAGCTGTAAGGAATTATTAACTTCCCATCTAATATCCCTACATTCACCACATGGAAAACACCTAAATATTGCTTTCATAAACAATACATTACATAGTATTCAACCATATATTATAGGATGCACAATATGGTTTTAGACCTATACACCATGCATACGTGGTAGTCTTAAACTTTCCTGAGTCCGTAAGTTAGGATCCAAATTCAAGTTACTTTATCAGTGAAATAAGTCTAGCTCAAAAGACAGAGAATAGTAGTAACATTTCTTTAGCTGTTCTGGAAAACCATGTGTAAAATAACATGTGCCTTAGGACACAGCTAATATACCAGTTAATAAATTATCTGCCAATTTCAAAACTGCAAAAGTGAACAAGATCCCCCTTGTACTTGCAGGGAAGGTAATATGGATATAGTCATATTTGCAAACAGCAAAGATCAAAAGAGAGATCTTCTTCTTATAAGGAATGTAGCATCACATATTAACACAGGTATGATCATATCCCCCATACCACTCAACCTCTTAGGGCAAGAAATTTGAACAAAGCCACAAATAACAGGGGGACAGCTTTTAACTATTACTCTTACAATCTTATAAAAATTTAAATTGATAGAATTTCATTAACGTGGATTTTCTGAAGTTTGAAACTCAAATGTCTATCATTATTTTTCCGACTTCAATCCTCAATGATTTGCCAGAAAAACCAACATTTTATGAGGAATATACCAACATTATGAGGCAAAAATCTGGACAGTTGAAAGGTGTTCCCTCCCCACCAAAAAAGTTAGCCTTCTGTGGCCTAACAATACCCCAGGTGACATTCTACATAAAACTAAGGATAATCAAACCAGTCCACTAGGCATATGTCTAAATAAACCCCCTCATAACAAGAACGATGACTGAACTCTGATACTCAGATATTGGGATTTCCCTCTAGGATGTGTATGGTGGCTGTCATATCTGGCTTTCCTATATTCTTCTGTAGAATCACAGAGTGTACTGTAATGGAACTTATCCAGAATGACACAGATAATCTAATTTTTCCTCACTATGGAAGGAGTACAGATTGGGCTTGTGATGAATAATTCTGCAATTCCCAAAAGACAGTGGCAGATCATGCAAACAACAATTTCATGGACACAGAAGTACAGAATCTGTTTTCTGTGGGAATATTCAGGAATATTCTTCCCCACACCTCCATGCCTGCAGAGACACCCTGTGTATATATATGTGTGTGTGTGTGTGTGTGTGTGTGTGTGTGTGTGTGTGTGTGTGTGTGTGTGTGTGTGTGTGTGTGTGTGTGTGTGTGTGTTTAGATTGATATATACACACATACATATGCACACATATATGTCTGTGTGTATCTATCTATATCTATATATAGCTTTATACACACATATATATATATATATATGACTGTATCTATGTTGATTGAAAGATCAACTCACAAATGAGCAATCCCAGCATATTAAATAATCAACACACTGAAAACCTACACAATTGAAAATTAACAGAAAGATGAAACAAGTTTCCTCTTTCAGTCCATTATACCTGCCACTAACTGCAGACATAAATTGTCTAAACAGTAGTAGTGTTCCAAGAAGGGTTTTTCTAAAGTGATTTGTAGGGCTGGAGTTAGGATCGGGGTTAGGGTTATGGTTCACATGCATCTGTAATGTGGGCAGTATTCTGACCATCAACAATTGTATTTAATAGCAACACTCGTGAAATTCTTGGAACAAATATATGAGAGAGGAGAATAAATTTGAATATTGCATTATTTTATACACCATCAAATCAACAAAGGACAGAGATTATTCAGTGAAGTTTTGGGTAACTGCTTATTAAATGGATTTCATATAATGGCAGGTGACTTGGATGTCCCAGTTGTAGAATGGGAAAGTGTAACAGTCTTAAATTGTGCAATAATTTCACTAGCTATATCCAGCAATGAACAAGGTTATTCTCAAATAATGACAGAACCCACTAAAAAGGGCACTATCTTGGATACACCATTGAGTAAAGGAGAAATATTTTGTACAAGAATGTGAAAGTCAGCCAGAACTGTATGGTACAGGCCATTTCTGCAGTTTTTAGTCCTTAACTTTAACTGAAGTAAGCAATAATGGCCTGTACAATAGCCCAACAATGGTTTTCTACAGACCTAATTATGCCATTATAAATAGGGAGCTATGGTTGTGGCATTGGAGGAGGTTGTGGAAAAGGAACAACTTTCAAAATGTTTCTAAAACGTTCTAGAGGTTTATTAATTTTCTGCTAGAAAAGTATACTCTATGAGTGCAGTTCAGAAACATATAGAGTCCAACTGCTTATGGTTATCAAGTAAACTGGATAAAAATAAGGTGTCCTCCTCATATGACAAACACATCATTATATCAGAAAGCTAGGACAAGCTTCTGTAAACTGTCAGAAAGCTAGAACAAGTTTCTGTAAACTAATACAAAACATAAGAAGAAACTATGAGTTCAAATAGTTATTGCACAGTCTAATTACCCTATTTAAGTACCGGAGGAGCTATAGAAAAAATGATCAGATACATATCAGTATGGTACTTCCTGGTGTTCCTTTATTATTACAGATCCTAGCTGTTTGGCAAACTTATTTGTGAAACATTTACATGGTTGTGTTAGAACATCAATATCCAGGATGCTTCGGTCTTACCACACAGTTTAGATTCTTGTCCTAACTACATCAGAAAGTGTAATATGTGTAACTATTCATGGCATCAAACCTTATACTATGCCTGGACTAGATGGTTAGGATATTTTTTCCTAGCAAATATTAAAGATCATATAGAACCTAGCTTGTACTTTCTGTTTTAAAAATCTTTAAGCACTGGGTTCATCTCTCACTTCTAGAAGGAGGCTATTGTGGTTCCATTTTCTCCAGGGGGGCACATCTTTACCTTAAGATAATTATCATCCTGTAAACTTTTCTTGTATGTTAGGAAAATGTTTTGAGTGTATATGTGATCTGATGTTTAATACATTTAAGCAGGACTTGTATATATATATATATATATATATATATATATATATATATATATATATATATATTATATATATGTGTGTGTGTGTGTGTGTGTGTGTGTGCGTGTGTGCGTGTGTGTGTGTGTGTGTGTGTGGGTCTACTACACATGATCGAAATTTCATATGAGTGAAATTCATTTGACTGAGACCATTACATCAAAAGTTCAAAACACTGAAAACATATTTGACTGAAACTCATAACACTGATACATTAAAGTAAAACTTATATGCCCTTTTCCCCACTGTAGTGTGATCCTGGACTTAGTATATATAGTTGAAGGGGTGCCCCCACATTGGGGTGTGGGGGGGCATAGCCCCCCCACATACCTTATACATTTTAAAACATACAGATGGATACTTATAAGTGCAATGAATAACTCTTTGCAGAAGACAATATATACCTAAACTATATGGGAGGCTATGCCCCCCTAAATATTCCAGGATCGCACTATACTGGGGAAAAGGGCATATACCTTTTACTTTAATGTGTCAGTGTTAAGAGTTTCAGTCAAATGAGTTTTCAGTGTTTTGAACTTTTGATGTTTTGGTCTCAGTCTAATGAATTTCAGTCATATGAAATTTCGATCATGTGTAGTAGACCCGTATATGTGTGTATGCACACACACACACATATATATATATATATATATATATATATATATATATATATATATATATATACACATATATATATATATATATATATATATATATATATATATATATATATATATATGCAAGGTTTCATATTCATAGGACAGTCATACCAGTCAATTTGATTTGTTTTTTAACAGTTATTTTTTTTGGTTCTAAATTTGGACCTTGCCAACATGAGATAATCAAAGTCATGAATAAAACTGATATAAATGCCTTTATTAGTACATTGATAGGGAACTGTTTACAAGGGAGAGCATGTAAGGTAAAACTAGGTGAGGTCATTTCCACAGTTGGGGTCCTAAAAGGACTGGTATTTGAAGCAGTTCTCTTTACCATCTTTATGTCTAATTTCCTAATTAAAATAATATCTGGATCAGTAAATTTGCAGATGACACCAAAGTAGAAACAGCTGTGACTACCCCAAGTGATCGGGAAAGACTGCTAGGATTTTTGGACAACACTGATATATGGTTTAGAACTACTAACATGGCATTTGAAGTTAGAAAAATCTAAAGTTGTCCATTTTGGGGCTAATAATCCTTGCTATGCTTATCCATTAGATAACATGATATTAAATAAAGAGGATTCTAGAAGAGACTTTGTAATAGTCAAAGATAACTTTCTTTTGAGTCTAACTTATGATGGTCATCAAAAAGTATTAGTCCTCTATTAAACTATAATTCGCACTGTCTCAAGTAGGGATGAATGGGTCTTACTGCACGGTATAAGACAGTGATATAACTAGTTGTTGAATACTGTGCAGCAACGTGTTAGAAAGAATTCAGAGAGTTCACAAGGCAGATATTAAAAGTATAAAAACTCAGTCATTTGCTTAAGCTTGAGAAGCTGTTCATCTTTTCTAAAAGTTACAGATTGTTCAAAGGAGATCTTAAGCTAATCTATAATTGTGTGAACAATGATGAAATAGCATCCAATATGGATATAGAAATTAAAAACCTTTCAGATGGGACTGTGAACAAAAAGCAATTTGTAAAGGTGCCTGCACTTATGACTGCACTACAGAGAAGAATTTTTTCATTGTTAGGCAGGTCTACTGTGGAATGCACCTCCAATTAGAATGAGGATAGTTAGCAACTGCAGGAATTTAAGGATAGTCTTGACAACTGGTCAGGGAAGAGAGTGCATAACCCATCTCTAATAGGAAGCAAACTCATAGAAGATCTACAGTAAAGCTTAGAGCTTGAAAATATATACATTAAAATTGCAGTTGAAATACTTTACTATGACTACTGTGTCCTTTTGTGAAACAAATTTAAAATACATTATAATGGCCATTTTTACCATAATCAGGCATATGAACAATACACAGTCAACACATTAGCTACAATTTCTGGATATGGGGGCAGTCTGTGAATAAAAGTGACTTGCTCTGCTGTTGTTTGATCATAGTTAGTTTCATTTAATTGTTTATCCCTTGTTGACTGAGTTAGTCGCACTAGGCTAGTAGCCTGTTTTCAGGGGAGATCCAAAGTGGTATTTATACTACTAGGGAAAATTTGGCCAGTGCATCAGGGAACTTCCTCTACTTTTTTGATAGGTGCCATGGGATCTTTTACATCCACCTGATGCTACCGCCAACTCAAGCAGATGGCACTTCAGTTTAATGTCTGAAGGATGGCACACTTAGGATTAGGAGTGCAGCACCCCCCATATGTAACATTGCAAGCATTCGATCTGCCTGGTGTGGTAATAGAACCCACAGCCTTCTGAACCAAAGATGAGTATGCTACCTGGTTTTCCACTGACACTAAACAGTCACAAATCTAGATTAATAGAAGAGGTACCATACAATGTACTGTATTTTGTTGAAGTCAGTGTAACATGATCATTTTTGTGACAGGCATGGGTGTGTGTGTCTCCGGAAGGGTGTTGCAGTGTATCATACAGTACAAAATTGGCCATTTTGTTTACTTTTCATCACTGTCACATTTCAGCATTGTACACAACAAGTGTTTATCTTTGGTGCTCTGAGGAGAATTTGAGAATTAAAGCATCTAATCATAGGCACAGTGGTGCAGACAGTAGCACTGTCATATCACAGCACATAGTTCTTGATTGAATACTTGTCTGTGGCTCCTTCTGTGTGGTGTATGCATGTGGTGCTTGTCTTTGTGTGCATTTTATGAAGGTGCTGTGGTTTCCTCTAACATCCCATAGACCTGCAGTAGGTGAACAGGCATTCTTCCTATCTGCCTGTAGATAACTGTGTAGGGTGGCAGAGTAGTATTATGAATAACAATGTCACTTCACAGCAAAATCTTATCTGGTTCTGTTCTTGACTTGGGGTACCTCCTGAGCAGTGTCTCCATGTTCTCCCTTTTCTCTAGGTACTCAAGCTTTCTCCCATATGGCAAAGATTTGCAGTAGCTTGACTAGCAACTCAAAATATTCTACAAGCAATTGTGTAGAGTGACACAGTCACATATAAAGTAGCATTGTTGCTTCACAGTAAGAGGTTCCATAGCTCATTACTTGTCTCAGGTGCCTTTTGTACAAAATAGGAGAACCATTAACAAGTAAATGTTCTTCAAAATAAGGTATAAAATCAATCACAGAACATCCAGACAGTCATTGTTTGTGTGTCTCTGGTAGTCCTCACAACACTGAGTGCATAAGAGGATTTTGACATGGATATAGTAGAGAGACATCATCCAGAACCTATGACCCGAGCTCCACCTGGTGTAAAATGGCCATTGTCAGAAATGTAGAGAAGGTCCCCATAGCTTGTATGGGGACAGTGGTCAATGCATCTTTGACTTTGCTCACAATTAAACCTCAGATATGTGCACATAAAGTTGGTATAGCCTGTGTGAGAGCTGGGAACAGTGTGTTATTATTTCCTTAATGTCCCTCACAAATACACCTCAGAGGTTTGCACAGAAGTTTGCTATAACTTGTCTAGGAGCAGTACATTGTGTTACAGCAACAGGTTAAAATACATTACTGCAATCATTATTTTTTTTCATCTTCCACACAATTACCAGATACGTGCCAGTGGTAGCAGTGGTAGGAAAGTATGTTGTAGGTATGTGTGTGTGTGTGTGTGTGTGTGTGTGTGTGTGTGTGTGTATATATATGTGTGTGTGTGTGTGTGTGTGTGTGTGTGTGTGTGTGTGTGTGTGTGTGTGTGTGTGCGTGTGTGTGTGTGTGTGTGTGTGTGTGTGTGTGTGTGTGTGTGTGTGTGTGTGTGTGTGTGTGCGTGTGTGGGTATCTAGAGAGAGAGAGACAGACAGACAGACAGAGAGAGAGAGAGAATATGTATGTATGTGTTGTGTATAAAACCTGGAATGCAGTGTGTCTCTGCAGGCATGAAGGTATGAAAAAACAATAAAAAAAGTAATTTGGATTCTGTGAGAAACCAAGATTGGGCATTTGGCACTGGATTTGCAGTAGACGGTAAGAACAGTGGATAGCAGGAGGCACATAACAGTCTTTTCCCTAAAATTCCATTTCTTCTCAACTCAGCCATGCTTTTAATAATTCTGACTTTGTAATTGTGCATGTCGGAAACAATGATGCTGGATACTCCTCTCTTTCTGTGAGGTAGAGGGATATGGCTGATCTTGTGAATGTACTTACCCAGGCAGTAATTAGTGAGAATTGTCTTTCATCGAAGATGGCATATGATTATTTGAAAAAGAAGTTACTGGCTTCAGCTGTTTGCTTAGACCATGGGGGGGGGGGGGCAATCCAGGTGGACTCACTGTCTTTCCACTTGGGAGAAAATGTGTGGGGACCAGAATTAAGTTGTAAGGGTTAAATTACATCTGTCATCAGATCGAGTTAGGGAATTAAATAGATGGTCTTCACACCCTTTTTTTCAGCTTCAAAATAGTGGGTATTCCCTCTTTCCAAGATGACTACACACTGGCTTGATTTTCCTCCTCTCCCAGTGTGAAAAATAAAAGAATCTATAAATATGGGCCAATAATTCTGCCTGTTTTAGTAAAATTAACTTACTATCTAGTAAGTGTACTGCCTAGATACCAGCAAAGAAGAAACATAGACAGCCTAAAGAAAATCAAATAGAAAAGGTAATGAGAAAATGCTAACTGGGAAGAATCCTGCAGCTGTTCAGCCAAAAACAGTTCAAACTCCAGCCTTGGTACAAGAGATGGCTTCCAGTAAGTTAGAGGAAAAATAAGTAAAGTGTGCTCAAATCTGATTAAAAAAATGGAAAAATGAAGGAGTATATCAACTTAAATAACAAAAGGTTGGAAAAAATGGAAGATGATTTAAACAGCAATTCAGATAAACTGATAAAACTTCAAAACTCAGAGGCTGAAATGAAGAAAAGGCTGTCTGAGTATGAGACTGCTCAAGAAGAGCTGTTTCAACAAATGGCAGAGTTACAGGACAGAGCATGCAGGAGAAAACCTGTGATTTTCTGTTGTACTAGATAAACTAGAAAGAAAATGCTGTATTCATTTTATGAAAGTATAAATAAGTAACTGGACTGGTATTCCACAGCAAGAATTGTTGATTGAAATGATCCATCAAGTAAATGCTACAAACCTGGCCTTGAGAAAGCAGCCAAGACCTGTATTAGTAAAGATGCAATCATACCAGAAGAAAGAGTTGATCCTGACAAAAGGGCAAAGTATTAAAAATTGGAGGCACTAGGGTGTTTGTGGAAAATGATTACACACTGTATGGCAGGCAGAAGAGAACCAAATTTATCCCAGCAATTAGGGGATACTGAGGGGCAGGTGTGCGATTCTAGCTGCTGTATCCAGCTGTCTTCAAAATATGTTTTCCTGAAGGATCAAATCATTTTTTTGTTGAAGAACAGGCTAAGTGAGCTATCAGACAGGTGGGGATTCCAATTTTCATTCTTCTGATAATAAAACTCATAGAGAGACTTTGTCAGAATACCCTTTTTCAATGTTCCTAAGGAAAATGCTTGAGAGACAGAAAGAATTACAGGAGTTGGCTTGGAGAATTGGGAGTACCTTGGACTTGAACTGGAGTCTGGGGTTGGGAGATGGAGATGACTAGGAAGAAGAACAGCAACACTGAAATTAGTAAGTAAATGTGCGACTACAAAGTATCAGTCACATTTGTGAAATATGGATTTACAAGAAATAGCTGAAAAAAATTAGATTTTTGTTGACTTTGTTAAATTTGTTGGGGGACAGGCAGCCACATACCCCACTTCATGCTATTAAATATATGGAATGACACTAAAAGGAAAAAAAAAAGTAACTGTAACTTAAACATTTTTTGCTCTTAACAATATTTTTACAAAACATTGCATAATACAAATTGCATGTTATATAGTAAAGCATTTCAATGATTGATGTATGTGATAAAGATACTAAAATAAAAAAGTACTTTTTCATTTTTAGTTTTAAGCAATTTAGGCATTACAATATAGAAAGAGAAGAAGGGCTGGACTAAAGTATGTTTAAGTTATTAGACTGTAATCCAGGGATTTTGGGGCAGGGGATGGGATGTGAATGTGCACTGATTATATATAGGTAGAGCTGAACTATTTTGTTTTACTTTTGCATAGGTGAATGCCTGGATTAATGTTCTTGGTTTAATCTAATAAGATTTTTTTTTGTGTAAGCAAGTGGGTTTTAAAAATGAGACACCACAATGTAATAGTTTTCCTTTGGAAAATAAATGTTCAGTGTGAGTTGAGAAGTACAGTCTGTGCTTATGTTTCCATGGAAGCAAGCTAACTAAAGGTGAGGGCAATAAATTGAGTGATCTGGTTATTATTTATTGATAGAAATGTAAAATTAAAATATACAAAGGTAAGCAGCTCAGTAAAAAGTAACGTTTGAAATTATTGGAAGTGAATAAGAGGTAGCAGCTTTTATGGTAACTAAATACTGTATTGCATTTACTAGCACAGTGTATAATTTAGTTTTGTTTAAAGATAGCCAGTGCCCTTTTTGTTAAAGCTAAAAGGTAATGTTTTCTGTAGCCATACAAGCTGTTTTTCACAAAAGGGCAGGAAATAAAAACAAGACAATAACAAACAACAGTTAGTGTAAGTATGAGCACAAACTGTGACATGTACTTTAGCATGGGTGACCTTAATTTTAGGCTAGCTAATACCTGTGGAGGCAGCTATCAGTTTGGGAAAATTGTTTCTATCAGGAAGGTTAAACTTCATTATTTGAAGATGTACATAGTTTTTGTGTGTTTGTTTTAAGTTAATATGTTCTAGGGGTGTGTTGGGGATGTGCTTTTTTTGTTTGAGGGTTTCTATTAAAACAAAAAGACGTGAAATGCGACATTGGTTCAAATGATGAACAAATCAACTGTATAAAGGATCAACCTGCCACAAATTAGTGGGTGCATGTTACACAAAAGCTGGAAATAGACATTAAAAAAAGCTGTCATATAAAATAGGTAGGAATAATAACGTCTAATCATAATGGCTATACTAGACATATTATTTTGGAATGTGAATAGCCTCACAAGTATAAACAAAAAGGTAAGAGTATTGAATTGCATTAAAAAATGTAGAGTGCAATTAGCAATGCTACAGGGGACACATTTGGAAAAAACTGAGCATATAAATTTGATGAAGAAAGGATTTCAGGCTGGATATTAAACAGAATATCAGGGACAAAGGAAAAGGGGAGTAGTTATACTAATTAACAGAGAAACTCTAACAGTGATAGAAGAAGAAAAACAACAGTAATTGCAGATTTGTGGTAGTAAGGAGCCACTGGCAAGGAAAGAGGATTATGCTGGCATGTATTAATATTTCACCTAAAACTGTTGATATGGAGCTTAGAAATTTTGGGGGAGAAATAAACATCTTTCAGCAATGAATATTAGTTATAGGTGGGGACTGGAACTTCATTTGCAACAGTGAAGATGTATCTGGATGACCTAGAAATTAAAATATAACAAAAGAGGGTATATTTTTGAAGAAAGTTATGAAAATATTTGGTATCAAAGATGTGAATTCAGTAGTAGATACTCATAGAAATGTATATATTATTCCCCAAAGTTCAAGTGGTCTAGACTGGACAGAAATTATATTTCACAGGAACATGTGCATTTAATTGACAGCTTCAACACCCTTCCAATACTATTTTAGATCATGTGCCAAAAACAACTAAGATAAAAATGCAGGGTAATAAAGTAAAAATGAGACACTGGCACTTCTCAACCTACCTGTATAAAGAGAGGGATGTAAGGATTGGGTAGTGGAAATTATTTGAGTTAATAGGGAAGACAGAAATTTCTTCAGAAGTTATAGCTAGTGAGTAGGATAAAAAGGAAAGTGGAGTTTAAAAAATAAGATAGAAGTAAAAGAAAAAGAATTGTTCCATACAGAACAGAATTTAGAGAGTCTGACAGAGAATAAATATTGCAGAATATGAGAACTCTCATAGAATATAAAGAACCACAAATGCAGAGTGCTAAAGAGAAAATAATGGAGTATCTGGATAATATGTATGAGTTTAGAAATATTCCTGTCAAGCGACTGTTTTTTGATAACTTCAGAGCACAAAAATTTGTTGCACAATGACTTAGGCAACAGAAAGTTGAAAGGGTTGTACAGGTATTAGAGAAAGAGCTCAGAAATGTTATGAAAATCTGTGTAAGGCAGAGGAATGTAGAAATCAAGAAAAAACATACATCAAAATATTTATGGAAGGCTTAAGTATGCCAAGGTTAGAGGTAGATGAGGCTCAACAATTAACACTTAAGGCAGGAGAAGATGAGATAAAAACAGTGACATATAATCAATCTGCAGGAAGGTCTCCAGAAATAGATGGTATTCCTGCGGAAGTTTGGGCACTAGAAGGGAAGAAAGCGATAAAGATCTGGAAGGATTTGTTGAACAGTATTTTAAAAGGAGGGGAAGCATCAACATGCTGGAAGAAGGCTGTGGTGGCTGTAATACCTAAAGATTGTAAATACCCATCAGACCCCAGTTCTAGTAGGCCCATTTCAATTTTAAACTATGATTACAATGTGTTTGTGTCTCTTTTAGCTAAAAGAATGGAAAAGGTATTGCCAAAATTGATTGATATGTTATTTTGTGGAGGGGAGGCAAACATTTGACAACGTTAATAGAACAATGATGATCCAGAAGGAAGCAGAATGTAAGAAAATACTGCTGTTTTTGGTGGGTCTTGATGCAGAGAAAGCATTCAACAGACTAAGCCGATATTTTTATAAGTAGGGTAGAGAAAGCATTTGCATTCCCTGATAAAATGCTAAGGTTAATTAGGAGGATGTATGAGTGATTAGAGGCAAAAATAAAAGTGTGAGGATTCCTCTCTAATAAACTGTGTCTGAAGAGAGGAACCAGGCAGGGGTATCCTCTTTCCTCTTTGTTATTTGCATAATATTTAAAGCCATTGGCAAAGAAAATAAGTGACTCAGAAATTCAAGGATCTAATTAGTATGGTAGTCAAGAAATGTTGACTTTATTTACAAGCAATATTATTTTGTACCTAATAAAACCAGAAAAGGACATCTCAGTTCAGTGTGGTGGAACATTCTGAGATAGTTTCAAGTCTTTTCACAATATAAAACTAATAAAGACAACACAAAGACTATAGATAAAAACTGTGTACCTATGCATGAATTGGTTCAGTAATACCCATACTTATGGGGACACAAAATGAAGTATTTAGGAGTATGGGTCAAAATGGATTATATTATGGCAGCTAAGGATATGTGGGAAGAAACTAAAGAAAAGATAATACATAAACTCATAAACTAGAAGCTCTTGTTTATGGATATGGATAGCAAGATACAAACCGTGAAAACGTTTTTAGTCCTTTTAGTTTTATATACAGGACAGGCTTATTTTTATCAATTAGAGTTGAAGTTGTGAGCAATAATTAATGAAGAGTTGAAGGATTTTATCTGGGAGGGGAAGAAAACAAAGGTCAAGTGGGATAAGTTGATCCTTCAAACAGAACAAGATGGTTTAGGATTATTTATTTATTTTATTTATTTATTTATTTATATTTGTTGACCGGGAGTGTCCGACTGGACATAGGTCCATTTTCAGCGAAGGCCCCGGGAGAAAAGCCCCACAGTTAAAATAAACAGACAGTAGTTACATTGGATTACATAGCGATTAACAATTTACATAGCAATTACTTACAACATATTTACAGATGAAGAACATAGTACATCAGTAGACAACTAGAATCTTTATCTGTGAAGTACATAACAGACATTAACAAATGTTAAAATAAGAAGTTCCTGCTGTATAAGTACTAGGCTTATGAGCATCTGAGCTTACTATAATCAAGGTAGTTAGTGGAGTGGAAAGAAACGTAGTGGTTGGATGGGGTGGGTGATATTAGAGTGGAAGTTGCAAGGGCATAGCCAGCATGTTTTTAGGTGCGCTTTTAGTAAAGTTTTGAAGTGGGTGCATGATGGTACGGAGGTAATTGTGGGTGGGGGGGGGGTTCCATAATTTGGCTATGGTGCAAGAGAATAGTGCTTCACCAGCAGAGTTATTGGCTTTAGTGATCTGCAAGTGATTTTTGTTGCTGGATCTTAGTGGTCTGGTGGTGCGATAGGGTGGAGTAGATTTTGGAGGGATGGGACATTTAGTGGATGGTTTACTAGTTTGTGGGCGAGTGAGAGTTGATACCATTGAAGGAGGTGAGGGAGTTCAAGCCAGCCCAGTTCAGCAAGTGAGAGACAGTGGTGACTATGGTAGGATGCCCCTGTGGTGAATTTGACAATTTTGTTGTAGCAGGTCTCTAGCTTGTTTAGATCGCATTGCCTTAGGTTGGTATATATTGGAGAGGCATAAAGTAGGGTGGAGATAAGGTGGGAATTTGCTATTGAAATCTTTGCTGCTTTGGTGAGAAGATGCTTATTTCTGTATAACGCTCCTAGTTTTTTGTGGACTTTTTTTATGGTCATGGATATGTGAATGTCAAATTTTAGTTTATTGTCTATTTCCACTCCTAGCAATTTGGTGTGTTCAGTTGGGTATATAGTGGTGTTGTCTTTGCTGTGATGTTAAAGTGAGAGTTGTTTTGAGTATGTTTGGTGGGTTGGAAGATGAGTAGTTTAGTTTTGTTTGGGTTGAGTATTAATTGGGCATTGGATAACCAAGTTTCAACAGAGGAAAAGGCTTCCTGTGTGACTTTTTGCAGTTTGGGTAGGGACTGGGCTGAGCTGATGATGGTCAAGTCATCTGCGTATTGTATGAGTGTGCCATGTGTGGTGGCAGAGGCTAGATTATTTGTGAAAACAGAGAAGAGTAGGGGTCCAAGGATGGATCCTTGGGGAACCCCTATGGAGACAGGTAGCTGAGGAGATATGTCATTCTGCCATACAACAGATTGTTGGCGGTCAGACAGGTAACTCTGAAACCAGTTGGTGACTGATTGTGAGAAGGATAGGTTATTGAGGACAGAGATAAGTTGTTTGTGTGGGACCATGTCAAATGCTTTAGATAAGTCTAGGAAAGTAGCAGAGGAGAGATAGCCATTGTTTTATGCTGAAGGATAGTGTTAGTAAAGGAGAGTAAGGCAGTAGTGGTGCTATTAATAAATAAATTATCTGATTTAAAGGAACATTTTACAGCTACACGGTTATGACTCATATACATAACAGAAGCAGAAAGTTATAATTCAAAGTGGAAAGGGATAATAAAGAATTGGTGGGGGAAATTCAAGACATAAGTAGAGAGTAGGATTTTGGATGCAGATCCTTAAGGAGAATAACATCAGCCATATAGAATGTGATATAAAAACTTGAGCAAGAGGGAGTGTATAAATATTTGGAATCTGATGAAGGATCAACAATAAAACATGAACAAATGCGAATAAAATGTAGTAAGGAATATTTTAGAAGACTTAAATTAATCCTGAAAGTAGCATTGACATCTAGGAACAAAATTCAAGCTACAAATCAATTTACTCTTCCTGTCCTAACTTATAGTTTTGGAGTGACTGACTGGCTCCAAAATGTGTTGGATAGATTAGACAGGAAAACAAGAAGGATGCTTTATGCTCACTAAATGATTTATAATAGTCACTGCATACCAAGATTAGATATTCCCCATTCCAAAGGAGGTATGGGCCTCCTTGAAATTGATTACATGTATAGATCTGCAGTCGTGGGACTGCACACATATCTGCTTACCTCACAAGTCCCAAACATAGTAAAAGTTTTAAAACATGAGGAGAATAAATCTAAGATGACGTCCCTGCTTAGTCTAGCAGAAGCATATCGGCATCAAGCAGGAATGGAAATCAAACCAGAAGTTGATAAAAATCAGGCAGCAACTTAATGTGCCAAAAAACAAAAGAAAGAATATAAGGTGAAGGATCAGATGAGAAGGCAAAAAATGTGGAAAATGCAAAAATATAGTTACAACTATAGAAAACTTCTTGAAGAACCTCATGTTGATCAGGATTGAATGCAGGAATGGTTAAGGTGAGGTGAATTCAAACCAAAAGATGAAAGGTTAATATTGGCGGCCCAAGATAGTGGGCTACACACACATTGGTTTACAAAGTCCATTGAACATGTGTGAGAAACAGACAAATGTAGGCTTTGTAAAACAGAATTAGAAACAGTCGCACACCTTGTTGCTGGTTGTGATATACCAATGGCAGAAGGATTGTATACCGAAAAGCATAATAATGTGGCAAGACTGTTGCACTGGAGATTGTGCAAACATGGTACTTGAAGTGGCTGAAAAACACTGGAAACATGAGCCAAAAGGCATCATAGAAAATGATGAAGTCTACATCACATGGGATCACCCATTACCAACAGTTCAAGAGACAGATACAAGAAAACCAGATATAGTGGTCCATGAAAAGAAGACAAAAGTAGCACTGATCACTGAAATCACTACACCCAGTGACTACAATGTATTGCATACAGAGAGACACAAAGTCATAAAATATCAAGACTTGCAGGCAGAAACAAGAGCAATGTGGAAGAAAGATACCCAGACAGTTCCAATAGTAGTAACGGGGTCTTATAAAAAAGAATCTACAATTGTATTTAGATATGTTACCAGTGCATGTAACTCCATACGAATTGCAGGAGTCATTACTGGCACATTGAGGGTGCTGTGAGGAGCACTTTTGGCTGACATCAAAGATTGAAACAATACTAATTTCATGAACTTTAATCGTACTTTGACTTAGGAATGGAGTCCATTCCTGTCATGGTATGAGAAACCCAAAAGATTTGGAGAAATTAAAAATGCAAGAAACAAAAAATTGAAATAATACTAATTTCATGAACTTTAATCATACTTTGACTTAGGAATGGGGTCCATTCCCATCATGATATTAGAAACCGAAAAGATTTAGAGAAATTAAATCGCAAGAAATATTATATTTATAAAGTAGCAGAAAGTATTTTAAGAACTAAGGCAACATGAGAAGGGAGAAAATGTTTACCCAAGAGACACAAGGTACAATATTTGATTCTTACCTTTGGGAAGCACGGCTTGACTGAAAAAGGTCCCTTGGGGTGTTAGCCTAGTAATCACCTGTAAGAGAGGGAAAGGTAATAGAAATGGAAGAGGTCAAGAAGACATTTGAACTGCAGGCTAGAGACTGCCTTCCCTATCAGGGATTGATATCAGACTATAGGCAAAGAAAAATGGAATGGGGCATCATAAATGAAGAGCAGGCTGATAAAGTGTTTAGCTGAATCTAGAAAAGAAGCTGGTGTTAAAAAAGGGATAATTAATAGGGCATATAAAATACTGCAGGATAGCTATAGCAATCAATCAGAGGAGGTTAGAAAAGATTGGGAAGAGAGACTGGATAAGCAATTGACAAGGAAACAATGGGAGGGCATATGTATGGCTCCCAAATATGCAACAAAGTCTAAAAGATTCATGATTTTTGCTTGGAAGTGTTTGCATATGTATTTTTACACCCCAAGCAGACTCCAAAGAATTTTTCCTAGGGTAGATGGCAAATTTTGGAGGTGGACTGTGGAAAAAAAGAGTTAACTGGGAACATGTGTTTTGGGAGCATAATGAGCTGGCAGACTTAAAATAATCCCTGCAGCGTACTCTATCAGAATTAGTGGGTGAGCAAATGGGTGTAACTAAGGCCATTATATTTTGAGCTGGGATGCAGGATCTGAATTTTCTAGACATAGTAAGGCCTTGATAAGTTTAATTCTTGTGGCTGCCAAAAAGCAATTACAAGAAAATGGAAATCAAAGACTAAACCAGCTATATTTGAAGAAGTAAATATTGTAACAGAGATAAAGGAATTGAAAGTCTGATCTTTAGAAAAGGGTGGGAGCAAATCACACAGAAAAAATGGAAACCATGGAAACAATACTTGCAGATCATGTTTGGAGGAGAAGTGAGCTTTATGGGAAGGCAGGAATTAAGCAATTTATGAAATGTTGAATTGATGATAATTCTATAAAAGAATATATGTGCTGTATAATGTTTATAACTGTGAATGTTAACATGATTTGTTTTCTTTTATTTAAATGTATGTTTTCCTGTCTTAAATGTGGGTCTATATTTACTGATCGAAAGGTAGGTTCCTCAAACATCAGTTCATTGTACACATCCCACTGAAACTTCCTTTCATCAAAAGGCCATAATTCCATTGAACAATCATAGCTGGCCAATATAAACAAAACAGAATGCAGTACATACTTATTTGTACAATAGGGATAAGGAAATCTGCCCTTTCCTCACTGTAGTGCAATCTAGGAAATCTGTTCTCTTCCCACTGTAGTGTGATCTTTGAATTGGTATATATAATTAGCAGGGGTTAGGGGGGCATACAGATGGATAAAATGCAAAAAAGGGGTAGAAGCATGCTAGTTTGTATCATGTCAAATATTCCTTCTCACTGTACCAAGCTAAGCATCTCCCCACCCTTACCTGCACTGACCACAGTGCTGTTGCATATTTATTATATATCAAACTACACCTGATACAAATTATACTATGGCAATTAGAGTGTCCAGAACATTTGCCTTGTTTCAATTCACTATGCCCATATATTGGGCCCCCCTCAACCTAATGGTGAATAATTCACAACCCTCTAAAATTAGAGCTCCTCATGATGACAGGAAAGGATATCAAATGAATGGATCTTTCAGAGCTCTACAGTTAATTAGCATTCTCCTAATCTTCCTCCCAACTTTCCACCTTCCTTCCCCTCCTACCTGCCCTCCTTCCTTTCCCACCTAAATGATGGGTGATCGATGTAACCCCCCCCCAACTCCACCAAAAAATAGGAAGAGAGGAAAGAAACGAAAAAGAGAATAAAGCAATGTAAAATGAAAGAAAAGGTATTTTCCATCCATTTTCATTCCAACATACCAAATGTTGTTGTTTTTATTATTGATGTTATTATTATTATTATTATTATCATTTAATTGTGTTAAATGTGTAGGACACTGATCTGCATGGACCATTTTCTAGCAAGCCTATCAAGAAAAGTATGTAAATAATAAACAATGCAAAAATTTTAAGCAACATGAACACAGTGAAAATAATAAGCAGTTATGAAAACATATGAATTCAGTGAAGATAGGGGGTGTATTCATACATTTAATACATGTAGCAGTGAATAATGGAGTGACAGATCACATATATTAGTTGATGTACAAAACTAGATAGTTTTCAAAGATACCAAACCTTTTCTTTCACTTTATATTGCTTTGTTCTCTCTTTTTTTCCTTTCTTTTCTGTCTCCTCATTTTTTGTGGGGGTGAGGGTGGGGTTACACAGATCACCCATCATGCAGTATATAAAATAAGCACATTTGGGTGGGAAAGGAAGGTGGGCAGATAGAAGGGAGAGGAGGGTGTAGAGTGGGGAGGACGATTAGCAGAATGCTAATTAAGGGGATAAATGGAATATTGTTTATAATTAATGGCAGATTAAGAAGTTAGATGAATAGAGGCATAATAGCATGATTTATGTTATGACTCCATCCAAAAAAGAATTAATTGAAGCAATCAATAAAAGCAAAGCTTCAATTAAGGTAGAACTTACCATCATAATGGGTAATGGTAATAAGGCCTTTTACAACCCCATCTGAAAAAAGAAAAGGAAGGAAGAAGAGTTTGTGTGTTAGAACAGAGCTGTAGCACTATATCATAACCAATATAGCTAACACATTGTTATACAGCTGTGGAGCAATGTAAATGACAGAAAGGTGAACCTCATTCATTCTTCCCCCCTGCAATAAAAATAACACCTGAAATAATAACTGAAATGCTCATTTATACCTTCATGGGACCAGATAAAATAATAAAGATTCTAAGTTCTGCAATCAGAAATAGACAAGTACTTCTATATTGCATTTTTAATAGAATGTTAAAAAATGGCAACATCTCTGACGCCGGGAAACAAACTACTGTAGTCTAAATCTACATGGGATGTAATTCCACAGAGCCCAGTAATTACAGACTGATCAACTTTACAAACGTATTATGCATGATGATGGAGAAAATCATCATGGAACTTATTCAAGCAAACATGAAAAACATTCTTCTTGACCTACTCTAATATGGTTTTGTTGAGGATAGATCTTGTATGTTTAACTTTATAAATTTCTTTTTCAGAATGTGTACTCCACCATAAATGAAAATGTATCAGTCCCTACGGCTTATCTTGATCTGGATAAAGAATTTTGCAATAGCCTAGAAAGGGATCATAATAAACTCAGAGATTTAAAGAGAAATGAAGACGTAATAATGTGGGACTACAACTGAGTATGTGGTCATCCACAACAGGTAAGCATAAGGTTCCTATTCTCACCAACCCTCTTACCAGTAGATTGCCTCAAGTTTCAGCCCTGGGGACATTTCTTTTTTACATCTTTTTCCTCATGCATCAAAACTAATTCCCATTTCCTGTCTCACCAAATATGCAAATGATTACAGACCCTGAACATTGCTTTTAACCCTGCTGGCACCCCATCTCTTGAAGTGACCCTTAACAAATTACACATGAATAGTGCAGTAGATATGACCAACCCAAAGGACAACACTGTTTCTTCCCAAACAAAAACAAAGACAAAACAAACAAAAAGCACTCTAGATGTAGAAAAAGATTTGTTCATTTTAATTCAAACAAAAGTTAATTCATATAAACCACTGTAATGTTTCGGTGGAAATCTCACCTTCTTTTGTGTAATCCAAAGCATCCATTTCAAAGTGTGCTTTTAAAGCCTCCTATATAATGACAGTATCAAAATCAAGTAAACATTTAAAGGAGAACACCTGAAAAATTCATAGGTATTTATTTAGTCCAGGATAAAAATAACACCCACTATTTTATTATCCAAAACTTTGCCATTCGCATTAATGCAGACTGCAACTCATCCTTTAAGTGTTAGTTACCTCTATTTTGTCAATTCCTGTAAACTTAAAGACAGGATTTGTTTTCACACCTGATATCACTAACATGTTCTGATATATTTTTAAACATTCTAAATGTTTTGCCCAAGTAAAGGGTAAAACAATATGAAATAAAGTAAATTACCCTCTAGTAGTAGACCAATATGTCAAAATTTCTATTGACATTCATTGTTCCAAAGGACCTACTGTGGTTTATATGTACACACAGTCCACATTTGCACAAAACATTAAAAGATCCCTTACTATTTGAACTCAATTGCTTAATATAAGCCTCTGCTGACTGGAACACAAGAGGACATTCAACCTCAATAAAATATATAACAACCATACCATGAATCATGTGAAGTTCATGTCTCAAATTCTCTTATGTCTATAGAATAAACAACTACTCTAAATTAAACTCATCCCATCAATCCATATCTTCAAGAAGGAATCGGATGACTTAATGGGCTCCAAAGTTTCAAAATGGGATCAGGGTCATCCAGCTCCTTGATGGACAACAGGCCTTGACATTTTTCAATAAATCTATGTTTGTATGTGACACCTGTATTTGGGCACATATGTCCAAAAGAAGATTTTTGAAGAAGGGTAGCTTTGGCAACTTATTCTGTCTGTACATATGGAAAACATAGATGACATGTACAAAATGGTTGCCCGCACAAGTATTGTACATGCCTCTGAAGTAATCATAATGCTTCACAGTTCATGATCACTGGAAGTGACTTAAATAAAAAAAAAGGTGATGTGAATATTTGCAGCTATTGTTGCATAGACCCTTGTACTGTGTCTTTATTTTAGGGGAATATGCAGGTGTGGGATATTCAAAGGGCTGTTACATGGCTGTAATAAATGATATATAACAGAACTTTCAACTATTGAACCCACACTACAACAGTAAGTTGTACACAGTTCTACACATAGCAAAACCCTGTCCTGTTTTCTAGCCCCTTTTGTTTAAATATCTTTTTGTGTTGGCACACTGTTTCACTGAAATACTACTGCTTTAAAATACATCCTGTACTAGGCTATCATTTGAAATCTGTGAGGAGTTGCTTACCTTATGCCATTAGGAGAAAGTGTGAACTAGGTAAGTGATAACTAAGTTACTCCATTTGTTTTCTAACTGAGGAATTATGATCATAAATGTTGTATGTAATGTTTTAGAAAGGTTTATTGTTTGAGCCCAAAACCTTGAGAATGATAATGCTCTGCACCAACAGCTTCTGAAGGGGTAACTATAAACTATGTGATCATAAATCTGCATGTTTGGTGTGTCATGATGTGACAGTAATGCTCTATGTAGCTAGAGCTCTTCCTGTCCTTCTATATGAGAAAATCATGGTCTGTGTTCTGCTTAAGGAAGCAACAGAAAATATTGTATTAAGGCTTAATGGCATTTTAGTACAATGCCTTCAATCCAGAAAATGAATAAATAAATACATGACCTGCACAATATCTTTATCATCTAATTAGAGTCATAAATATACCCTTAGTAAAGTATTGTTTCGTTGTACTGTCAGAACAGCATTTAAGCAGTAATGACTTCATAGATACATGCCCACTCCTACAAACTGTTTATTACTTCGGGCAATCTAAATTATGCAGTGAAAAATAGCAACATAGAATTAATTGTAACATTTTGTACTTTTTAAAAAATTCTTTCTAATTAACATAGTTTTTCAAATGACAGCATTAATGGTGGGTTTAATGGGCCATTACAATATTAGATGTACTTAGAAAAAATATGCAGCTTTAGAACTCACTTCACATTTCACATAATGCCTAGAGTGCTCACATTTCTCCTTCATTTGGGAGGAAAACTGCAAGTCAGAAATCATCACCACTTCTGGCAGTTTGTTAGCCTTTTTTTCCTTGTTAATATTTGAGAGCACAGCCTTCTGTTTATGGCACCACAGACACTTCAAAGCTACAGAAATAGGTTAGAAAACTCACCATAAACAAAACTGTGAAAATTAAACATGTAGGCATCCTGAACAGACAGAACAATGATTCTACTTGCATATGAAGCTCCTTAACCATAAATATGGGTGTTAGCTACACAGAAATAAAAGAACTAGGATTAAATTAATTTAATAATGTATGTAATCAGAAAATAAATGAATGGATGTGGCCAAAGATAACAGCTCCCCAAAAGAATCAGAAAGCCACTAAGTGATTTCTAAGTTCACTTAATCAACACTTTCTTGAATATTCTTCTTCTTC